>NC_090732.1:38419891-38437391 GCF_036898095.1 Palaemon carinicauda | reverse complement strand
GCTTTATCCTTTGTCTATGTGCTTCTTAGAACATGCGTTTATTTTTTTTCTTCTAACAAATGGTTGCTTTAATAACCCATCTAGCTACATTCCTGCAACTTTTACTATTTTTATATTTCCCAATCGTTTTAATACATTAAATCTAACTATCTTTAATCAATTCCCCACGATTTATAACACGTAGTCTGTTCCTTAAAAATCAATGATTCATCAGGATTAGCGTTTTCTCATTATGCAGACACTAACTTTATACTACTATCAATACATACTTACTTTTTGAAATCGTTCTCTCATATTTCAAAAGAATGACTTTGGATAATGCAAATTTTAGGGCTGAATTAGTAATCAAAAATAAAATATGACCTGAGTAGTGACTCTTACATGAAGTAATACGATGATTTAACCTCTCTCTCTCTCTCTCTCTCTCTCTCTCTCTCTCTCTCTCTCTCTCTCTCTCTCTCTCTCTCTCTCTCTCTCTCTCTCTCCCTCTCATAATGTAAGTTGTAAGGCAATAAGGCTCTCTCTCTCTCAAATTTATAAAACTTACAAATAAGATAAAAGTCATTTATCCTACATTCATGTTACAAGATAGTTGCAGAAAGGCCTATTTTGTGAGAAACTGTATTACCTTTGCCTTCAATGAAAATCACCTAAGTGAAACAAGGAAAATATATAGGAGATAAATGTTAAATTTGCAGCGCGTCCAAAGGAAGGGTTATCAATTACCTCAAATACATTACAAATACACGATGAGCAAAGGAAAACTCATGTAACAGAATTAAATCTAGCCCTCCCATTAGCATATAGACCCCAGCAAACCTCGGCCATGGTCTGACACTTGGACGGCCATAATTAGGTTCACCAGACACAAACAAGACAATATCGGGAGACGTTCATATTCGTAAGAGCAACAAGGAGAGATGAATTCTAAATATGATTTGTTTGCAATCTCTCTCTCTCTCTCTCTCTCTCTCTCTCTCTCTCTCTCTCTCTCCGTCGTGATGTGTTTTAGACAGGTATGCAGAAATCAAAATACACAAGGTATTTACCTATCTGTAAATATACAGTATATATATATATATATATATATATATATATATATATATATATATATATATATATATAGATAGATATATATATAGATATATATATAGATATGTATATATATATATATATATATATATATATATATATATATATATACTTATGAAATTTATATAAGCACATCCATGCATAATATATATATATATATATATATATATATATATATATATATATATATATATATATATATATATATATATATATATATATATAATATGCAGTATACACGAAGTCACACATATATGTGTTATGGGTGTGTGTGTGTGTGTGTGTGTGTGTGTGTTTAAGTTTGAATAAAATTTTTTGGGGAATTTTACTTACTGAGAACAATATCGAATTACCACGAGTCAGAATTGTAACTAACTTCTTAATATTTTCAGATTAAAGGCTAGTACAGTATATTAAAAAATATTCCAATATAAAAGCTGAGCTAGATAACTGGAAATTTTATTTTCTACAATATTGAATCCATCTAATGGAACGAGATACAATTTTTAAGGAACATCTAGGCATTAGGGGAGAGAGAGAGAGAGAGAGAGAGAGAGAGAGAGAGAGAGAGAGAGAGAGAGAGAGAGAGATATAACTTTGACGATGATTCTTCAATACCGAATTACTTATTGATAATAAATATTACAATACTCTCGATTGTGAAAATATCTACAGAGAAAATGACAATTGGACAACAGAACTACTTTTCTTTTTCTTTCAAGAAATTTAAAGTCATTTGAATAATGCAAAAAAGATGCTACACGCAACAGTCTTAAAGAGTCAAAATCCTGCAAAGCCACAACTTCTCGCAGAGGTATGGAAGTAAAAAAAAAAAAAAAAAAAAAAAAAAAAGCAGAAATGTTAAATTGCACTCATTTGCGGCCATTCACTAACCATTAAAACTTCATAGACGAGTAAGAGATGGTGGTATGAGGTGGGGAGGGGGGGGGGAAGAGAGAGAATGGTGAGAAGAAATGAAACTGAGGAGGAAATTTGACTGTCTAACCTTCGGCCTCTCTCTCTCTCTCTTTCTCTCTCTGCTCAGTTTGCTGCCACCCAGGACGACGTGGGAACAAGCCGGGAACCACTGCTCAAATCACAATTCTTCATTTTTTATTATTTTTATCTTATAAGTATAAAAGAAGTAGAAATTATGCTAAATGAATGATTAGTCAGCTGTCAGATTTGCATGGCCATCGCTATATTACGTACTTCCGGTGGGGGTCGTAAGGGTTAGGAGCCAGAACTCAATGTGAATGAGAAAGTTTATGTATCATACACAGATCACGACCCACAATTAGGAAGGATGAACACCCAATTCTCTCCAATGTGTCCGGGGGTCATAAAATTTTATATTATGTGGATCTTGAGATTGAAAAGGAATCTGCGGAGGCGCTGAATGATCCTTGAAAATTACCACTAAATGAAAAAGGGTTATAATTAGAAAATGATTCTTTCCTGGGTTTAATTAATATCATATGAAAGTCTTAATGTTTTATATCATTTCCCTGTACAAAACCGGAAATATGACCCAAGTACAAAATTGGCTCCCATTGTGTATAAAATATCCTCCATGACTGTTTTGTGTGGAGTTAGAAGTATGAATCAAAAGTAGTTTTTTTTTTTACCTAAAGGCTTGAGATATTACCTCGAAAGAGAGAGAGAGAGAGAGAGAGAGAGAGAGAGAGAGAGAGAGAGAGAGAGAGAGAGAGAGAGAGAGAGAGAGAGAGCATCTTTTGTCCCACAATAAGACAATATCCTCCATATTACTTCATTCTATGACCTAAGTTCTAAACATATCAACAGGTACTGTTGAGACTGAAAGCCTGCCTTACTACAGTATATTGCAGTTCTCTGGCTTTTCAGCAACACGTAAGACCATATGAGATAAAACAAGATAAAACAGCAAAGATTTGTTAAGCGACTTCATACCACGACCTAATTTACGATTACGTGAACATTTTTCAGTTTTAGTTTTGCCATTCTTGAAGTGTTGGGTAAAGTTAATTTTCTTCATGTATATTTGAAGCAATTTCTGGGTCATACGCATGTTTAGTCATATGGCTTAATGTGTAATTTATCTTAAAGAGTATCTTGTTTTCTATATAGTAATCCTAAAAGGCACACATCTACAATTACGTTTTATGATATATATATATATATATATATATATATATATATATATATATATATACTGTATATATATATATATATATATATATATATATATATATATATATTCATATAAATATATATATATATATATATATATATATATATATTTATATATAAATAAATATATAAATACATAAATATATATATATATATATATATATATATATATATATATATATATATATATATATATATATATATATATTATATGTGCGTGTAAATTTAAATATAAGAATAAAAATTCTACATTTTAAGTCGTAGAAGTCCTAAGGTGAAGAAGTCTTTAAACACTAAAAAGTAGTTTTTAGGGATAACAATAGGAACTAACTTTCACCTAATTAGGCTCATCAATTTCAACTATAAGAAATATTTGGACTCACAGTAAGAACAAAAAACCACCTGAACAACGACAAGCGTCTCCTCTTCTAGGAAGTCGCACCATCCCTCCAGGACACACAGGTAGCAAAGACTAATGTACCCTCCTTGCAAGGTTCTCACGGTTGACGTCCATGACTTACCTGTGGAAGGGAAAATAAAGGAAAAACAATTATCCTGGTGCATAACTCACGTCTGTAACTACTATTTAGAGGTAAATAAAAAACAGGAGACAAATAAAAAAGGAACATAATTGTATAGGAGCCATCAATTCCCAAGATATAATAATGGTTATTTTTATTATTTTGTAGAAAAAAATGATTGGTAATTGTAATTACGAAATGTAGGAGCTAACAAATTGATAAGCAGTTGAGGGATATTGGTTTATATATACAAACAAAAGGTTCAAAATACAATCAATTAAAACCTTCATAGACATATGAATTAGTTAACTCACAAATCTTACAAATGCGTAATACAAAGTAATATGAAATATTCATATTCAAGAGCGTACGAATATTTTTCATGTTAATAAAAGCTTTAAAATCTAAGCTATTAACTTTTTTCATGCAATCCAATCAGTTTATAATCGCTTATTTGGCGATATGATTACTTTATAATCACTTATTTGGCAATTTAATTAGTTTATAATCACTTATTCAGCGATTAAAAAACAACAGGAAAGAAGAAAACCAATGATTTTTCCCGAAAAAATGCCTAAAAAAACACACATACAGAAACCGGCACACAGTAAGCCTCATCTGCCTATCCATCCATTAGATTAGGCATATAGTGTATAAGAGTGGTTCCTCCATCATCATCCGCGCTGCGCGATTTATGGATGGGAAAGGGGATATCTCTCTTAACCATACGGCCCGGCAACCGGATGGTGCTATTTAACCCTTTCGATGCCCGACCGGACCCGTATATAAGTGTGTAGCAAATAAGCCTCGCTTATTTAGGGTTTTCGAGAAAGGAACGAAAACTAACAATGCCACTACTGGCGTTATGCAATGTCTCGCTTGTGAATATTATTAGATAATGATGAGTTTATCTTTATGAGTCCAAGGACTCCAACAGGGATATATAGCCCAAAGAGAAAAGGAAATATGGAATAAACTAGATGAGAAGTACATACATACATATACCAAAGGCACTTCCCCCAATTTTGGGGGGTAGCCGACATCAACAAGAAACAAAACAAAAAAGGGGACCTCTACTCTCTACGTTCCTCCAGCCTAACCAGTAAAAACGTTAAAATAAATTTTTCATATGAAAACTTAAAAGAGTGACTCCTGTTAGCCTCTTCAACATAAAAATAGTCAGGAGATGATATATACACATTTGAAATACTGTCTAATTGTCAGGCGAAAAAATCTAAACGGCTTTATAGTAGTGCTTTGGACATGGTTTAAAACCATATTTGTAATAGGCATCGTTTGGGCAGTTAGCCTAGATCTTGTCATAGCTATTGATACTTTTGGGACGTTGATGTTTAAACAAAATGTGCATTGATGATGATGATGATGATGATGATTATTATTATTATTATTATTATTATTATTATTATTATCATGGGTGATACCAGAAGATTATATGCGTGTGTATACACACGCGCACACACACACACACACACACACATATATATATATATATATATATACACATACAAAGGGTAGTGATTAACACAATTAATGCATATATTGTGAGAATCATGACCCTCTGTATACGTGTGTGGAAATTTATGGCATATAAAGACCATTTCTTTACTGAAATGCTGTCTTCTGGAAGAACCTCTTTAATAGTTACGTGATTGTAGCATTGATACAGGGCAAGTGTACTGGCATAGAAGAGATGTACTTTAGCGAATAATATTTTCAGGAATAATTATAGGATCTAAACCCTTACTTTTTTGGATTTCAAAGTTACGTAAATGGGAAGAAAGAAAAATAAAGACAGCTATGAGGTAAAACTTCTACAAGCCGATTAGGCAAAATAAGTGAAATGGTTTTTTATCTAGTTTAGACACTTCAGTCACCGTGGCTGAGATGGTATGGAGCCACATGACATGGAAACTTCATCACAGATCGAGCTTATAATGTAAGTCCAACTTTGGATGCATTTCATTTCAAGGGAAATGTCATCTCCTTTGGTGCTCTCTTTTCTCTCGTGAAAGAATAATAACAATTTGCACTTAGTATGTTTTACAAGAAACAGCGAGGTTATCCCAAATCTTTCTCTTTTGTTTTATTTTGAAACCACAATAAAAGAAATAATTGGTACCTGATTGTCTTATCCTGCATTATAAGATTTAAGAAATGCCCTTTGTAAAATGAAAGTGTTCAGATATAATATACTCATCTCTAAACAGTAGCTTTGGAATAAACGGTCATCAAGGTGACATATTTTTCCACAAACTGCAGCATTAACAGCAACCACCTCCTTCTCTGACATGGGTGAGTCATGGATCTCCTAACGAAGGGAGAGCAGCATACCTCCCATAAAAACCTCATTTGAGAGCTTGGGCGGAGTTTTTTCTTGACATCACGGCACACTTAACTCATCGTCCCTAAGTGGCACCCTTCACTTTTGACGGAGAACACCATTTAGCGTAACAATAGTCAACGAACACTGCAACTTTTTTTTTTTTTTTTTTTTTTTTGGCCATGATACTTGAGTCTGGAGATGCCAATCTATTTAGATATTTTGCACTGATGCTGGCCTTGTCCAAGGACTCTCTCGGGTAATCAAGTGGACCTAGGAATTTTTTCTTTAGCTCTTCTAGATAGAAGATTCAACAAGATAGACTCAAAGCAGACAAAAGGACACTAGCATGGCTAAATTGTTGTTCATTTTTAGTCTGATACAGGTTGTACTTTTATCATATTTCGTGTCGGTTACGTATAAATCCTGTCCAATGAATCCTTTCCCAGCCTATGCGTCAATATTTTACAGGCAATTGATTTTCGCTGATTGAGCCCAACCTTTAATCGTGGTGATCTGTACTCGTTGGGATTTTTTTCAAAGGGTATAAAAATTCAAATCTGTTTCAACAAATACATTAGTTGTTAATGACATCATCTTGCATGCAATCATTTTCATTTCCGAAAAAGAAAAATCATATATTTCATCAACATTACTCAAACACTGTAGAAAGTGTTTACATTATCCTATAAATCTGAAAGAAAGGCTTCCACCTCGTGGGATGAGGATTACTTTGTCGAGGCCCTCCTCTGCATCTCTTTTTTCTTCACACTAGCTGCGACCCGCAACGGTCGACTAACAACTGAGTACAATATTCGCTGTTTAGGTAAACAGAAGCTTTATACAATTTTAGGGACACACCCAACTGTTCTTCGTTCGGTCCAAGACTCGAACGTGGCTTATCATCCAGCCAACTGATTATGTTATTGGCAACGTCACAGGAGAGAGAGAGAGAGAGAGAGAGAGAGAGAGAGAGAGAGAGAGAGAGAGAGAGAGAGAGAGAGAGAGAGAGAAAATTAATGTTCGCACTTATTCTTGTGAGAATTACAAAATATTATCTAGGGGAACTAATGTGTACCTTCTATTACAAATTTACTAATTTTGCACGAAATAAGAAAGCATCTCACGAAAGATGACTATACGGCCAACCATGCAAATATGGCTGAAAATAACTAGTGAGGAAAATAACTAGTGAGAAAAACATGGGACGGAGAGAGGCCTTCTGTAAGAAGTGGGCCATATCGGATTGCAATTAGGCGTTAAAGCAACGAAAACACTTTGCTGTTTGAGAAAGCATCGAAGAATTTAATACTCCGCTTAATGTGCACGCTCTTGGTGTCTGAGAGGTCTCGCCCTCTATTCTTAATTAATCTAGCTCTGCCGGATGATCTTTGATGCCACGAATTACTTCAAGATGGCCATTTCATTAATACGCAAACTATACAATATTAGTCTTTATAACAGCTGTGACTATTAATATTCATAATTTATGATCAAATTAAAATTCTCTGGACCAGCATTAAGTAGGAAAGTTCGAAACAGATTTAAATTTTAGGTATTTGTAACTTGATATAAGTAAAAGTTCATATCCCATAAGGTGTTTTTGCCATTAGAATGGCTTCAAGCCATTATATATTCATTTACAACTTCTGATACATATCAAGGAATAATTTTTGGTGAATTTTACTTTATAAAAATCGTGTAAATCTAATATCTGCATATAACGTACAGTTAATCAGAGCAAATAATTTCTATTAATAACATCCGGTTAACTTTGTTACAAGCTTTTAAGAATACCATCAATTATAGCAGCAACTAATGCCTATTTGCTATACAAAATCAGCCGGTGTGCCAGCTGAGGCTATAAAATGGCTATTTTAAGAACGTTAAAAGCGACCTATATGTTGTGTGAAGAAATAAGTCAGGTTTAATCTCCCCAGAGGAGAAAAAAATAGATCAGGCACATCTTTCAACTCCATTGGTTTTATTCATGGATTCCTTTTCTTCTTATCTGGATTCACAAAATCTTTGATCTAGCCGCCGTGAACTTTCTCTAAGTACTTATGAGAGAGAGAGAGAGAGAGAGAGAGAGAGAGAGAGAGAGAGAGAGAGAGAGAGAGAGAGAGAGAGAGAGAGAGAGAGAGAGAGTCTTTAAACATATAGCATTAATCTAATAAAGCTGGGTTAGATAAAATTAATAAAATATATAGAAAAGCAAAAGAAAAATTATACGGAAAAAGAAGATAGTTTAAAAATCTTAATTTAGGATAGAAATAAAACTCTTATAAGCAACCAAAATTCTCTCTCTCTCTCTCTCTGTCCGTCTGTCTATCCCGTCCAAACGTGAAAAGGGTTAGAGTTTTCCTACCAAAGAGATTCTGTGAATGGACTCAACCTCTTCCCCTCTTTCTCTCTAGCTCACACCTGACGGGAGACAGCGGAGACGGACAAAGGCTGAATGAGAGAAGAAATGCGATTATCCTTTGTAGGCACAACCACAAACCCCCTTCTTCTTCTTCTTTTTCTTGTTCTTCTTTCCGAGTTGAACCTTGAGAGGCCAACCTCAATATACAATAAGATTAGGCCTGTACAGGTACACACACAAATGTGCTCTCTCTCTCCTTCTCCGGTGGGCATCAGAATTCAACAAAAAGAAAAAAAAAGAGAAGAAATATAATGCTCAGAGATTAATAAGAAAAAAAGAAAACATAAAATAGAACAATTGTCTTTCTTTATTTCACCCCCTTTCATGTCATTATTACGAACAATTATATCAGACTATCAGGATATCTAAATTAAAAAAAAAAAAAAAAGCTGTCTGATCGAATGTGTGTATTTGAGAGTGTATCTGTAGATGATAATAATAACGATTATACCTTATCAAAACCTAATTAGAAATACCAAACTGGTCTCTGGATTTACACCAGAATCTACTATAATAATGAAATTGGGAACAATAAGAATTAATTCAACAGAACATACTGCATTCAAAGCTGAGTAAAGGATTGGTTTGGTTCATGATAACAATCTTTCAATGTCTAATTATCAATCAGTTAATCAATCAATCAATCAATAAATATATATATATATATATATATATATATATATATATATATATATATATATATATATATATATATATATATAAACACAAAAACACAGACATATATATGCATATATATACACACACACACACACACACACACACACATATATATATATATATATATATATATATATATATATATATATATATATGTAAATATATATATGCATGTATGTATGTATAGTCCCTTATAGTTAGATAAATATTAATTACCTGAGCTCATAGAACCATTATAAAAATTTTTATACGATAAGGATAAGTAATCTTTTATTCATAGACGAAAAACAAGACATTTTAATGTTAGAGAGATGGAGAAGTGAGATGACAAATAATGTTTTTAAGTTTGCGCGAGTGCCATAAACTTGTCATGCCACTAAATCAAGGGTACTTGGACATAGTTGAGGAGCAAATTTGCTAGAGCAACAGTGCAAGGCGTTGGTCGTAAACTTGGCAGAAATCAAGTCCCATTTTGCAGTTTTGAAATGCATTTCGAGTAGACAACTCTCTCTCTCTCTCTCTCTCTCTCTCTCTCTCTCTCTCTCTCTCTCTCTCTCTCTCTCTCTTCTTCTTCTTTTTCCACCATACATGTTTTACCCACAACAGAGGTGGTGCCAGAAAGTGCTGCACATCTCTTATTTACTAAGTATTCCTAGCTCAAGGGCTGGCCCCATATATATATATATATATATATATATATATATATATATATATATATATATATATATATATATATATATATATATATATATACATATACATACATATATATATAAATATATATATATATATATACACACACACACATATATATATATATATATATATATATATATATATATATATATATATATATATATATATATATATATATATATATATTTAAAGTGCTTATGTGTTGCAGCATCTGTCTTTTAGTGGCGTTCACCCATCCAAGTAGCGAACAGACATACCGATGCTTACTTTGGCTAGTCGAGCAACTATTTGTTTTGCTAAGGAAGCTAGCCTGTCCTCTTTCATCTGTAATATGCGTTTAAGGCGTCTTTTTTTTAGGATATAGCATTTAGCAAGTCTCTCTCTCTCTCTCTCTCTCTCTCTCTCTCTCTCTCTCTCTCTCTCTCTCTCTCTCTCTCTCTTCAGTGAAAAGAATTCTCTTACACGAACTTCGGGTACTTCGCGATGGAATTCTAGTGAAAGCAATAGTAGCTTCTGCTATGTACACCAGCAGCAAATGTGCCCAGCAAGAGAAGCAGTAATACCATGTATGGACAACTGTGTGGTTTAGAATTTTATCTGCTCTCTAAGAAATACCTTTTGATTCCGGTGGAATGTAATGCCAATAAATGGTCAAAACTATTTCACTTATTTAGAGTTGAAAGTTTCGCCACATTGCTATTTATATTTGAATATATAAATTCAATAGAAATAGAAAAACGCTGCACTCTTACGATTACATTATGATTATGTTAGAAGATAAACACTTTCATACAAATATAATTTACTGTATACGCATCCAACTCAGATGAGAGAATTAAAGTTTAGTAGAGGAGAAAATTCCACACAATAGAAACCAAAGGACCCCCGGGTCACCTGATCAACCATCCCTGGCAACGAATAGATAGCTGAAGCAAATGGGCTGGTCGAGCCGTTCGGCCGACTGGGCTATCTCGTGGGGAGGTGAGCCTACTGGTGAGTTTTGGGTCGGGTCCTTCGAAGGGAACAGCATACCACGGTGGATTATCTCCCATGTGAGCCTCTATACAGGTGCGGCAGTCCCTTCCTTACATTCTCAGGTCACTGGATGGAATGATTCTTCGACTATCGCATAAGAATATTCATTCTCCAAATCCAAAGTTGTGGTTTTTGAATGTCTTGGAATCCCTTTCTTTCTAGCGGTCAGGATTAGAATCTATATATGAACGTTATATGCATAGACCTGTGTGATAATCTAAAGGGAAAAGATATATGTCTTCTATGGGGCTGGTAAATCTGGGTCCCTTTAATAATGATACGGACCGCCCTTCGTCAGGATTAATGGAAGGAGAGATAGCATCATTTATCATATTCCCAGACGATGATATCTGAATAAAGGAGGTTACGCTTTGTTATTTATGCAGTGCAATCATCTATTCAGGGAGGAGGACGCCCTTCCTACAAAACCTTGATATAAAGACGAGTCTTTAAATTCCTTAAATCCCGAGGCCGATCGGAAAAGATATATAGCACTTAACAATGACATCGGTTAAGGCGGGGAGGCCTACAACAATGCCATAAGAAATCTAGCATCTCGTAAAATAGTCATATTCTATCACGAGGATTCATATATCACGTGAAAATGACCTGCAGGTAACTCTACTACACCCAACCTTTTTGAATAACACTTAAACATTTTCCTTTGGCGTATTTTAATGTCCTATGGCATTTCAAAAAGGGACATTCCATTGGTTTTATCAAAGACGGGGATTGGGTGTGAGCGTGTGTGTTAATAGAATTGATATTCCATATTTTTCTGTCTTCGTCTAATATGAATATTTTAATTTTCTTTACTAAATTTATCTTGATGCTGAGTATTAAAAGTTTTCGAGAAATAGCTTCAAAGAATAATTTTTTATTGCAAATAACAAACTGAAATTACCTGTGTGTGTGTGCCCGAATGAAATAACAAATTGAAATGACGTGTGTGTGTATCCCTACATGTGTATAAGTATGCACAAAGTGTATTTGCTTCTTTATCAGATCATCCCATCTTTTCCAAGTACTTAGCTAAGCGTTTCTCCTTCTCTCTTCATTCTAATTAACCTTCTGTTCTGAGTGTTTATCTTTTTCATCTCACCTTTTCCTTTCTCCAGACGTTCCCCTAATGAGTAAGTTACGGTGGCTTTACCTAAGTTATAGAAGAATGTAAACATCCTGTTGTTTATAGTGAAATCCTCTTCCTTTCATCATCATTCCAACCAAAACTGATGTCTTTTTATTTCCTTCTTAACCTCTCTTACAGAAACATCTTTGTTCAGAATCCATTTCACATCGAGTAATGTGCTATTTTGACCTTTATATTCCAGGTGATCTTGAAATTTATTATGAGCATATGGACCAATAAATTTCTTAAAATATATTGAAATGGGACCAGAAGGAAATAATTTCCCAAGAATATATAACTTTGGGAGAAAGCAAATCTTACTCAAAATATTTCCCTGTATTGTGATCCTTGCATACTAATTGTTCAAACCATGACCTTTTCTCTTGAGGATATTAGTAAGAAAAACAAAGTAGAGAAGAGAATAATCTTAATAAATTTTAAAACAAAAATAATACGAGCAAGCAGGGGGCGGGAGCAAATAATGTTAAGAAGAAAAATTGGAAAAGATAAAAGAACGAAGGCTATATTCCATGAAGGAAGTGAGAAGAAATGCTTGAAGGAAAGGATGAGTCATTTAAAATCATCTAATTTGAAAGATAAGTGTAAATTAATACGCAATCAAGTATAACGCAAATAATTTTACAAAACAACATCAACAGAGATTTATCAAAAACTTTGAATCTAAAAAAAAATAAAACAATATTCTTTACAAGAGCATCCTGAAAAATGGATTCATGTTACTTTTTTTATTTGCTTGTTCTTATTTCTTAAGCCATAAAAAACACGAAAAAGACTGAACAAGACATCCGTGATTTAATCTCAACCAATCTGAAGTTTGTGAATATAAAGTTACAGGAACATGTCTTGTGCCTTCACTTATTGGAAAGAGATTAATTTCTTATGCAAAGAAGTGCCTGTGATAATTTCTAGGAAAGACATAAGCAATTCGGAAAAATAGGAGGAATACGAAATCCTCAGGAAGTTGATGAAGATTCTACGTAGTATTTTCTTAGCTTGATTATTACGGTCTATGTGAATTCACAATCACAGTTGAGCCAAAACATTGTGGAATATCTATTATATTTTTTATTTCAATTAATCAAAATTTTGACTTTTTGAGTGAATTTCTCAATGGTTACACATTATGTGGCTCTTACAGAATAAAGAATTTTAACGTGAAAAACTATCCATTCGTGTGAATTGTGTCTAGAATATAATAATAGAAATATGAGCACGTCTTTTATTTCACATTATAAAATGAATAAAAATGATAAAAAACTTCTACATTGATTTCAGAACAATTGAAAATCCATAGCTAACGTGAAAATATTAATAATCTACATTGATATATGAAAAATACAAAAAGTTAGGAACTTAAAAAACAAGAAATATGTTTCCAATAAAGATATCCACCTCAACATCTGGTAAGATAAGGAAAAATATTCTGGATAACCAAGGGTTGAACAATACATTCCAAAGATTTCTTTTGCAAAATATGAAAAGGTTATTACCACATCCAGTGCTTGGATGTCGTTGGCAGATCTTGCATTCAGACAATGAGATTCGCAGGTCCCATTTCAAGAAACGTTGTAGTAGACAACCCCAACTTAAAAAGACATGGAGGCTGACAACCCTCTCTTTAAGGGATGAAACCTGACAGTTTTTGCTATGAAATGCAAAATCATGAAGTCGCTTCGTTACGAAATGAAAGGTATCAAGTGTTTCTGTTTAACACATGGACGCCGAGGCTTAAGCTCGCAATCCCGGGCGGGGATAGATCTGCTGTCATGCGAATGCTAGGCAAACACTTTACAACTGTACTAGACAGGAGGGCAGTCCTGTGAAAACTTTCGATTCCGTAAAAAAATGGAACTTAACACATATAAGGAGGGAAACTGAGCTGTCTCATATTCTGAACAGGATGATAATTGAACTCGCTTTTGATAAAGGTCTAGGACAAATCCCCCTTGAAAACGCTAACACTGATATGTATTAATCTAAGGTATGGAAGTATACAGACCTCACCACAAGACTCTAAAAGATTACAATTCTCATTCAAAGACATGGAAGTTGACAGTTTTCTTTCTTTTTTCTTTTTAAGACAAAGTTTCAATATGTGTAATATTGGTAAATAAACGCATTTTTCCATTTCATAAAATCGCTTCGAGGAACAAAATCTGATAAAGCCAAAAACTGTCAGTGTCAGTACATGCGATGAATTCTGTAGAGTCTCACTTATAGAGACGTATATTGGGATAATTCTCACTTTATCTGAAATCAGACGTGAACTCTCCGAAGTCACTCTCTAAGAATAGGAACTGACATGTATCGCTTTAAAAGCATGTCTGTAATCTGACACATCTTCCTTCAAGACGTAGAGCCTTTCAAGTCTTTCTACAGCAAGGGCCCCTTCAGGACGTGGACATTTCTAAGTCTTTCCCCAAGACGTGAAATTTTTTAAATCTTTCCCAAAGACGTGGAAGTTTCTAAGTATTTCTCCAATACGTGGAATTTTCTAAGTCTTTCTCCGAGACATGTAAATTTCTAAGTCTTCCTCCAAAATGTGGATATTTCTAAGTTTTTCTCAGAGCAAAGGCAAAGCTAAAGGCAAATTTTATTCTATCGAACCCTTCTGGGTATGAGAATTACAAATTTACACAAAAGCATGCATTTTACACAAAAACACACACACAAAAAAGAAGAGACAAGATTACAACTACTTTTATGTACACATATACTATATTTAGCAAGTACGTATTTAAAGCATAAAAGGTACACTAACAGAACGTGGAAGTCGACATACGAAAAAAAAAAAAAAAAAATAGAATGACGAAATCCTGAGACTGAACAAACCAAATGCCACATCATCCCGTGGCAGATATCTCTGGTTGATTGATAGGACGGGAGACCGATGGGTAGGGCGACCGACAAAGGCTAGGGAGAGAGATGGGGGACGTCTGGGAAGTCTGGGAACGGGAAGGGGAATGATGGGGTTATGGTATGGGGTTTGGAGTGGAGTTATAAGCCTTAGGTGTTGGTCTAAGTGAACAAACCATGCCATACAGACCACACAAATTTTGAATTTTGTTTTTTGTTCCACTAGAAACCCTTAGAGATGTATTCTTCTCCGCATGTATATTGATATTAATAGCCTTATTGTTATGCTTAATATTTGCAATAATAGTATTATACAGTAAGCAATTTTGAGCATAAAAATGAAAAAATGCTAAGAGTCAAACTAAACATGGGAGTCAATGAATTCAAAGTCATACTGACAGAAAGAAAGTGATCAAACAGACATTAAAGATTTTGACTATTAATAAATTATTTATCTGTTACAGAAAAGCATTGATGATGACTGTTGCAACGCGATATATTAAGAAGTAATAAATATTTCGATGATGCTTCTCAGTATAAAAGAAATCAGTGCTGTCCTGAAGATCACTATCTGTAGGATCGTCGAAATTTCATAGGCAATAGGAATGTTTCACATTTCCAAACAATTGTTCATATTAATATTGTTTTGGATGAATTGATCAAAACCTTGATGAAAAATCCAATGGCTTGGGCGATCTTTTAAAAATTTAAATATATATATATATATATATATATATATATATATATATATATATATATATATATATATATATATATATATATACATATATATACATATATTAACACAATACCATATAGAATTCTCGAGTATGTTTATGTACAAACATACAATTTCCTGAAAGAGAAAGTAGTAAAAAACATAGTTTTGTGATCAAATACAATAACTGAATTAATACGTATGAAAAATAGCAGGGTAGCCTTATATTCAACAAAAATCCCTTAGCAACTAGGAGCATTCACAAATTGATAAAATTTCACCAAAGCAATGGGACTTTATCCAATAATGCTGAAGAAATTTTGAAAAAAGTCTTTCTTTGCAAAGTGAGGAAATTTGCCTCGATTCTAGACTGAGTTGCATAAAGTATTAATCGTATTTTTTATCTTATTTAACAAGTAACAAAAAGTAATCGTTTCAGTGACACGCACTATAAAATGGGTTAAAAAAAGTCCTGGATCCACATTCCTGCATGGACACATACCAAATAAAAATAATTTGATCAGCTTTTCCCTAATCCAGCTAACACACACACACACACACACACACACACAGACACACAGGAATCCGATTCAAAATCCAAAACTCTTTGTCCAGGGTAAAGAATGTTACACGGACCATTGCAGCACGCTTTGCAAATCCCCAAGAAGAACGTCAGCCAACTCGAACTATTTTTCATACACAAATATAAAAAAATGAATAAAAAGATAATCCTCGTACAGATAATTCGCGTATACGCACACACACACGCCATTGCGTCGAAGGCAAGAAGAGTCACACGCCTCGAAGCCAATAATGGTGGGAACTGGTCATCATCTTTATGAGCCGAGTGATTCAGCCACAGAGAGGTAAACGGAAGTTAAAACTGTCTTGACCTTCCATATTCCTCCCCCTCCCATACCCCTACTTCTACCACTACCCACTCCAATCACTCTGACAATCATTGCCCCTCCATATATATCCCTACATCCCTCGAGCCACTCCCCTCCCATCATCAACTTTATCCATTACTCCACTGCACACCGGAGACAGGCGAAAGACAACCCCATACATGAAAACGTTCCGAAGTTAAAAAAAATGAGACAAGACAGGGAAAAACGTCACGGTCTACAGGAGGAATGGGATAATCTCAATTACTGAAAAAGATTTTAGAGAGAGAGAGAGAGAGAGAGAGAGAGAGAGAGAGAGAGAGAGAGAGAGAGAGAGAGAGAGAGAGAGTCTTCTTCATTGATCTTGACAATGAATTATTGCATTTAACGCAAAATACAGCAACCGTTAACGAGATGATAAGTTTGATTTCAGCTTAGAGTGCTACTATCCGAGTTTCTATATAAAACCCAAGCACTTATGATGATATACACAGTAGAGCCAATTAAACAAGCACTTGTATGGCAATAGTTGTATTCAGCAGCAATTCAGACTACCACGTGATGATGGTTTCTTTATTCAACCCCACAAGAAAAATATCTACCAAGACTTTTTCCAAAAAAAGTAATAGGAAGGGAAAGGGTAGACTGCTATAAACAAACAGACAAGAGAGAAAAAGAAGAAAGCTTTTCTGAGCCGCAACTATAAAGTAAACACATCGTATATTAAGATTAACGGCGACGACCATATCTAACACGATAGCGTGTAAAAATGCAAATGGTTGGGGTCCACGCATTTTATATATATATATATATATATATATATATATATATATATATATATATATATATATATATATATATATATATATATATATATATATATGAGTGCAATTCTATCTCCTTTCGTTCTTTTTTTTCGATTTCTTCGT
>NC_090732.1:38402391-38407391 GCF_036898095.1 Palaemon carinicauda | reverse complement strand
GTTTTTGCAGGGTTGAAGGATTACAGAGGGCTTTTGAAATCCGGCGGTCCGCCCGCCTGCCATCCCAAGGATGCATCGGACTTCCGCCAGACTGGTCTTTACGAATCACTCGCCAGGGCTGAAGTCATTATAAGACTAAAAATGTTATGGTGCAATTCAAAATGACAGTCTAACCAAAGCCCTTAATGCACTTCTGTGTGGATAAAGGCAGCAGCGAAACTACTAATGTGGTTTTCACAGATAAGAGTCTTAGGGAACACGAAAGTGTTCATTTTATGAATGATAATCTCATGGAAATGACAAATGCGGTTCTGTTTCCGCCGCTCTGAGCTCAAACAGAAGACAACACTGACGGTTTATACTGGTTAGACACAAACACAAAAGAAGTACTTCATTAGGCTACGAGGGATTCTATCTGTAATCGGTTTTACCGAACCTTCTTTTAATTAGTATTCAGTTTTGGAACAACCATAATGCGATAAATACTAGCAAAGCTCTCTCACTTATACGCTAACAATTCAGTCATCTCTGCTGCCTCTGGTTGCTGAATTCCTCTTTCAGATTCGCTTTTATTCTTCCAAGCTAACCCTGAACTCTTGTTGCCTCTGCTACTGATTATAAGTCTTTCGCAGCGAGCAAAATACTGGCCAAACATTTCCGGTACCGACTAGTTTTTTTCTTTCTTTCTTTTTTTCAAGGGGGGTGGGGGTTGATGGAAAAGTTGTACGTACAGAAAATCCAAGTAAATTCTTGAATAATACTTTCCTAGAGGATGAAATAAAAACCATTAGAGTAAATAATTTCATTTTCTAATATTTTTATCAAGCATGTATCTCCTTCAATAATTTAGTTTTTATCACTTTTGCCAGCGAACTAAAACCATAAATTTTTGTCGAAAGCCAAAAGTAGCTTATGACTTTCCGTAAAATAAATGAAAATGAAGAAGACTATTTGGCATCCATATCATGATATGGTGTCTCTGTTTCACTCCGTTTTCTCTTCTGTCTAAACCCAACATGGAGGCGTTCCGTTTGGAATGACGTTCAATATGATCACTATCACAAGAGTGGTCTATTGGAAACGTCCCTGCCTGGTGATCGCCGGACTAGAGATCGAGTCTTCAAGCTCAATAGTTCCTTGTAGTGTCCGCAACCACACCATCCTTGTGAACTAAGGAAGGGGTTTTGGGGGAGACTGGCACTCCCTGGTCCTAGCTTGAGTAGAAAGGGGGCTTGGGAGCTGATCATATGTTTATATGGTTAGGTTCTAGGGCGCTGTCTGCTAGCTAGGGCAATGTCACTGTCCCTTGCCTCTTCCATTCATGAGCGGCCTTGAAACCTTTAATTCTTGTTGAAAGAGCGAGCTCCATTTTACGTAAACGCGAATAAATAAATAAAAAAAATTATAATGAGTGGAATCAAAGACTAAGTCTTCAATGGACTCAATCCAAATGAATTCTCTTTCTAAAACTGCTGAATGAATGGAGGGAAATAGTTGACCCTTTCTAATGAAACAGATGGTTCGCATCAAATGCACACCACTTGAACCGCAGACGTACGATAGTTTGTTATTTTTCAGCGACGAGAACACATATACAAGAGAGAGAGAGAGAGAGAGAGAGAGAGAGAGAGAGAGAGAGAGAGAGAGAGAGAGAGAGAGAGAGAGAAGGAAGTTCAGTTTTATATACTTTCTACTTCATGCTCTGTTGTAAAATCTGCGGGGCATTATATTTTTACAACCCATATCTCGTGATTTTTCTTGATCTTGACTATAAGAAAATGAAGATTAACATTATTTTCCGTTTACGATACACAACACCTTTTCAGGGTTACATAACATGTAATATCCAGTTCGAGCAGAGGGGCTATCAAGACAAAAAAACCTTACTATTGTAGTCCCTTCTTTTATTTAATCATGCACAGCTAGTCATCCCCGGGTTGTAAAAGACTCCAGCTATAAATTATTTATGGCTTTACCAATTTCCCTGGGAGGGAGCGGGAACTCACTGGGGACTGTGGGAGAGGAGGTTCAAATATTCATGACTTCAAATTTTAAATTAATGGCTAAACGTTTCAACACAAAACTACTCTTATAACTTGAATTTTATTGGAATTAATCACTAAGTATACTATATTTTTTAATAGAATAATTACGCATATAATGTACATTAATAAAACTTAATAAAAAGGTACGTCTATAGCTACCCGAGAAGATATGAGAGTGAAGATAAGTGAATGGATGGAAAAAAAATACCGACCTACTCCAACGGTAAATTAAAAAAATAATGATAAAGAAAAGAAAAGAACAAATATAATTTCTTCAAAATAAGCGGAAAAAAATGTTAGTAGGTTTGTTTACCTCTCTTTTTTATGTTCGTTAGTCTTGGGCTTCTTTAAACAATTTTCTTCAGTTTAGAAAGATATGCATATTTTCTCAATATGAATAACCTACTGTTAAGTAGTTAATTTCACTGACAACCGGGTAGCTTTTAGATATTACGAGTCAATCTCAGTAAACGGTATTTCGTAACATTATATAGACATACGTCAACAATAATAATAATAATAATAATAATAATAATAATAATAATAATAATAATAATAATAATAATAATAATAATAATATTGAAGGAAACACATTATTATTATTAATTATTATTATTATTATTATTATTATTATTATTATTATTATTATTATCATCATAATTTTAATTATTATTATTATCATTATTATTATTAGCTAAGCTATAACCCTAGTTAGAAAAGCCGGATGCTAAAAGCCCTAAGGCTCCAATAGGGAAAAATAGCTCAATGAGAAAAGGAAACAAGGAAATAAATAAACTACAAGAGAAGTAATAAACAATTAAAATAAAACTACAAGAGAAGTAATAAACAATTAAAATAGAATATTTTAAGAACAGTAACAACATTAAAATATATCTTTCATATAAATGCTATAACCACTTTTTGAAAAAATAAAAATAAGAGCTCCTCTTTCTTTCATAAAAGTAGGCCATCATTTGATTTTGGTTCCGTTCCCTTAAGAAAAGAGAATATTTTTGCAATCAGATGTATGAGGACAGAGGAGAATGTGGAAAGAGGAGGCCAGACTGTTCGATGTTATATGTAAGCAAGGGAAAATGAGCCGTAACCAAAGAAAGGGATCGAATGTAGGTCTGTCTGGCCAGTCAAAGGACCCAATAACTCTCTTGACTTTCCCTTTTGTTGTCTGATCATCATAACCTCCCGTATCTAGACAGGGACCAAGTACACACACATTCTCTCTCTCTCTCTCTCTCTCTCTCTCTCTCTCTCTCTCTCTCTCCTCCTCTCTCTCTCTCTCTCTCTCTCTCGTTTCATGTTCTTTGTACTGTTTAAAAATTATCATACAGAAATTTCACAATGTAGATTATTAAACCCCTCCATCAAAATATTACTTTTTTCATCGTTATAATAACATAATTTTATAAGTACCTAACCAACCCTGTCCCCTCTCTCTCTCTCTCTTTACATTTCTCGTAGTACGAATTTTATTTTTTATCTTCATTTGACCATGACGATGCAAGTCAGGAGGAAAGACACTCTGTCATCACAAAGATTTTAGTCTTTTTTGTGTGAGAACGTTAAAATGAGAGAGAGAGAGAGAGAGAGAGAGAGAGAGAGAGAGAGAGAGAGAGAGAGAGAGAGAGTGAGAGAGAGACAAAAAATAGAAAAAAAGGGATAATGCCCACATTTGAAAGAATCCTCAGAATATATTTTCCTTAGTCAGATGATATAAATCCTTTCATGGCGCCGTACCCAAAGATGGCCACCATTTCAAGCAAAAAGAAACAAAGAAGTTAACGAGTATTTTGCTTCTCAAGGGACAGGTTGGAAAGCTAGTCTATAGAGGATTATTACAATACTATTATATCAGATTTATTGTTTCATTTGTACTAACCTTTCAATAGCATTTCAAAAAAGTAAAAAAAAAAAAAAAAAAAAAAAAAAAATATGAAAGAACAAGAAGACTTCGAAGTGGATGTCTGAAAGTGTAGCGATTCCCCGGGGCTGTGTTGTTCCTGCTGGCATAATAGCCACATAATTTGCACATCATTGCTATACACATATACAGTATACGTACACCCGTTGGCCAAATGCGTGAGACTCTCAGGAACCACAAAAAGGTCACAAAGAGAAAGCCTAATTGAGAATGAATCAGTGTGTACCTCTGGAGTAGATATCTCAGTCGACTGTCTTGCTTAGCTAAACCAAAGGAGAGTTTCAGTCCAACTCTATTCATCGTCTCTCTCCTCTCTCTCTCTCTCTTCTCTCTCCTCTCTCTCTCTCTCCCTCTCTCTCTCTCTCTTCATAACTCGAAAAAAGTTAAAATTAGGTTTACAGAGTGCTGTCTGGTCCTATTTGTCATGTTTCCAAATATATTGAATCTGTCTGTTTAAGTGGATTGTATGATTTTCATTTACATTTTGGAAAAAAAACATCATCCTTCAACTGAAACAGAAAATAACACCTGTAATGACTGTGAAAGACAGCTACTCAAGCAAAATATATCTTAATTTTGGTTTTAATATCTAGGGGATTCCAGATTGAATAAGATAAATGTGTAATGTTGAAAAATATTTTCGAATAATAAAAGTCAAGTTAATGCTCTCCTCGACTTGTAAATTTTATCAAAAGATGCACGTTGCAAATGATTTCAGAATGAAAACATTAACTATTTGTTCAGATCGGTAATACTTCAGGTGTCACTGAAAGAGAGAGAGAGAGAGAGAGAGAGAGAGAGAGGAGAGAGAGAGAGAGAGAGAGAGAGAGCCCAAGGCGGGCATCATCTCGGTCAATTAACGCTTGGGTCATAAACCTAATGCCATGTGATCCAAATGTCGTCAATAAACCCATGACCAAGGTAATTGAGACGACTATAAAGATCCTCGAAAAACATACGGAATAGGCCTGGTGGGCATTGCGCCCAACGGAAAACAAAGGGAAAAGGAAAGGGAAAAA
>NC_090732.1:38394891-38397391 GCF_036898095.1 Palaemon carinicauda | reverse complement strand
CATACACAGACGCAAGTGGAAGGACATGTTTGAGGCTTTTGTTCTGCCGTGAACTAGTAACGATTGATGATAATATATTTGTGTATATATATATATATATATATATATATATATATATATATATATATATATATATATATATATATATATATATATATATATATATGTATATATATATGTATATCTCATCTTCACCTACAACTAGTGATCACAGGGTCTCGCCAGTCGTTTCTATCTTGAACTTTTAATTTAATACTTCTCCATTCATTATCTCCTACTTTACTCTTCATAGTCCTCAGCATGTAGGAGTCTGTTCTTCAAACTCTTCTAGTGATTCGTGGAGCTCAACTAAACGTTTGGTGAACTTATATATATATAATATATATATAATATATATATATATATATATATATATATATATATTTATATATATATATATATACATATATAACTATATAATATATATATATATATATATATATATTATATATGTATATATATATAATATTTATGTATATATATATATGCAGTATATATAATATATGTGCGTGTGCATGCATATATGTATATACATATGCATCCCTTTTTATTTTATGCCTACAAAATCTTAAACAAGAAACTAAAAGGATACATATAATAAAAGATTGTACGATTAGTAATATTACTAATAATATTAAAATAAACACAAAAAACCAACGCACATCAATTCGCACACGGAAAAACCTCATCAAAGCCACATAAAAAAGTTCCTGGTTTGAAGCACGTAGGATCAAGGAAGCACCAATCGCTAAGAAAATAACCTCTGGATAACGTCTTTTAACTATGGCTTTTGATTGACTCACGATGCCTCTCGACCTCCCCTTATTCCTTACCTCTTACCCACAATGCACTGAGCCCACCTCCGTTTTGACTCACGTTTCTCTCTTGACTCAGAACCAACGATGATCAAGATTCGTCGTTTAACAAAATCACTGTCCTCGAGGGTTTTGGTAATTGCAGGGTGCTGGGGTAATTGAAACATATCTGCGTTGCTCTCGTGGATTTCTTCATGCTATGTGATATTAGGATTTATATCTCGTAGGATGCCTAAATAAATAAGCATCTGGGGGTTAGGCAAAGAGATTAATGACCTGATATGCAAACGAATGCACTCACCTTCACGCTTGTTTGAACGACAGCCACTTAAGAAAGTAATGTGCTGAAGGCCTATCCTATTATGAAAATCTCATAGCTATGTCACGGGGAAGATGAAGATTTCTGAACCAACCATATAGATGATAATGATGGATGATGAGAGGAGAGAGAGAGAGAGAGAGAGAGAGAGAGAGAGAGAGAGAGAGAGAGAGAGGAGAGAGACCTTGAAACTCCTTCCACAAAGGTGCTCAGGTGCAGAGGGTACTTGAATGGGCATCACAAGGACCTATTGCAGACTTAAATAAGAGACTACCTACAAAGATGAGAGACCTTTCGACTTTAGGAAGCTTGCACCTGTGTGAGGGAGGGGGGGAGGGGGGCATCTTGAATTGGGCATGTGGTGGGATGGGGAATACCTGTTCTTAATTGTTACCTGAAGGGGCAGATGTTTGTACAACTGGTCACATCTTCTTTATACAGCAATGGGATGCAGTGTCCTAAATTGTATGAAGACTCTTTCTTTCTGTCGAAATATTTCCAATCCTATCCATCATTTTTCGATCTACTTGCCTATCTTATTAAATGTTTCAAAACTACACACTTATTGAGCTTATAATTATTGCATGAATTGATTGCTTATCAACGAAGCACAAATGCTAATCGAAGTAAACCTTCAGGATTCCTTACAGCTGGGAGGATAACTGGATGGATGAAAAAAAAAAAATAAGCACAAAACTTACAAATATGAAAACATTAACAGTAATACACTTGTGATAAAGCAAAGATTTAGACATCACGAAAGATTGACTAACCGTAAAAAGTGCTCTTAGGAAATCCATGAGCTAGAGAGCTCCTTGTTATCTTTTATCTCTACATATCCGTCTAATAACAATAATTCCGTTATACTACTTTAATTACTCTCCTCTCTCTCTCTCTCTCTCTCTCTCTCTCTCTCTCTCTCTCTGACAGACACTCGACTGTTATCATTTCACGGAGTTTTGAAAGCATCAAACGGGGAGAGAGAGAGAGAGAGAGAGAGAGAGAGAGAGAGAGAGAGACGTCTTGTTAAATGTAAAGGGTTAGGGAAGGATAGACTTTTAGTAGAGCCATCGGTTGAGTCATAACAAGCCGCTTATTTTTGCAATGAGACGAAATGGGGACCCCTGTGTTCTGCAATCTCTTCTATCGAATACGTGAATGACCACTTGTGACCAGTTAGAGAGAGAGAGAGAGAGAGAGAGAGAGAGAGAGAGAGAGAGTGAGAGAGAGAGAGAGAGAGAGAGAGAGAGAGAACACGGCACTTTTCTTTCAGATGACTAAACTGATGACTAATGTTTGATTATCACAGTACAACAGAGGCGACGGT
>NC_090732.1:38322922-38385422 GCF_036898095.1 Palaemon carinicauda | reverse complement strand
GAGGACAATATTAAGGTGGTAATCAGTAGAAATGTCTAAAAATTTCTTATAGAAAGCTTTTCTGGGGCCAACGGAAGTTTTTTCTAAACTTCAAACACCACACCTCTCTCTCTCTCTCTCTCTCTCTCTCTCTCTCTCTCTCTCTCTCTCGTTGCCATCAGGCATACACACACAGTCAATCAATTAAACTTGATGCTCCAGTTTTAGACTTTGCATCATCCATTTCGAATAATTAAATCGACACCCACGTTTATGCATGCAGCCCCTGTCAAGTGCATAATCTCCACATCTTCTGTTTCGAGCCAAGCTCATTGTTAAATCACCCCATCCCTTTTATCAGACAATGCATGTGGCAGAGACATTTGATTCCCATTCCACCCTCATCCCCCCACCCCCAGGTCACCCTCCAAGTATATAGGTCCCCTGTCCTTCCCTCCTCCGTATCACTGACGATACCACGCCCCCATATCTCTTCCCCTTCGGGGTCATCCTCGATGTGCCAGACAGACTCTGGGTGAGTGAGTGAGTCTCTCGAGAGAATGGTATGTCAGTGACGAAGCACTTGCTTGACAGACAGATTCACACACGCTTTGTCTTCCCCAACTCCACCTCAAAGGACGCTTCTAGGTTTCCAAGCGTGAAGGCAACGGCACCGAGGAGCTAGAGGTCACCCAGATAACAACAATACTGAATTACATAAGGTCGTTCTCGTACGATGGAGAGAAAAAATGAAGGAAAAGGTCAATTTGCTTTTGTCTCTTCCTTGGGGAACCTTTTTTTTCCTGAGGTTCCTGCACCACAGCCACCCTGTTAACAGATAGTCGTTCTTTTTTTCATTGTTGGTTGTCAGTCTATAATAATATTCATCATAACTAAGCAGCAGTTGTTAAAATCTCCCATAAGATGCTTGTTGTTTTCTTTCTGAAAAACATTTTCTCTGCTTAACTAATTATCTGCAGGGTACCGCGTTCATTGTTATTTTTTCATTTATTACTGAAAATCATTTTTGCCTTTATTGTTTACTTTTGCCTTGTACAAGCATTTCTACCACTTATATACTGAATAAACAGCACTTTCAGCTGACACACTATTGAAGTTTATGCTAACATCCTGACTCATTCGAATCACCCTAATGTAACCGCCTTGATCTGACCTAGTGGGCTTCATGTCTCTCCAAACGATAATTTATGAGTCTTAATATAAGGATGCATTAAAAACACTCCTTTGAATGTCAATGTTTTCTTACCCAGATGAATCTCTTGTTTATTACCACGATCGTCTCCGGTTTTCATGGGACCTAACTTGGCACTCATTCTTAAATCTCTGTTTTGCCTAAATCCGTCAAGGATATAGGAACGTTGCCTGCGTCCTTCGTTGCCCTTCAAAAGAGAGTTTTGCTTGCTTTGCCTGAATCGTTACTGAATCAATAAAAATAAAATCCGTGAAGGATTTGTCTGTAAGAAAATGGAAATACGATATTATCGACATTGCAGTAATGTCTTTGGTATCTCCATTCAGAATTATTTAATTGTGTTCTTGTGGATACTAACCGAATGATGTTTGGTGCCTTATATTAGCAGCAATTGAAGGCATAGATACGTGTTTTAAATTCTACTTATTTGCAAAGTCTATAATTATTGTTTCTTTGGTTCGTATAACTGTCGCAGCGTTAAGACCCTAATAATCTTTGTTTACTTTCTGCTCATGATTCTAAGAAAGCTATTAATGTAATAGAAAACGTGTTACTTTCTTAATTTTATATGGAATTGGGCTTCACTATAATTAATAGTCTGCAGATGACTGCTTAATTTTGTTAGAAAGTTAATCAATATTTTTATTTTATTTTTCTTTTTATTCAAGTTTCTGTGTCTTACATAATATAAAATATTTCATTCCTTTAATGATAGTTCATGTACCATATAATTTTTTGTTTTTTCCCGCTACGTTTTCCTGTAAATTCATAAGTTTTATTACCTACATTCAATGCATTTTCCTGTAGATCTCCCTATTGCAATTTAGTCTTTATAAGTGTCGGTCTTAAGGTTGAAATTTTCCTGTCCGTATTATATTTCAATTTGCAACAGTTATACGTCATATATATAGCAATGTTTATATATGAGAAACCATCTATGACCTAAATAACATAACAAATTTCATGTTGATTACTATGGCTTTGATGCCATAAGTAGAAACCCTAATCTGCGAGCTCTCATTTTTTATTTCAATATTTGCAATGATTAACGCGTCCAATTGAAGGCCGCACGAATTAAACGAATCTCTTAAGAGTTCATGGGATCTCTTTGGTAACTTAGGAGGCATGTGGGCGTAGGTTTATGTGTGTGTGTGTGTGTGTGTGTGTGTGTATGCGATCCTGTGTCTGCGTGAGCATGTGTGGTTTCGGGAAAGGGAAATGATAGAAGTGAGGAGCAACACTAAGCATAAACATAACAGTGTATATGAAACCAACATAAGGGTCAGTTACAAAGGTCATGACGTCTGTAGTCAGCCTATGTTTTAACTCTCTCTCTCTCTCTCTCTCTCTCTCTCTCTCTCTCTCTCTCTCTCTCTCATTGTACTTGTAATAAGTGGTTCATTTCTTTTCGTTACATTGCAATAGTAATTAGGGAAAGATCTGTAATAAGTTACTGTGATTACCATGCATTTTTAATTCTCTGCGCATTACAGTCAGTAAGTCGATGGAAACTTGAATGGGCAATTAAACCCTTCACTTGACAGCCATATTAAGAAATCTTTTGGGGAACAAAGAATTTCTGTGTTGGATAAAGAATTCTTATAAGTGGATAAATACACATTTTTTCTATGATAAGGAACTAAATTTACTATAAGTATGTAGCTCAGACATTGAGAACAAAATTTTAAACTCACAAAGAGCCTTAAGTCTGTCTGTCATTGGTGATTTTGTCGAGTCGGATATTAGGAAATAAAAATGAACTAGAACTATCTACAATTCTGTTGCATATATTGAATGAATAAAGACCTTTAAAAATCTATAAAGATAATAATAGAGTATTAGTGTCAGAGCTTATGTGCCAGTTTTAATAGGAACTGATTAACGAAAGATTGCAAAAGCACAAACAAACAAACCCATTACTCTCCCCTTTGAGGAACATAATGTTCTGCAGAATTTTTCAGATTTAAAATGGCATTAGAGGAAATAAACTTCGTAAGGAAAGAATCCCATTCCTTTCATTTTCGAATGATTGTAAAAAGAAATTACACACATTACACGGTTTGTTCTGGATTTTTTTTTATATAATAATCATGCTGTTGAATAATTAATTTTGCTGTTTACTTGTGTTCGTCGTTATTTTAAAAATTAATCATCGGGATTTCAATTTTTTAGGATAGATAATCATGTGGGGGATCTGCACTAGTTTAATTTTTAATGGTTGAGCATGGGACTATAGATGTACTTTAATATATATTAAAAGACATTGTTGAAAACTAATATTCCATAACCTCTTAGATACAGAGAACTTTAGAAATCTAATGAATCATCACAGTTCTAAATTACCGATTTTTTATGAAATAAGCTCAATTTTTAGTATCTTTTCCCAATCCCAAAATGAAATGACTGAAATTGAATGGGGAATCATCCTCATCCCTTCTTCTTCATTTTTGGAATGAGAATGGAGGAAATAGCTACTTTCCGGTTGTCAGCAATGCCTTCCCCCAAAGTGCTTGAAGGGTGAAAAGGGTTTGTACGTTCTTTGAATAACAGATGATAAGGATAATTTGAATGGAAAGAAAATTGCCAGCAGAACGCGGGAAGAAGCCTTGTTTGCACAGCAATGGAGGGAATGTGACCTTGGCGCAAACAGTTAGTACTTCTTTTGTTGCTCTGACGTCACCACCTGTTCCCAGTATGTCTTCTGTGTGGTACACACCATTTCTTTGGATATTTCGGCAACAATGGCTATAAATGGAAGCTCGGGAATTGGTGATAATTTAATGTACATTCTTTCAGGAGAGAGAGAGAGAGAGAGAGAGAGAGAGAGAGAGAGAGAGAGAGAGAGAAAGATATTCTACCTTCTGTCGTTGTTTTTCCAAAAGGCCGCCACCAAATGATCGATTGTCATCCATGCAAACATTACGCACGTTAATCAATGTCGAATACCGCGATAAAATTTCTCTGAAACAGTGAAGGAACTTAAGACTTGGACGCAAATATTGAAAATATATTTGTGTTTTTACAACATTATTTTCGTTGTGACTTGTAATTCCCTGGTGACTAGATCGATACCTTATTTTAAGGCTCTATAATATCGTCAGGATAATTCCATAGTCATTATTTCCAATGTCTTCAATAGCTGATCAAGTACTTGATAGAATCAAACACTTTTTATGTCATGAAATTCTCGGTTTACATTTTAGTTATACTTACACTCTTCCTTCTCTTAAAGAATATTTAAATCCAAGAAATTAAAATGATTCCCTATAATGATTCGATTTTTAACTCTCTGATTTTCATTGACATCTCTAGGACCTTTTTCTTGAATTTATTATTATTTATTATTATTATTATTATCATTATATATATATACATATATACTGTATATATATATATGTACATATATATATATATATATATATATATATATATATATATATATATATATATATATATATATCTCCTCCTACGAATACTGACGCAAAGGGCCTCAGTTAGATTTCGCCAGTCGTCTCATAGACTGACTAAATCCATAGAGGATTCATTGTCTAAATTCATCAAAGGATAGCCAGTTCCTTGTTTTCGGCTCCTACTCTTAATGCATATATATATATATATATATATATATATACTGTAATACATTATATAAAATATTCATTCTTTTCGTGCATTCGATGTCCTTTTTCTTGAAAAATCATCCAACAAATATATCTGAACCCGCAGACGCTCACCAGGAAAAAAGTTGGTCTATTTTTTGTAGATCAAATCGATAAGCCTTATCTGGTACACGTTGATGTTAGCCTGAGAGTTGCCAATGTAATTGCTTTCGCTTGTAAGTTTATTAAAAGATCCATTTTTACTGAACCCGGTCGTAATCAAGCTTGACTTCTTGAGGTCACGTGCCTTTCCAAACATCATGTTGCATTTAAGGTTACATTGTTCCAATTTTCTGCTTTTAGAATTTGTGCTTTCTCCTTCAGTACCCTTTAATGGTGAAGTATGTTCCCCTGTGTCGTATTATATTATTCTATGTACAATATTCCATCTTCAGGCAAAATGAGCTTTCATTATACAAATTAAAAGTGTTAAGGATTTTTTGTAATGCCATTAGTAGTTCATATATATGTATATGTGTATATATGTAAATATATTTATATGTGTATATATATACGTATGTGGATATAATATACACACACACACACACACACACGCACACACACACACACACATATATATATATATATATATATATATATATATATATATATATATATATATATATATATATATATATATGTATGTATGTATATATATAGTACGCACAATAAATACTTCCTTCATTGTAGGACTGTTTTTTATTTTATTGAATCACTTACAATCTGTAGAGGAGACACGGGGAGCAGCGAATGCTATAAATGAATAAATGATAAAGAGAGGAAGGGAGAGATAGAGGGGGAGAGGGAGGGATAATTTTCATTCATGCAGAGGATGCCAAGATAAATGTCAGATAAAAATAGCAAGTGAAAATTTACATCGTCGCCTCTGGGAGTGGTGTGACATTACCCTATCCGGCATAAATGTAAAGAAAACTGCAAAGGTTTTAGCGTTGAAAACTCCATCCACTCATTGCTTGTATTATCAGCGGTTAGATAAACATACTTTGAGGGTATCCTGTTGAACTCTGTTGATATGCTTAGCTTGCTGATGTTAAGATGACACTCCGTATCTTTAGCCTAAGGGGAAATGTAGATATGCATTTTGACCATTTTGTCTCATGATGGGGACTTGTTTTAAATTTCAGGCCATGTTTCAGTCACGATGCACTTTTAATACCTAAAGATAGATTTCCGTATTGTGGCCTTCTTGGATGAATGTAGATCTAATACAATAAAAATTATAATAAAGTATTTCAAATTTTTAACGATGATATTGATTGATAGAAAAATAGAAAAATAAGGAAAGAATCATTAGAATACCTCTCCATGGTTTGAAGGAAGTACATAAAGAATCCTTCAGTCCTGGACGTTGTTACTAAGTAGAGTGAATAAGTCATGTAAGCCCTCCTGTGGGTTTGGTGTGGGTAGGACAGCGGGGGTGACAGGGACGTCTCTTTGGCAGACTCTTTTAATCCTACACTCGGAGTTTATCAAAACATTCCAAAGTTACTTTCACTTCCCCGGGTCTTTCAAAGTGACCCTAAAGAACCGCCTGCCCCAATGAGGGTGACATGAGTCCTGACATCAGCTTTATATTCAAATTCTCTCTGGAGCATACGAGGCTCCGTCCCTCTGACACTTATTACGCCAAGGAAAAATAACTGACGCATCCATGTTTCACTGCGAAGGGCCCCATTAAGTGCATTTATACGAAGGCACTTGACAATAGCTAGGAACCTTTTTATGAACTCCTATGGGCATTCTCTCTCTCTCTCTCTCTCTCTCTCTCTCTCTCTCTCTCTCTCTCTCTCTCTCTCTCTCTCTCTCTCTCTACATTTAAGAAGGTCTATTGGGCTAATAAAGATAAAATTCTTGACTATTTAGCACATCAAATAAATACCCCCTTTCCCTTTCACTTATACCCTCAAACATATATACACATACAACTGTTTACGATGGCTATTTAGTTTGAAAAGAAGATTTTCGAATATTTTAGGACATACACACACACTCTCTCTCTCTCTCTCTCTCTCTCTCTCTCTCTCTCTCTCTCTCTCTCTCTCTCTCTACTTACCAGGAGAGAAAAGTGGCCTCTGAGTTTACTTTTCATCCATCCACTAATTCTTCGTAAGAGGCTTATTAATACATTTTCATTCTGCCTATTTTCTCTTATACCACCACAGCTTTGACTTGGTCGGTCCCGTTTGCTTTATTGAAGACGCCTTAAAATATTCAAGTCCCGGTGAGCCTTTTCAAGGGAAGTCAACCTTCATCTGTTGTTGTTTACTTAGGTCTCTAAGCTCTTCTCATTTCATACAACGGTATCTCCAAAGGGGTATTATGAAAGAGTTTATTTGTAATTTCATAGTTCACTGAAGAATAATCATAGAATTATTTGTAAGAAAAAAACTGTTAGTATATATATATATATATATATATATATATATATATATATATATATATATATATATATATGTATAGTATATATATATATATATATATATATGTATATATATATATATATATATGTGTGTGTGTGTGTGTGTGTGTGTGTGGTGTGTGTGAGTGTGTGTGTGTGTATTTGCGTGTTTGTGTATGTGTGAATTTAGAGTGAGAATGAGAAGCAGATGTGGATGTTTTAGAATTCGAGTTCAACACACATGAATAGTACATCATTCTAATCTTTTACCAAGCTTTACCCACCATTGAAGAGTAATTCATTTATTATAAAAAGCTCTGCTCCTTCTGCAAGAACTTTGTGATGTTAATTATATGTGACTTGCTCTTCGAATGCTCTCAGAATCCTTACGCAAACTGCCAACTCGTGTTTTCCTTTAAAGTTGAACTTCTCGACCTTGATCCTTATGAGTGACCCGATGCCTCTATTCCCCTGAAATGTCTCAATGCCCAGACCGGATTTTTTCAGTCAATTCAATAAAGCTCTCGTTCATTAAGAGAATATTCCACGTAACATTGACTGGTCTTCGCTGTCATCATAACCTTGCTATCAATGTACACCAGCTGTTTAACTTTCAACAATCTCAGCCTTATGCATCTTGTATATTATTTCTTGATATCACGTAATATATGTTTATATATACATCAACAAATGCATTCCTTTCTGGTCCACTGCAGGACAAAGGCCACAGACATGTCATTCTACACGCGTCTGATTGTGGTCTTTCGATGCCACTTTATACCAGCAAATATTCCTAGCTCGTCTATCCCTCGTCTTATCACCCCCCCCCCCTGCTTCGTTTGCAATCTCTAGGGACCGATGCATACTTTTATGTACATTCAAATACATACTGTATATATGTATGTGTAAGTATATGTACAGTATATATATATATATATATATATATATGTGTGTGTGTGTGTGTGTGTGTGTATATAAAGAAGTAATTTAATTAGGTTCTCTGTGTGTGTTATAATTTGTTAAAAGTATTACAGATATTTCGTTCTTGTTTTCTTTAATAGATGGAAAAACTGTTGCGGGTACAATCATCGCAAACTCTGTGCGAACTATCTCTCTCAGTTATCATAATGCATTTTACTTTCAATTATGGGTGTCTGAATTGGCCACCCTCATTTGTTTTGCCTCAGTTTAAAAGAAATCTGCACTTCATTTTATATGGAAGGACATCTGGCACGCCAGGTCACAAGAAGTCTCTCCGAATTGGAACAAAATGAAGAAGAAATGAATAGAAATAAATGTGATATGTTCTGAAATACCAGTTATAATTCAAATTCCCCAAATGGCTAACCTGCTTACCATTCTGTATATTTTCTCGTAGTCCTGATTCCACAGAAGAGCTTCTCCATGGCCCGGGACATGGCGTGCCAAATAACCCCTCGTCACCTTTTCGCTTTTCAGGAGAAAACAGCCTTTGCGGTACTTCCCATCTTTGTCATCTGCTTTCACTCTGGCGTTAGTGTCTGCTGTTTCTTAGGGCAGTTCTCAGAGATGTATGTGTCCAAGTTCATAGCGTTAGAAATTTCACATGTGGAGTTGATTTATTTGGTATTCACAAGTGCTAGTGAATGTGCCGAACGTCCTATTCTAAGGCACTGTACATACACACATTTATATATATATATATATATATATATATATATGTATATATATATATATATAGTGTGTGTGTGTGTGTGTGTGTGTGTGTGTATGTATGTATGCATGCATATATATACAATATATTACACATATATAAATACTACACACATACACATACACGCACACACACACACACACACACACACATATATATATATATATATATATATATATATATACACGTATATATGTATGCATGTATGTATGCCTGTATGCAGTATATAAATGAAGAGAGAGAGAGAGAGAGAGAGAGAGAGAGAGAGAGAAGAGAGAGTGATGTGGAAGACCACCGCCATAATCCGAACCGCATCCTTTGAGGAAATGTGCTACGTGTTCCATTCACACTCAATTCTTGAGGTTTTATCGTTTTAGATATATCCCTTTCGATCCTAATGGATCCCCATAGTTATTTTAGGCGTATAAAGGACCGCGGTACTTTGATGTTCCATAAGGGTCCTTGACGGACCGTTGAAATATCCTATTTAAGGATCCCAAAGGAAAAGTAGATAAAAAAGAAGGAAACATTTATACAAGTGATAGGGAATATTCATTGTTAACGATTCTGTTTACCTGCTATATTCTGTTATCAGTTTAGGGCCAGGTATTCTATATGAAGAGAATATCTTTTATTTAATGTTAACCAGATAAATCTGTGGGTTTTTTACGTTTTTTTAATATTCTTTTCTCCTAGTTGAATAATAATTTTCTCAATGTAATACACATATTTTGTATAAGTGAATTTGACTAAGAATATATTAAATGATTTTCCTGGTTCATTTCTCCAAACATTGAGTTCGGTATTTAGTTTTCTGGTTTCGTCAGAGTTTTTAATTACGCAAATGTACTCATATGTTGACCTTGATAAAGACGATGAATGCCTTCCATTAATTCGTCCCTATCGACCTCTCCGTGTTTTTTTCTTTTTTTTTTTTTTCATTTTCTATTCCCTTCAAAGATTAAGATCTTCAGCAAACATTCATTCCTTTAATCATCTAATGAATTTCGTTTTTAAATTCTAGATATAATCTTAAACCCTACCATAACTATTTTAAACAATATTGAGTCTTATCTTAGATGTAATTGGTCGTGAAGCAGACATAACTAAATAAGACCTAACTTAAAAAAAGTAGGACCCTTTAGGTCAAACATTATCAGAGTACTCTGTCTGTTCTATTATTTCCAAAATATTTAATTGCCCTTCCTGCCTGCTTACTAAGTACTTTATGTTCCCTGGCCGAATAGCTGTATACTGCTATAGTAAGCAAAAACCGAAAATATGGACCATAATAGAAGGAAAGATAATGTCAGTCTCTTTTATGTGCATAAGATTAACGCTGTGGCACATGTACTATATATTCCTTTCGTACCATTTACGTAGTTCCAATTTTCTGAGAACCTCCACAACAGTACTCAGTCTGTTTACTCGTTGGTGTTCATTGCCCATCATCTTCAAGTAGTGTCTTTCTACAACCTCTTGTACCAACACTCATCGACATTAACGTCTTCTCCCTCTACTCCTCCCCTTCCTTCCCCCTCCTTCTCCTGCACCTATCATCTTTGACTCTTTTTCATCAGATCTCCTCCCATCCAGATGCATCAATCAAAAGTTCCTGAAGCATGTCGAAAAGAGGATGTGATTTACCTCCCACGCTCCTCCCATTTAAGCTTTATTCGAATGCTGCTGCTGAGTTGCGACCAAGAAGGTATCCCATTCTTTGTGATGATTGTTTACCCAACATTAAGAATTTAATTTCTAATAGTTGGCAACAGCATTAGGATGGTTTTGGTTGAAAATAAGATGCGAGAGATAAAGAATGTTATTTCCCCATGGAAGTATAACATGATGCCCCGAAAGTGGGAGACTACTCTTTGTCGTTTTCGCATTGGTCACACTCGGTTGACACATGAATATCTGCTTACTGGTCAATACCAGCTATATTGCGACGACTGTTTGGTACCCTTGACAGTGAGGCATTTGTTGACCGAATGCCGCACTTATAGTGAAAGAAATAGATATCTGTTTGAGGCTCGAGGTGAGGATGGCAGGTTAATCCTTGCCAAGGTTCTTGGACATGATGTGTCGTACTATGCTAGCGGTATTTTTAGCTTTACTTCAGAAGCAAGTGTTCTGAAAGCCATTTAACTTTAAAAATGACATCTTTGCTTGTATGGTTTTAGTTGAATATTGTTTTATTCTTTATTTATGATGATATCGGCGTCAATGACATTAGATGTCAGGATGCCAGAAAATCTCAAAGCAATCAAGCAATCAATCGTGTCTCCGTTAATTGTAATGAGTGACTTGCATCACGCATTAAAGACATCTATTAATTTTGTTCGTGTTTTCTTCCGAGAACATTTCAACACTGAAATAACTTCCTGTCCTGATGATAGTGTTCCGGTCGAGTTTCAGATTTTGTTTGTTATCTTTTATTAGGAAATACACATTTACAATCTTACAATTTACAGCATATATACATCATAGTAATTTTACATGAATAATTTTTCATCTTACATATTCTGTATTTACAATTGCAATTTTTACGATTTATCTATATATGTCTTAAATAGAAAAAATATATCGACTCGGGAATACTTTTGAATAGAATTTTTAAATCCTATTTTATTTACATTAAACGTACTTAATATATTTAAGTAATTGCGGGTCAGTACTTGAAAATCCTAAGTACCTTACCATCCATATAATTCCCTGCAATAAAACCCGCTATTATGACCATTGACGAAGTTTCATCCTTCTTTGAATCTGCTTCAAAATCTATCTTAAAAATCTTTAACCTATCACTAGTTTTCAATATACGGCATTTCTTGAGCAATCAAACAGTTACATTATCGTTATTCTCTCTCTCTCTCTCTCTCTCTCTCTCTCTCTCTCTCTCTCTCTCTCTCTCTCTCTCTTGACTGTGCGTCGGTTTGTTTGCCTTGTAAAAAACGTAAAATGGTTCACTTTCTTCACAGAACTGTGATGCTATTGTCAGTTGACTACCGACCGCAGATGAAATCGCGCGCATCAAGAAACCCTTTCATTAATTGTATTAATTGGATATTTTTTCCTTTGACTGGCTAATTAAAATTAAGATGAATTTTTTTCCAGGGTCCTATTTTTTTAGCAGCACCCGAGGTCTGTGAAGTGTAATTATAATCTAATTTTTTTTTAGTTTTGTTTCTTTTTTTTCTTAATTTTAGTATGATGGATTCATGTTCGTAATTCGTAAATTATTTTGATAAATATTGGCATCTCGTAACAGATAAGTAAAGTAGATAATTTATCGTACTTTTGTGGAGATTCTGCCTACGACGCGTTCATTACAGATAAAAAATAATAACAAAATGCCATAATATAAAGAGTTGCCCTTAATTTTCACGTGAAGGTCATTACATGATTGTTTCTTATTATATATACATATATATATATATATATATATATATATATATATATCAGAGGGACCCTACTCACTTGATTAGAGAGATGCTGGAAGCTGTTAAAAATCTAATAGGCCTACTTTACATTTGTTAAACATTTAAGGTCTTATCATTTCAAATCAAATAGTTTTTCTCATAGAAATATTTAAAAAAAAAATCCTGCCAAGTGAAATATGTGAAACGTTGGAGCTAAAAAGTAGTTTATCAAATCGCCAAAAGAGATAGAGAGGGGAGATAACAGGAGAATTCGTGGAACTGAAAGCCAAATTGATATGAAATATGTCTCCATGGTAAACCCCAAATAGGCAGAATTGAATCGAAAGCTCTACTGAAGAGAATTCTATTTGAAAATTACATTGAAAATAGACATATCAGAAAGTTCCTTGGAATGTCTTATCCTTTAATGATCGCTTTTTGTGAAATATGAAGTCTTATACTCGATCTGGTCGTTACAAATCACATTTAGATTTACCGTGACTTTTCGTCTATAAATCTATGCACTATTTTCTGGGAATTCTAGAGTATTGGTCTGAGATTTAGGGAAAATAAAATAATTTTAGAAAAATCAAGGTTCTGTTCTGTATAGTTTCTAATCACTTATAACTTTTTTGAGAATAGTAACTTAGTTCATGATTATGATATATTTTTGTTTGCTGGTAATGAATTTATTTATTCTTGATAAACCTCTCACGATGTTTTCTATCAAGGAAAGCGAAACTCTATACATGAGAAGATACTAATAAACTATCGTAATTTTTGGGAACTTAGTTTTGCTTAAGACCCCCGTACTGAATGGTTTTAAAGCATCCCAGACATACATCCAGTCGCAGAGCGTATATATCTCTTATTTCTCTTTCTCTCTTGTTTTTATGAAGTTTTCATAGTTTATATATGATAGATCTGATTTAGTGTTGTTATTGATCTTAAAATATTTTAGTTTGATTTTTATTACTTCTCTTGTAGTTTATCTATTTCCTTGTTTCCTTTCCCTTGTGTTTATAGCATCATGCTTTTCCAACTAGGGTTGTAGCTTAGCAAGTAATAATAATAATAATAATAATAATAATAATAATAATAATAATAATAATAGTAATAATAATAATAATAATAATAATAATAATAATAATAATAATAATAATAATTATAATAATAATGTCGGTTTTGCGTTTTGCTATTATCATGGACTGTTGAAGGTCAATTTAGCAAGACTCGTGAATGTCATATATTGTAATTTAGTATCTATCGCCACATATATTTTTAAGGTAATTTGACACCTATTGGATTGCTTTGCCAATCATATACCACTGGTGATCGTTGTGGTCAGCCGAAGTGGATTGAGAGACACTTTTTAATGTTTAAACGGGTTAGTGATAATGCATTCAGATGTATGCATATTTCTATCGGCTGTCAGTCATTCGAAATTTAAGATTGAATTTGTCTGAGCTGGGTTTCTTCTCTTGCTTTCAGTGTACGTTTCTGCTTGACATTTTCTTTTATATGACTTTGTGTACATATAATACTGTTTGTTCTCTTGATACTTTGAAGGCAATTAGAAGTTTCTCTAATACGTATTTATATACACTGTTAGAAAAAATCGTGATTTTAATCGGAAATTTTCCGTAAAAATATGCTGTTCTCAACCGTATTTCAGTAAAATACAAGCGACCGTAATTTTACCTAACTTTGTTATTATCTTTTACGGGTTGGTGACCGTAAAACCACTCTTTTATGTCAAAATATACTTTTTAAAACGGTAAAAATCCTAGAATAAATGTTTCCAGACATTTACCGTTTTCTTAATGCAAATTTTTAACAGTGTATCTTTTAATATTTTGTTTCAAGCAATGTGAATTTAATGTAGCGCGTGTGATGTTGAATTTTTATATGTAAAATACCATCGTTGTTGATTCATTTATTGGAAATATTTATGGTCCATTGCTAAATCTGCATATGTTTTTCGCTGCCATGAAATCCATGTTCTTTATTTTAGCTGAGTATATTCTACTATATACTTGATTTACAATTCTACGATTGAGTCTGGGAAATACATTCTGATATGATGCTGATCGACATTATTCAATCATGCCGTTGGTGTCTCAACTATCTATCATTGTCATTCAATTTCTATATACACGCTGAGATTGTTGCTCTATTTATATCTGCATAAATTCCGAAAAAATGGGACATTGTGCTTGATCATTGTGAGATTTTGAGTGATATTTCTACATAACAATGACTTTAAAAGCCCCCCCCCCCCCGAAGTAATCTTAAATCTAATTCATAATTGTAAAAATGATAACCACGTAAGCACGAAAATGCTTTCCTTGCCATTTTTACATGGTAATATTCAATTGCCTTTTTGAAATCGTCTTATTTTGTACTCTCTACTGAATCTAATATTATAGTTATGGTTGTAATGTGAACTTAAATTATACAAAATTTGATTGTAAACTATACTTAAGTTATAACAATTAATTGCAAACTGAACTTCAGTTATAAGACATACAGAAGGTAGAGCTTGCAGTTTATCTTATGCTTCAAAAACTAAATATTCTCTACATGTTTTTCTTCGGGATGCTGTGCATTCAAAGGTTGTGGACCATCATTCGTTTATATCATTGGATAATATTTGTTCTGAAACAGCGAGTATTTTGTTCTGTTGAACCATTTTGCAATCATTGTGTCTATTCTTGGCGTTAGATTCAAAGTGGTCGTATTCCATATTCTATTCATATGTCAAAAGGCCATCTGAATAAATGTTATTTATGAAAACAGAAATAACTCTCAGCAGTCTTCTAATCCTGCTCTGTTCTACAACAAAAGCTTGTTTAGAAAAATCGTTGTCACTTGATGGAAATAATTTCATAACTGTAATGGTGTAATTGAACTTTGCCAAGGAAATCAATGCTTAATTATTTTATTGTCGACAAGGCTCATTTTGGAAGGTTTTTCTACCGTGCGTTTTTCTTTATTTCAGTAAATTATTGGTAATTTATGTTTCTATGCTTTAAACCTACGAGATATTCTGTGGCACTCCAAATGCTTAAAAAAATGTTTTCTACAGTCTCTTTACTCTAACGTTTAACATTGATTAGTTGAGAAGGTCAAAAGCTCATCCTCCATATCTATTGTGATTTCTCGCTACAGTTTAAATTCTCATCGAAGAATGCGTGTGCAATGGCTAGCACCCTTGAACCTGGTAATTGTACCCGCGATCCTGTTAAATAATCTACCTGAGATATTTTCGGTTAAATTGCCCGTCGAATGACAAGTAATTTTTACTGAATCATCATCTATCCTCAAGGTCTGTCTTGTTCAAACGCAATTGAACAATTGAAACATACCCTGAACATTCTATTAGCACAGGGAACCAGTTAAAGTAGTCCAAATTAATAGAGGCTTATATGTAATCTTTTCGATGCACTCAGTGATCCATCCGGAACAATCGAGCGAGCAGCATGAGTGAATCTTTTTTTTTTTTTTTAGATGCTCGAGGTTCAATCCAGAACAGACTGGCTGCATGTCATCATCGTAGGCGCAAGATCGTCATTTGAGCTGATAATGGTCTCGTACCAGTTTAGACTAGATATAACTATCCGCACTCTGTTTCTCCTAAGATGTCACGCCGTTTTAGGCTATCGCACGGTAGCTGAAGCATTTTAAAGGAAGTTTGGGGTTTCTTATAATCTTCTTCAATAAATTAAAACGTGTATTAGGTTGGTCTATAGTAGATAGAGACGGACCATAGAATACTTTATCTGTTCTTCAAAAATAATTCTGGTCCTACACCTGCATACGTATTTCCATTGTGTTCTTGAAAATGGGTAGGATTACTACACGGTTCTTTTCTGATCTGGAGATTACTCATGTTAATGCTTTATTTTTTTCGTATATACTATTATGAAATGATTTATAAGAATATCTTTATTGAAATTCAATTTCAACACTTGTGTGACTATGTTATTACAATTAAAAAATTAATTGTAGAGTATTTTTATTTTGAAGTTTATTTTCATCAAACTACCGCGAAGTCTTTTTCCCGTTTCTTTTTATTTTTTTGTTTTTATTTGTATAAGATGATGACAATGCATATAGAAGTTAGCGAAACAGCTGCCAGCTCGTTTTTGTCAAATGAATTAAGAATGAGGTCAGTCATTTCTCAGGGCAGGCAGCGTTATTTCTTTGGTATTTTTTACGAACAATCTTTGCATAAAGATTTGATAAGAAATATCTCTCATAAGAGAGCCAGCTTTGTTCAAGATTAAATCAAATGTTAGAAACATGTCACGTATCTAGAGGATGTTAGACACAAGGACTATAGAGTCATATATCTTTATTATGCATAGTATTGCTCATAGCCCCAAGTGGTTCCTTCTCCTTAAAGATTTTCTATAATTTAACCACTTGCTGCCACTCAATAAGTAATATATTTATTTACCAGAATCTACGGGCATTATTCGTAGGATTTGTATTTGTCAACTCTTCAAAATTTGAAACCGACCTAAATACTGTAATAAACCCCCAGAAGCTCTCCTCTACCTGAAATTTACATTCCTATATCTCCCAAAATCTGAAAACTTATTGTGAGTCTTTGGGGTTAATTTTGGTAAACTCTCCCAAAATCTAACAACTTATTACCAGTCTCTGGGGGTCAATTTTTTCTAAAAATTTTCATGGTATATCTTTTTCAAGAAACAGACAGAGACAATCAAATAGACAGACAGGCAAAGAATCAAATAATTTTCCTTGCTATTGTTATTGCCATTCTTATCTTTAACTAAGCTGTAACCGTATTTGGGAAAGCATGATGCTGCAAGCCTTAGGGCTCCAGTAAGGGAAGGGGCCAGTATAGTTAAAAAGAAACAAAAAAACTATCCACCTCGGCAGAGTTAGTGCAATCATGAGATGATGGCCACTTATCTAATATTTTCTGTCTGGCTTCTAGGAAAAATTTTTTAAAAGATTGAAAGAGAATTAATTCTAATTTTTCCTTAATTCACAGTGATAGATTTGACGAGAAATCCATAACATTCAAGACTCAGATGTTACAGGCTTAAAAAAAAGAATACTAAAGTGTCCGCATTCATTCTTTATCTCTATCTTATCTATACCTAATAATTCATCTGAAAATCGATATATATATATACATATATATATATATATATATATATATATATATATATATATATATATATATATATATATATATATATATCTTTTTTTTTCAAATCCCTCATTAACTGATGAACAATGAAGCAGATGAGTAATTATTCGACCATAATATATGTGCCATTTTTAAATTACGTCATCTCTGAAAGTTCCTTATGAAATCATCAAAATACAAGTGCAAGAGTAGCTCTGCTTTTAAATGGTATGTTTGTATTCACAAAAACCTCTAAGATCTCGACCCTCTAATGACATCATCAGGTCAGATGTTTGGTGGGATGACCTCAAACTATGACCTCACACATCCATTAGGACATCAAAACCCTTTTTTTTTAATTGCAAGATATTGTTACCATTACTCCATTATTATTTTTGACTTTAATATAAAAACATAGTAGAGTTTTCTTTTTAAAGTAGAAGCTCAGAAATGATATACACCATTCATTTCACATGATGTGTTGTTCTATACTAGCGGTATTTTTGGATTCATTTCAGAGGCAAGTCTCCGGAAAGCTATTTAACTTTTACAAGGACACCTTCACTTTTATGGTTTTAAATTGAATATCCTTCCATTCTTTATTTATAAAACGATATCGGCGTCAATGACCTTCGATGACAGGATGCCAGAGAACTCCAAATCAATCAATAAATTATTTTCATTCTACTGTATATAAGTGAATGTGTCTGTGAGTTCTGGTTCATATTTTGGGTGATATTATCAAACGGAAACAATGAAATAACCTCTCGTCATAAAAGACCTATTACTCTCTCTTTCTTGCCTTTTTCTTTATTTTACCATCGAGTTACATATTTCAAGATGCTTGTTTTCATGTAAATGGTAATGTGCTCTTGTCTTGTTCATTTTATTTAATCCTTTCATCATTATAGTTTCTGTACAGTCTTCTTTCAGTTGGTAAAAAAAAAAATATCTCTTCTACAAAAATAATACTGTAAGATAGGATAAAATTTTAATTTTGCTGTCTAGAGGTGATATTTAATATTTATTCATCTTTGAAAATCCAATTTATACCAAAAATTTAAAATTCAATATTCTCATTCTCCCAATTTCCAATTTTTTTCGTTTTTACCATCCCCTTTGAATGTTAGTTCACAATAATTTTCCAATTTCCTTTATATTCATACATTAGAAATCTTCCCTCATATCTTACGTACCCTTTTGAGTACCTCACATGTGAATACATCTCGTGATTTGAAAACTATTTCCTTTCTTCTGATACGTATCATATTTCATAAACTTGAGTCAGAACTTAAAATATAAACGAACTTCAGTATTTCCTACATACAACATTAATTTCCACGTCTAGTCCTAATGAAGAAAAAAACACACAAAGGGAACATGCAAACCAGATGTGAAGTAACGCGAATCTTACACTGAAGAATGTACATTATGGTAAAGTACATGATGACACTTTTTTTCTCTTTCACACTTTCTCACTTAACTGCGAGTTTTTAGGCGTATCGTTATCCATGTGGGTGAATTAAGTTATCAACTGTCAAATACTTTTGCAACCTAGCCAGATTTCTTCAATGTTCTCTATGACCCTCTGCATCTTATGTTAGAGAGAGAGAGAGAGAGAGAGAGAGAGAGAGAGAGAGAGAGAGAGAGAGAGAGAGCGCATTCATGATATAAAACCGGATTTTTGAGTGATTGGATATACTTCTGGTATCTCCATTCATATAATAGTAAATTATTTTGATTTTATCTGTGAAAGTCTTGTGTTTTTTAATGATGAATTAAACTCTAACGTCTGGTTCTTCAAATACTTTTTCTGTACCGTAAGCATTTAACCGTTTTGTGGTTACAGAGATAATTATGATTTGCTAGAGAATTAAACATATTAATTATAAATTTCGGAACTTTTTTTTTCAAATCAAGGATCCAAGACTTGTCATTAATTTCTATAGTAAGCCCAACAACATAATTTTTACTCCTCTCATATTGTATTGGAAATTTTTTAAATAATATACTTTTGCTGACTATAATACTTCCTACTTTTGGGAATTTACATCGATTTGAATCTCCATACTTAACATAATGTGTGGGCGACTGATTCTCACAGATTGTCCTGAAGAGTAAAAAGGGAAAGAGGTTAAAACTTTTCGATTAACGTCTCTTTCTTTTTAATGTCATATGATCTAAATTCCATTCGGCTAAAATATCTAGTTTTCCGTGTATATTTGTCTTATTTTTTTCTTTTTTGTCTATATGCGTGAAGGATCGAGTCCTCTTGTTTTAACTTATTTTTGCTGCATGACAATTCTAAGTAACATTCTCCCATGTAACTTATTATAGCATGAAAGCTCATGTTATCATGTCATAAATAACGCTAATCAACACTGTCTCAAGGTTTCACACAGTTCAATTCTCCATCCAACATGAATCCTCTCACGTATTGTGTGTTCTAAGAAAAAAGTGCTTTATCGGGTGAATACTCTTAGTTCAAGAAATATTATTTTCCGAAATTAACATCATGAAATATCATTTTTTAGTTTTATAAGCATCTGAGTGAACCGTCAGAATAACGGCAAAAAATAAGATGTATATTTTGCCAACATGAAGTTCGTCCTCGAATGCAAATCACTTTATAATTATGTTCATGCGTGTACCCAAGACAAGGATGTGAGTTCAAGGTCATTTTAAGCATACCCATTATTATATGCTATGCATTTTTTGTTAAGAGAGAGAGAGAGAGAGAGAGAGAGAGAGAGAGAGAGAGAGAGAGAGAGAGAGAGAGAGAGAGAGAGAAGGGTTAAGTTTCAATTTAGAAACTAGATCGAGTTGAAGCATTTTCATTTTAAGATAATGATAAACTTGATAAATTGAAATTAGTATTTAGAAAATCGACTTATTTCTTAATGAAATGTTTATGGTAATATTTATCGATTTTATTGAACAAGTATTCATAGTAATGCAAATTTTAGTTCCTATGTATTTTTTTTTCGCATCTGATTAAAAAAAATTACACAATTATTAAAGGCAACGCTAGGGATATCGTCAGCTATATTAACAGAATCAGTTATGGCAAAACTTCATAGCCATGTAGCCCATGAATACAATAATAAGAGGTTAAGCTATAATTTGAACTGTGCATTTTCTATCGTGACATTTAAGCAAAATATTCTATAAAATTCGCCTATAACGTATAACTCATATCAAATAAGATTTTGCTTTTGGTAATACATAATACATTCTCTTTAAATAACAAGACTGTTAAGACCTCTACGATAATAACTACTGTATAAGAAGAGGCGTCTACAGTAGATAAAAGACGTTGGGACTCTTTAATATTCGCCGAATATTGCATATCTTCATTAAGAGTCGGCAACAAAGGCCATTAGATTAATTCGCTCATACGCAATTCTGTTTCATTTGAACAAAGGTATGAATATTCTATTTATCTATCTAGAAATTTGTGTAATTATTTGTTTATTTGTTCTGGAACATCATTCTCTCGTATAATCTAAAACTTGGTCAGATCTATCGTTCATTTATTCCAGCATCTGCTCTGTAAGTTATTTCCTTTGCAGTCTTATTATTATTATTATTATTATTATTATTATTATTATTATTATTATTATTATTATTATTATTGTTGTTGTTGTTGTTGTTACTAGCTAAGCTACAACCCTAGTTGGAAAAGCAATATGCCATAAGCCCAAGGGCTTCAACAGGGAAAAATAGCCCAGTGAGGAAATGAAATAAGGAAATAAACTACAAGAGAAGTAATGAACAATCAAAATAAAATATTCTACAAACAGTAACAAATGAATGATTGAACAGTTAATATTGCATTATTCCTTCTGTGACGTCATCACTGAGGTGGGGGGAGGGGGAAATCGCGTGGGAAAGGAGAGCCACTTGAGCTCCCGCCACCAAGACAAAACTGAATCTCACACTCGCGCATCCAATTCACATCCTTTGAAAGATGTGGCCGGGTATTGCTCTCCTTTCTGACAAGTTATGTATCGGGTATCTAAAGTTATATAGGACTCTCTCTCTCTCTCTCTCTCTCTCTCTCTCTCTCTCTCTCTCTCTCTCTCTCTCAGGGAAACTAAAACTTTGCGATCGTATATACGATGAGAAGTAACACGCCTTGTTGCAAGGCACCTTTGAGAAAATAGTTTTCCCATTTATAAATTCTCTCTCTCTCTCTCTCTCTCTCTCTCTCTCTCTCTCTCTCTCTCTCTCTCTCTCTCTCTCTCTCTCTCCACACACACACACACACACGAACACATATTAAAGATCATGATAGTGTTATTTGATCTCCAAGTACTAGAGGAATGACATTAGTTCGAATTAATTTAAAGTCTGAGATTTCACAATTGCTCTTTTTAGATGGTGTGTCATCATGCCATAAACAGTACCACAGTTTTCAGTTTCTCTTTTTATGTTGGGTTTAGTTATGTATCTTCCAAGAGAGCTTTTTTATTCTACGCACACATACATAGCCTACATAAATACAAACATAAAAGGAACGCTTTTGAAAGTGTATTCCTTAGTCATTCAAAATTCCAGGTTTTAAGACAATAGGTGATGTAAATTACTACTTTATAACTTTTATATTACTTTATCCCATTTATTGGTAGTAGGTTGGCCAGGGTACCAGCCACCCATTGAGATACTACTGCTAGAGAGTTATGGGGTCCTTTGACTGGCCAGACAGTACTACATTGGATTCTTTTCTCTGGTTACGGTTCCTATTCCCTTTGCCTACACATACATTGAATAGTCTGGCCTATTCTTTACATATTCTCCTCTGAATTCATACACCTGACAACACTGAGATTACCCAACAATTCTACTTCTCTCAAGGGGCTAACTACTGCACTGTAATTGTTCAGTGGCTACTTTCCTCTTGGTAAGGGCAGAAGAGACTTTAACTATGGTAAGCAGGTCTTCTAGGAGAAGGGCACTCCAAAATCAAACCGTTGTTCTGTAGTTGGGTAGTGCCATAGCCTCTGTTCCATGGTCTTCCACTGTCTTGGGTTAGAGTTCTCTTGCTTGAGGGTACACTTGGGCACGCTATTCTATCTTATTTCTCTTCCTTTGGTTTTGTTAAAGTTTTTATAGTTAATATAGGAAATATTTATTTTAATATTGTTACTGTTCTTAAGATATTTTATTTTTCCATGTTTTCCTTTCCTCCCTGGGCTATTTTCTTTGTTGGAGCCGCTGGTCTTATACCATCCTGCTTTTCCAACTAGGGTTTATAATAATAATAATAATAATAATAATAATAATAATAATAATAATAATAATAATAATAATTGGGCGGGTAAGGACCCTACTTTACGAATGTTTGTATAAGGTATACGTAGGAACAGAAGGATGCACATGAAGTTATTCCACAGCACCAAAGATCTCAGGCACAAATGACCATGTGTGGCGGCGATTAAGACGAATCTTGACGATAAGAAATCCTCCCAAAAATGAGGGGTCATCAGTAGAGCGTTAACACCTCCATAAGTCCTATGGCTATACCACTCAGTATGTTTTACTCCCAACCGATAGGATATCTGGGGAGTTAGATCAAAAGTAAACTTATATCAAAATGTTCATATGTGGAACCTTAGAAAAGCAGCATAACAAATGGAGCTTGCATACACCTGCATTTCTCTCTCTCTCTCTCTCTCTCTCTCTCTCTCTCTCTCTCTCTCTCTCTCTCTCTCTCTCTCTCTTTTTTACAAGTTGATTATAGTAAACAATCCACTACAAATAGTCGTAAAATTTAATCTGAATTTTCAAGCGTTGGCAAGTAGTTTGTTTCATTTCCAAGACCCGCCATATTAAACTAGGATAGCTTTTTCCTTATATTTTTTTCCATATGTAGTAAAAGATGCCTGACTTTCAACGAGACACTTGTGTCATACTGTACAAAAAAAAAGAAGAAAAACTAGTTATATAGATTTTTTTATATAACCGAAGTCAAGTGATGAACCATCCGTAATCCCTAGAGTCAACACTTTGGGTCCTGAGATAATCTAGAATCTAGAGAAGGAAGATCTGTAAAAGGTCGGTGACGCGTTCCGCACATATTCGTCAGTCGTGGCTCATCTGACACAGCATTCTTGTCTTGGATCGACTTGCTTACTGTCTTATAAATCAAAGAACGACGCTTTACATTTTTTATGGAAAATACTCGTGATTTTCTCACTATTTTTTCTAATGGCGTCGTAGTGATCTGACCCTTACATTTGAGAGACGTCATCATCATCATCATCATCAACTGTTACTAGTCCTGTGCAGGTCAAAGGCCTCAGACATATCCTTCCACTTGCGTCTGTTTGTGGTCTTTCTATGGCAGTCCACACTTGCAAACTTTCTGAATTCGTCAACCCATCACCTTCTCTTCCTTTTTCAATCTCTATGGACACATTCTGTTATTCTTAATGTGAGTTGGGTTCAATCTGTTCCGTTTTCGGATTCTAATTTCGAATCAATTGTTGCTGATTAGTTAACAGCCTTTAGGACCTTACTTTGATTAGCTATTTTAATAAGTGTGTGCCGATGTGGTAACGTCCCTTACTGATGAATGCCAGACTGGGGTTCGAGTCCCGCTTAAACTCGTTAGTTTCTTTGGTCGCTGCAGCTTCACCATCCTTGTGAGCTAAGGATGGGGGGGGGGGGGCGCTTAAGGTCTATCAGCTGAGTCCTGAGCAGCCATTACCAGGCCCTCCTTGGAGCTTGCTTTGGTGGAGAAGGGGCTCGGGCGCTAATCATATGTACATATGGTCAGTCTCTAGGGCATTATCCTGCTCGATAGGCCATTCATGAGTGGCCTTTAAACCTTTAAACCCGAGTAGAATGAAGCATTGCTTTAGTTTTTAATTTCGAGTCACCTCTTGTTCATTTGTTTGTTTTCTTTTCTCGTTTTCAAACCTTGATACGCCTTGCTTTCCAAGTTAGTTGCTGCTTAGGCTTTGTTATTATTTCTATGTATATTTCGACTACTACTTCGATTAATGTTAATAATGATAAGTATTATTATAATTATTATAGTCATAATGATAATAATGATAATAACACACAAATCAATTATATATTTCAATTGCAGGAGAAAACACGTTCCTGGTTAATTGAATAGGCATTGATTTTATTTAAACAATTTTGGTCTATTGGTATAAATGAGAGAGAGAGAGAGAGAGAGAGAGAGAGAGAGAGAGAGAGAGAGAGAGAGAGAGAGAGAGAGAGATTTATAAAACCATGAAAAGCCAATCACAATTTCTTAATTTAAAGAAAATACTTTCGATAATATATATATATATATATATATATATATATATATATATATATATATATATATATATATATATATATATATATATACATATATATATATATATATATATATATATATATATATATATATATATATATATATATACATTGTTGTTGTTGTTGTTTATATAGCTCTGTTTCAAGATGCTTCAATGATAATGATGTCTGATTCTTTTTTCCTCATATCTAACTATTTCCTCTGCGGAGAAATTTTAAGAAATGTGAACAACTCTTTCACTGGCTTATCTCAGCAAAGCAACATATCAATTTTGATTGTATATGTTCATAGCATATGTTTATATGCTTGTCTAATGCATCCATATCATGTGACAGAACTAGCGAGAAAAAACGATATTCAACATGGAAGCCTTTTTCTCAGTAATTTTTTAGCCTAATACAAGGTAATAATCTAAGACCAACAAATTGCTATTTTCTAAGTCATTACATTTTTATTTTTATTTTGCGTATTTATGAGGACACAGGAATATTTTGTTTTCATTTTATTTTTGTTATTGCATCAGAAGCTTCCCCTTCTCACTTCAATTTCAGAGAAGAAAAGAAGGGCTAATACCTTTCCTGCCTAATTACATAGGAGCGAAGAAAACAGGACTCCTCGGAATCCTTTCTTTGTTGTCTTGGATTCCGATAGCAAAGTTTCTTTCGGGGCTCTTTTGTTAGTCCGAAGAACCTATAACGAACTCGAAAGAAGAGATTCTCACGTTCCGGTACCAGTTAGCATCGGAATGCACAAACCGATGCTTTTTACTTCAAGTAAATTGGCTAACTACAAAAATTGTAGTTCTGACAATTTCCACAGTGCCAGCGTTAATGTGCGAACGCTGTTTTTATGACACTTGACTTTGATATTTACGTCCTTGGCTCGGAGAAGAGCTGCGTGTTTGATATTGACAGTACCATAATTTAGTATAATTGAGCTTCGCTTTAATCTTCAATGGTGGTCAGCATCATCATCCCCTTCATCTCACATGACCTTCGAGTTCTCCTCGACCCTCAGTTGCCTCGGAAGAACCTCTTGTAGGTCAACAGATGTTAGCACCACAAGTGTCTTCAAGAAAATCATCATTGCCTGATCTTGACGTAGAGAGACATGTCTCAGTTACGACGAGACTTTTTTGAAGCTTCATTGTCTGGCAAGAAATGCGAACACTAAAAAGCTGAGTAGCTGTTTCTGCATAGTCATGTACATTTATGCAAACAAACTATTTCTTGTAGCATTTCTCTCCTCAGCCTTTGGTTTTGTATTACCCTGTGGGAGGGTTAAGCTAAACTATATATGACTATAAACTTTTTTTCCCTTTGCTACTCTCTGAAATTAAAGTTTCGTAGTCGTGCAATCTTACTTGATATTTAATTTTCTGGGTCATCTTTGTAATATGACTTTTTTGTTGGATTTTGACTGGTGTTCCATGCAAATAATTCAAAGTGAATTTGTATCTTAGGTTAATCTAATTTACTTATATACAGTCAACCAGAGTTTTGTATCACTTTCTTGTGTGTAGAGATAAGAAAAACTAGGTGCGTTCTAAGCCAATTGTAATTTTAATCACTGTCACTATTCCATATTGATATAAGGTTTAAGTACCATAATTAGTATTGTTTACTTCCCAATTAATCACTGTAGCACTAAGTAATCACACGTGTCATGGCGTGAAGTACTTATTCATTCATTAATCTGAATACAAAGTCCTTTATGGTTACAGCTTGTCCGCTTTTCTTAAAAGCCAAGAGTTGGAACCTGAGAAAACGAAACCATGTTTTTACGACCAACGAAGAAAACACTGAAAGCTGATCTATTTTTTTTTTCAGTGTACTGTGATTTTAATAGTGGTATAATTGTCCTTGTCGATAACATGAGATGCGCTAAGAAAATAAGGTCATTGGAAAAACAATGCCTGAATTATTTACGATGTTCTTCTGTTACAACTTCAGTGTGGATTTGAGTAGCAATAAATTCCGATCGACCGGATGAGTAGTGAGCACCTTCGTGTCTTTAAAAGCTTGAAGACAGTTGTTTTGGGGACAAGTTGAAAATAGTCGTTATTAATATATTGCTTGAGGGAGGATGGTATGGCCAATACGGGTTATTACTCCTACTACCAGTTCATAATGCTTGAGAGTCATCTTGATGGATTATATATGTTATGAGGAAAATGTAAGTAGATAATACCCTTTCGAATTGTAGGAAGCTATTAGAACTGGACAACGAAACACGTTTCACAATTGGTTTCGAAATTTCATCCAAAATTCCGATTTTTGTAAGAATGCATTTTTTATGCCAGTAAAAACTTCAAGTGTCTTTTTTGCTCATCTTTTTCTTATTAATTTTTCTAGCACACACACACACGCAGGGTAGTGTCTAAACCTTTTTTGTTTATGACATTGCTTAATTGCAGCCATGCTAAAATAATACATTGATAGTAAAAACCTTGAAAAAGCTAGGGTTCACGCGTTACCACAAGCACACAAACACACACACACACACATATATATATATATATAAATATATATATATATATATATATATATATATATATATATATATATATATATATATATATATTTATATAAACAGTATAAGTGTGTGTGGATTTCTCACTATCTCATACATGACGTCGGTCGTCTCCCCCCTTACCAGTTACATGGAGATTAGAATCAGTGCAAGAGGCAAAGTAAAATAAGGAAGGAAGGAAGGAATGAGAAAAAGAAAGGAAAGGAAAGTAAAGGAGTAGTAGGAGGAGTTGTAGTGTGAGCACTATTCGGAACGTGATATGGCTTGGAGAGTTTCTCCTTGTAAAAAGGTTTTTGTCCCAAGTCATGTTCTTTGTCCGTCACAGCTGTCCTGGACAGGCTGATCCTAACCAACTCTCAGTTTGATTTGTTTTCTTCCTTTCATATTCCCTTCCTTTATTCTTTTCTCTCAACTGTAATTTACGATTTGGCTTTTAAATTTATTCTGTTTTTACTTTTACCTTCGTGACTGGAACCTGCTGGAGGTCTTTCATTCACATTCTTGTTTTTGTGTCTTCCTTTTTAAAGTCACCGAGATTCTTAATTGTCTCTCGGTCAATGAACCATGAAATTGTAATACAGCCAATCTTGTTTGACTCTCTCTCTCTCTCCTCTCTCTCTCTCTCTCTCTCTCTCTCTCTCTCTCTCTCTCTCTCTCTCTCTCTCTCTCTCTCTAGAAAATAAATGAAAAAGAAATAAAAGCTCTTAAAATCACATTATCAAATTCTTTTAGTTTATTTTTCTGTCTGCTACCTTGTTGTAATCAGTTGTATATCAAATGCATTATATCCAAACGCATACAAATTAGACACATCAGCTTTCAGAACCATATTCGCAGACACAATATTGGGTTATAGATAAATCTTTAAGTCATTTTTTAAATTTATTTAGTAGACATCATAATTAATTTAGTGCCTCTTTACCTTCTCAAATGTCTGTTTAAAGTCTCATTATATATAGAACCAATATTTTCAGATTATAAAATCCATCGTATACTGAATTGTTTTTAACGAGTACCAAGGCTCTTTAGTTTAGCTAATCACGAGGAAAATTTTATCACCCAAATCGTCAAACCATGTTTACTTTAAAAATAGTTTTAGTAATAACTTTTGTTGATCATCTTTTCATTTTAGTGGAAGTTTGTTAGGCATATTTATCTTTCATTGACTTCTTCTATTTACTATTTTTTTTATTTTAGATAAAAGTTAAATGTTAACCAGATATCTGTCAGCTGTCCAAGGCACTTAGCTTCATTTGTTTGAAAGGACATTGCTCCTGAAATATAGGGGGAAAAAATACCGTAGAGCACTGCCTATAGTAATTTGATATTGCTGTCCCTTTTGAGAAGAGCGCTTTTGCTCAGTCTCATCATTTTTTCAAGCTTAGCTCAGGAGCAAATGGTATGAATGGCACTGACAGAATCATTTCTTTCATAATAGTTTCTTTGAAAACATGTGAAGTAGAAAATTAAACGACGTGCATAATCCGCCATTTTGGAGTGCATGTCCAAAGGCTTTTAAATGCAATTCAAAATTAATAGACGCTAAAAAAAAAGAATCTTTTTTACTCCTTTACTCTAAAATAAGAATTTGTTGTTTCATATTGTATCTATTGTTGTAAGGCTAACTACGGTACCTTCTCATATTTCACGAAGATCCAAAGAAAACAATAAACTTTACTACAGTATCGGGGAAGATTAATGTTGATGCGTGGACAAATAAGGATAAGCAGTCTGAATCTGAACTGTGAGAATCAAGTTATGGTTTTTGTAGATTCTTAGAGACTGACATACTTTGTTTAGGACGTCAACGCCTCCGCTTTTTTCACGTACTGTATACGATGGTAAAGCTAAAACCGACGAAGTTTCTATTATTATTATTATTATTATTATTATTATTATTATTATTATTATTACTCGCTAAGCTACAACCCTTGTTGGAAAAGCAGGATACTATAAGCCTAGTGGCTCCAACAGGGAAAATAGCCAAGTGAGGAAAGGAAACAAGGAAAAATAAGATATCTTAAGAACATTGACATTAGAATAATTATTTCCTAAATAAACTATAAAAACTTTAACAAAACAAGAGGAAGAAAAATAAGATAGAATAGTTTTCTTTCTTGAGTAGAGCAATTGTTAATCACTGTTAATGATCGTCATAGTAGTGGTCGAGCTTCTATATGTTAATATTAAAGTTTATAAAAATCTTCAAATTACATGAACTTTACTTTGTAACGAACGCCGATATTAGTCTTATCTTAATGAATGCAAATCTTTCATATAGTCTCTTACCCAACTCATGAAAATACAAATTAATGCAAATAATGAACTCTCTTGTTAGGATGTTCAGCATGAGAGAGAAAAGGATTCTTCAACATTTCAGAACGAAGTCTTTGTTGTTTATTGCATTGGAGACTCTTGATAAGGAAGTTTTTACCGTCTTGATCATTTCCAAGAGCTTTCAAGCCTCTTATTACATATTATCTCAAATCTTTACTTATTTATTAGCAATTTAAGATTTTATAGATGAGAATCAAGAAAAGTCATGCTGCCATTCTTTATTAAGATGGCACAATTTAGCCCATTAACGTAAAGATAATCAAAGGATTAAAGCTGCATGGTTTTAGTCACTTAATAAAGATAGCCGTTGTTAACTATTCTTATGATGTTAGATATTTCGTCCAATGAATTAGATATTGTTTCTTTGATAAAGAATGCTATGCTCTATACAGTAGGAAGGTCCTTGAAGTAGGCTTTGCCATTGCATAGTTGTTCACTCCCCGGGTTTTGCATTTTTATTTTTTATCTAAATAATTCAATATAAGGTCGTGTGAATGAGGTAAACATATATCTCTCCCTGATATGGTAATTTTTAAATAAAATAAAACCCAAAAACAAAGCAGTCCACATTAAACGAGAAATCCTAATGAAGGAATTAGCATGATTGTCCGACTCTGCTTTAATATCGACCGTCAATCTTCCTCACCTATTGTCTTAAACCTCCAAATTTTATCGAATCGTGTTGTACAAGAGAATCAGTAGTTAAAACTCACGGTAATTTTCTTTACTTGTGGATTTCATTATGATAGAAGAATTTGGTTTTTGTACCCAAACTTTGACTAGAATCACACAATCTGCTGCAAGAAATTTAGACGGTTACTGAAAACAGCTAGTTTTGAATTTCAAGAATGCAATATAGTCTTTGGTATTCTCAACACTGGAAGGGCCATTTTCCTGCCACTGAGTCATTTTGATAGCCTCCTCTCTCTCTCTCTCTCCTCTCTCTCTCTCTCTCATCTCTCTCTCTCTCTCTCTCTCTCTCTCTCTCTCTCTCCTCGTTTTACTCTAATCAATCATCTACTTAATGGCATATCTAAATGGCAATGACGTTACTACAACTGCAGAGGTCAGGTGGCAGAGCCAAGGACAGATGGTTGCGGACAGTGGTAGATGTAGACCTCACCACAAGTAAGGGCTCAGTTTGTGGCTTGCAGCTGGTGCTCAAGATGGAAGATGGTGTTATTTGCTGTCCCACTACTTGGCACCTGGTCCTGGTCCCGGATATACATATGTGTATGAAACATGTGTCGATGGTTGCATATTAACATTGCTATCATGCGATTGATACCCCGTGCCTCATTTCATAAAGAGAAGACTCACTTTTAATGAAACGGGAGGTGCCGTTGCATAGGTCACACCACCATTAGCTGAACTAATCTGCAGTGTGAACTCATTGCAAATCTTATCCCTCTTACGGGTTGTCTTAGTGCAAGAGCCCGTGGCTTGCACTTTGTGCAAGATCGTTCATAAACGAACTAACGAATTGCAAATCTTATATTTAAAATGCAATTTTACTATAACAATCAAACGAAAATCTGTGCGATTTTTCTTTCGGGATGTCTGTTAAGCTACGATGCTGGTTCTCATGAGTAGTAATACAGGCGGAAATTCTTTTGATTGTTGTTAATAATATATTCGATTACTCTTGATTTACCTAACCATTCTTGGTGTACTCGACCCTTCATTTGTTCAACTGCTTTACTACTTGATATGTTCACTTTGTTAAATTCTATCCTCTTTTCGCCGAAGTGGTTTGACTTTGATCGTTTAGATTCCAATAACAACACGGGCTTATCTTCTTCCAAGAAGTTTCGATGTGTTGCAGGACAACTTTCAGCTGTCAATTCCAACATTTTCATTACTTCCATTTTGTACTTTTCATACATGTATACTTACATACATATATATGTTTCTATGTACTTATGTATGTATATATACAAATGTATGCATATGTACGTATGTATATATATTTAAATGTGCGTGTATATATGCACATGTACACACATATTTATGTATATATATGAATACTTATAAACAGTACATATTCTGTTTTTATTTTTTTTTTTCAAAGATAATTTAGGAATGATATCTGAACGATGAGCTCCAGAAGAAGTAAAATCGCACTAGAAAAAAAAGTTAAGATCACTTCGACATTCATAAGTATATTTCAAAGAAGAAATGAAACTGGTACATGAAATAGTATATGGCCATAATATTTTTTAAAAAGTAGAGCAACAAGTCATGCCTTCTCCTTCCTAACGCTTAATACTACACAGTATTCTAGATGTTTTATTCCTAATGAGGCAGTTGAATCGTTGGAACGTCAGAAGTTTAACTTGCAATAAATGTATTTATGTTGAACTGGCTGAGATAAATCAGTCTTCATAGTTTAAATATGACAGATCTATTTAAGCGTTATTATTAATATAAAAATATTTTATATTAATTATTCATTACTTCTCGTGTAGTTTATTTATTTCCTTATCTCCTTTTTTTAATGGGGTATTTTCGTTGTAGCTCTTGGGCTTATAGTATCCTGCTTTTCAACTAGGATTGTAGCTTAGTTAATAATAATAATAATAATAATAATAATAATAATAATAATAATAATAATAATAATAATAATAATAATGCTAACAGGTTCATCATATTGGTGTTTGGAGGCAGAGTTTATTGTTACCATCGAGAAGTTTTAATTCACACGGGATTTTCTTGATAATACTCTCTCTCTCTCTCTCTCTCTCTCTCTCTCTCTCTCTCTCTCTCTCTCTCTCTCTCTCTCTCTCTCTCTCTCTCTCTCTCTCTCATGGACGTTCATCAAAGAAAATTTTTTTATGTTTTTTGCCTAAATATTTGTAATCAACTAATATTCAGCACACCATCGAAATGAACTGAGATTCTTACTGTAGATTAACACAGTGAAATAAATCGTATTCTAATTACGATGATTGTAAGAAATCATTAAATTTGATGAATTGTAATATCCTCTTGAGAGTATTGATTTCTGTATCCGTTTTATCAATTCATGACTATCCAAAAAAACACATGGGACATGAGATTCTTACACCAATAAATCATGACAGTCTCTTCGCTCGTTTTTTTTTATCCCAGTTATTCTGCTGATGAATGTCTTCCATCCCTGAGGTAATAAATTGCGTAGAAGGCCAGAAAAAGAGCCCATCTCGAAGGGGAAACCAAAGCCTAAGTGCTCATCTACTGATGCTGTAATGTCTGAGTGGGCGTGTCATGACGTCATCAAGTACGAACAACGGATAGTTTGAAAGTTCTGCCATAGTTTTTGGCGCCATATTAGGTGTGACCGCCTCCCTATATGGTCAAGATATGGTTATGATTTTTTTTTCCCGAACCCTCTCTCGTTTTACCTGGCCCTTTAAGTGAGTCATTTTATTTTAGGATATCCTATGATGGCTTAATGAATAGGTTCAGTCCTATAGACCTGCTTTTTGGTTTGGAGAAGATTCTCTCCTATTTTAATTCGGAAAGGTTAGAATTTACGAGGTATTTCAGATCTCAAACAGGTGGTGAAAATCCTAGTTTTGAAAATATATGTACGAAATTTATAAAACATTTTCTGTAATCATATATAGATTAATTTTTTATAATCTCAAAACAAAACTTAATTCTTCTCTCGTGAACAGTTACCTGGACATTTTTTCTTTAAAAGAAATTATTTTATAGGTAAGTATGCAAACACGGTATCGAATTTCGTAGATTTATGCCACAAATAATGATGTTTCTTTGACATGATTTCAGTGATGGTGTTGACCTATTTAAATATGGTTCAAAGGTGAATATTTTGAAAACTGTTTAAAACCATGAAAGATGCATGCTACTTTTGACCATTGTTTTTTTTTTTATGTATAATAAATGTGGCCAGTGGACTTCAGAGTAATGGAAAAAGAATACGATCCTTCATGTTTAGAAAGCAAAAATCTGAGTTTGGCAAATTAATGCACTTTTGAATTGAAGTGAAATCTTATCCATTTTGGTAAAGCGAGACAGAGAGAGATTTAGACATTTTACCTGTTGCAATGGCGCCTGACTTGAAAGGTTTGTATTTTCCTATTATTTCATATTTTTTTACGTCAAGGTTCTCAAAGAAAATTGACTCCAAATCATATCATAAATATTTAAAAATTATATGTTGTGTGACAACTGCATTTACTCAGTTGTGGTAAGTGCATTGCATATTGCACTTAAGTATTCCATCTAACAAATATTTTCATTCACAGCATCGTGAATAGTAATTTCTATATGAGTATACAAACAGTGCAAGAGTTCAAGAAAAATGATTGTAAGTTCTAATATCAAGATGTTTCGCTAATAGTAATTTTCTTCTTCGATTTCAGGATGAGCATGCGGGGCCTCTCATTGGTGGTGTTCGTTTCGATTTTAATAACCGTAAGTAAACATAGTTTTTTGTTTATTCACATTTTATTCTTAACAGAAAACAGACCCATTAAGACAGAAATGGTAATAATTTTCATAATGATATGATTTTAAAGCTTTAATAATAATTTTGATAATTGGTTTTATGGTTTATATAGGAAATGTTTATTTTACTGTTGTTGCTGTTCTTGAAATATTTTATTTCTCCTTGTTTCCTTTCCTCACTGGGCTATTTTCCCTGTTGGAGCCCCTGGGCTTATAGCATCCTGCTTTTCCAACTAGGGTTGTAGTTTAGCAAGTAATAATAATAATAATAATAATAATAATAATAATAATAATAATAATAATAATAATAATAATAATAATAATAATAATGATGATGATTTTAATAATTACCGTGCAGATTATAAGGTCATGTAAGCAAAGACTATCACCTTTTGAGGTAATTATAGATGGAACCCACCATTAAGGAAAAAATTTGCTTGAAACGTATGCAAATGGGACACTGTTGCGCAATAATCAATTAGGTACAGGGAATTTTATTTTTTCTGTTGATTTTTCTTTCAAGTCGTGACTCAACGTCGGAATTATTTAGGAAGAAAATATATATCGATTACATTGTACTATACACACACTCGCATTGCTTATATATATATATATATATATATATATAATATATATATATATATATATGTGTGTGTGCGAGTGTGTGTATACAAATGTATTTATTTACATATAATACATTTTCATATATATATACTGTATATATATATATATATATATATATATATATGTGTGTGTGTGTGTGTTTGTGTGTGTGTGTGTGAAGAAAAATTTTATGAATTATACTGTACGGACACACACTTATATATATATATATAGAGAGAGAGAGAGAGAGAGAGAGAGAGAGAGAGAGAGAGAGAGAATTTACCAGGGTGTCTGTGTTCTATTCTAAATATGTTTTTGAGATAAATTTGGTTTAAATGAAATATGTATTGTGCAGATTTATGTCACCTGCTTGAGGTAGATATGACTAAAATATTCAATAAAGTAAACTAAAAAAAGAATTTGTACTCTCTCTCTCTCTCTCTCTCTCTCTCTCTCTCTCTCTCTCTCTCTCTAACGAGCTACTTTGCCGACAAATAGGATTCCCTTTGTTAACATGCAATGTGAAGACAAGCAACAGCCCTTTGTCCTTTCGTCTTTTGAACGTAAGAAGGATTCATTGCTCCGTACACGTCCTTTAGATCCCACTAAACTTGTCGGACGAAGGAAGTCCTTTTCAGACGTTGCGTTCCTACAGAGTAATGGATGTTGCATCGGACGAGAAAACGTTTTACAAGTGACGGTGACGAAGCTTTTAAACTGAGATAAAGATATATTCTTTCTTTTACCTTCAGAGTATATGAAACGAGGGAAAATAATTTTATATAATTGCAAATGCACTATATATATATATATATATATATAAATATATATATATATATATATATATATATAATCAATTTTAGTCCTACGCATGTAACATTCCCAGTGCATATCTCAGAATCAGGTCTTCTAAAAGCTGTTTAAATCTTATAAGGACATCGCTTTTATGGTTTTAAATTGAATCGATTTTTATTCTCTACTTATAAGAATCAATATCAGCGTCAATGACCTTTGAAGTCATGATGCCAGAAAATCAAAATTCAATTAATTAATCACAGTACATAGCCTTTGAACAGAGAAGAAGACTACAGTATTGCTTTCAGAGATATACGTATTGGACACTCGTATACGTAGCCTATTTTAATTGGATATTTGTAAATTAAACAATTAAATCTATTTAAAAGCTTTTTAGATCTATTTTCTCCCGCCTTAAAGTATTGCTTCCTTTCGACTCTTAAGATTGTCGTTTTAGTAAGCTGGCAGACTGACACGGTACTCCGTCGAGATGTTGGCATTCCAGGAATAGTGAAAAATAGATTCAGATCCAGACAGGATTTGGAATTTCTAAGGATCTTTTACAGTAAATGAATGACTTTGGAAAAGCTCATCACATAAACTCACCCTAGGTATTGTAGTTACGGAATTTTGAAGAGCTATGAAATGATGGCAAAAAGAACTGCATTTTTACTTTTAAAGGGAGATTGCCAATCTCTCTCTCTCTCTCTCTCTCTCTCTCTCTCTCTCTCTCTCTCTGCTAGATCTCGGGAGGGAAAATTAATGACAATAATTGTGATATAGAAAGAACCATAAGTTATATGATAATTAATGGGTTCTGTATCATTCCTGTCGAAAAAAAAAAAAAAAAAACTAATGGATCTTGCTATTTTCTGAAATATTTCAGATTGGATTTAAAGTTAAAAAAAAAACCTTCATTCTATTCTATTTCATATGTAAATGTGTTCCATATTCAGTTTCGAAGATCCTTGAATATTCTACCTCATAACAACAAGGGAACATAAAGAATTTGAGAGAAATTGGTTAATTGAGATAATATGTAACAGACGAGCTGCTCTGCTTCTTCGAAGCCATTCATTGTTCAAATAGAATATCCTTTCATTAGTTAGGCTAAGCAGGAAAAATTTCATTGGATTTAACCAATTAAATTTTTTATGTCTATAGTTAAACTTTTAAATACAATTTCCAAAAGTAGAATCATTACCGGAAACCTCAAAATGGTATTGGAAATGCTAGAGGAAAATTACCATCATTGAAAATCTCACATTTTGAATAACCAGTTTATTTAATCTAGTTAAGTAAAATCAAAGGACACGAGCCAAAAAAACATTGAAATGTTCCCCCCAACGTCTGTCCTGGCATTCTTCATATAACCACTATGCGTAATCTAATATCTTCTAAAACTAATGTATTCTTATCAAGAAATCAGATCATGTCCGCTGCTCTGCATATTAAAAGTCATGCTCAAGATGTAACTTTATCTCAGTTACAAAATAAACTGCACTTCACAGCTGAGTCTTCACAGTTATTAACCTAGTTTATTGCACGTCCTTGCTAATCTTGCCGAACCACAATCTCCCTTCTTCTTAGGGTCTGCTCCACCACCTATCAAAACACGCGCTGGTACGACACAAGAATTCCGAGTCCAATATCCTCCACCTGTCACTGATAGCAAAAAATATAAAGTAATTTGATGCCCTTTACTTCAGTAATGGATTGAACTATCTTCCTTCGCGTAATTACTATATCCGGGATTTTTCAAGTCGTTACGGGTCAATTGAACGAATATCTGATAACGCAAGAATCTAAAAGATGGAGTCATATTAATTGGGTATGATAGTTTAGCCGTAAATTCGGTTTGTTTTGCCAGTGTAAGAGGGTAAAACGTTTCTCCTCTGAGATTGATAATTGTTTTAAAAAGTGTATTATGAATTATTGATTTGAATTTTGCCTTAAATAAGGTATTTTATATATATATAATAATGAATGGAATATGTATTGTTGAGGAAGTGACCTAGAAAACATAAGGGTTAAAAGGAGAGGCCGTTGATATTTATACCAGGAAAGGCATGTGTTGAATTGTTGATAAGATGTTTAATATTCAAAGTGAAAACAAGACTGGAGAATTGATACTGATGCAATGGTAAGACTGTTCCGGCGGTATGTTGTAGAAGGTAATTTAATCAAAGCGATTTCAAATGGTGCGATAAAAGTGAACTTTGTTTAAGAGATGCAGAGAGGAGAGGGTCTCTGGATGGAATGATAAATTGCAGTTGTGAGTTTGTGAAATAGGAAAAGGAGCCGAGTGTAAATTGTGAATTTATCAGCGATGATATAAAATCGTAGGGAATACTGGAAGAATATGACAGTGTTTGTAAAATAAGAAGTTAAAAGTAAACGTTAGAACATTAGCAAGTGTAAGTAAACGTTAGAACATTAGCAAGTGTAAGGATAGGATAGCGGTACACTTAAAAATTTGCCGTATAAAAACGGTAGAATTCCTGGAATAAATGTTGCCAGGCATTTACCGTTTTAAAAACGGATATGCTGACATAAGGAGTGATATTACGGTCATCAACTCGTAAAATATAATTACAAAGTAGGGGAAAAATTACGGTAGCTTGTATTTTATTTAAATACGGCTGAGATCAGTATATTTTTTACGAAAAATTTCCGATTAAAATTTTGGATTTTTCAACAGTGTCGAACACAGGAAGACAAACTAATATATGTTGATGTGATGGGCGAAAGAAGGAAAATGGTTGAAAGAAAAGGCAAAGAAAGAGTTGAGATGTTTGAAGTATTATAGTACAGTGTAATTGTCGAAAGGAACTGAAGTAAAAAGCTGAGAGCTTTTGGCATTAACTACTGTTATGGTAGTAAGGAACTTTAAAGATGAGAACATCTACATTTTCATAAAGAACTAGTAGAAAAGTTTAGAACCATTCAAAAAAAAAAAGTGTCATAGTTATTTGAAATATTTCGGATGAACAAAATAAAAAGAATAAAAATGGAAATGTATAATAAGAAAGTCATACGAAGAAGAAAAGAAAATGCCCTCTTCAAAAACTGCTGGCTAAGCGACTCAATAATCAATTATATATATCGATTGTGAAATATATCTTTTATCGTTTAGATATATAGATAGAGAGATAAATATCTGTTCATAAACATTTATGTATTCATTCATGAATATAGTTTAAAGTGATACCGTGCCCTTAAGTTCCCCCATACCCAGATGTATAATGGAAGGTATGACAGTTGACTTTTATGTAAAGTTGCTAACTGAACTGTATGGGTGGGGCACAATTGGTTTGAGGGAAACTCTACGGTAATTGTTCGCCATTTTAATGCAACTATAACTTTACCGGTTTTATATAATAATAGATCATTATTTGTGATTTAGCTATATTTCTATAAATATTAAATCTTATTAATTTTATTTTACTTCTGTAGTTTCCCTATAAAATATTATTTTTATTGTAGAAATTAAAATGCACAAATTAATAAATTACTTTTTTGTTTACAAAGAAAGAAAACGAGACAATCTTACTTCCAAACTTCAGTTTCAAGTCCTAGTAATAAAATATGATCAAAGGATTGATTTTCAAAGGCCGTTCATGAACGATAGAGGTAATGGACAGTGACAATGCCTAGATAGCAAGACAATGCCCTAGTGAATGACCATATATAATATGCATATGGTCAGTGATTAAGGCCCCTCTCTACCCAAGTTAGGACCAGGGATGGCAAGACAATGGCTTTTAATGACTCAGTAGGTAGACCTATAGGTTCCCCCATACCTCCATCATTTGCTCACAAGGATGGTGAGGTTGCAGACACCACAAGAAGCTATTGAACTTGAGCGGGACCCGAACACAAGTCTGGCGATCACCAGCAGGAACGTTTCCATTAGGCCACCACAACCTTGCTGATTGAACCCATGGTTGTTCCTCCTGTATCCTTGTTGTTGTAGATCCTGTTGAGAGGCCAATTTGAATTTTCACTCGATTGATATCTGAACCTTTTTATTTCCGCCAGAATCAATTTTCCTCTCATTGTGACATTGCCAGACTTTTTCTGATGTAAAAACATTTTTTTTTCTCTTATTATACTATTTTCGTGTATTTTTTTTTTCTATCTAATATAGTAAAGTCTTTCGAAGAGGAGTGGTGATGAATATTCGTTTTCTGTAGTAATTTATTCATTTAGATTTTCATAACAATAGCGTATCGAAAAAAAATGGATAAAAAAAAGCTGCAATAAGTATTTTTTTAATTTTCTACTCATCAAATCTTGTTTTATATAAACAACCTCATTTTAAGATATTATTATAATATCTAGTTAACACTGCGATCCAACTCCTCTGCACATGACACATCAGTAAGATATGCTATTTGGCATCTAATTTTCAGTGAACGTACCAAGAAATCTGGTATTGACATTAACAATAAAAAACCATATTGTGTATTATGATATTTTTAATACTGTATTTAGTATATTTATATGCGTACTCTGCACTACAATGGCACTGTATTATAATAGTGTAAGTAGCATATAACTGGATAATGAAGGCAGAGAGTGTAAGGTTACATGGCATTTGAAAAGTCTTATCGTAGCTTCTTTAGTTTCTTTTATTATCGCAATTTCTGCTTGGCTCATTTGATTTGGCATTGCAGAGCAACTAGGATTTTTGCTTACTCAGAATTTTGCATGCATATGCAAATTATATCATTTGAAAATTAATTTATTATTTTCGTTATCACTTCTCTGACCTTTCCGAGGTACAGTATGTGGTATAATCTTATTATGCTTCTCATTCTTTCGTTAAAAGATCTGCAGACCTAAAATAAGCAAATACATAGAGTTGATTCACTGTATTTGTATTTCTTATTTTACTGTTTGAACCTCCTTGTTCACTATACATTTATTTCAAGTAAAATACATGAAAAGTGATTCACCCAAAAATGAACAGACTCAGGTCATCCATAGAATGTGGGTGCCTAACGTTTTTCATTTTGGACATCGTAAGAATAAATTTGGACACCGTCAGAATAAATTTGGGCACCGTAAGAATAAATTTGGACACCGTAAGAATAAATTTGGGCACCGTAAGAATAAATTTGGACATCGTAAGAATAAATTTGGGCACCGTAAGAATAAATTTGGACACCGTAAGAATAAATTTGAACATTGAACATTGTAAGAATAAATTTGAACATCGTAAGAATAAATATGGACATAGTAAGAATACTTCTTCCTATTCAAGTTAGAGTATTTATTCATGGAGAGAGTTAGAGCTGTCAGTACATTCATTTCATTATTCAAATATCACTGGAAACCCAATTACTGTAAGTTACCAAAGCCGCCATAACCACTTGTATAATTTGAAAATTAACGTATTGCAATGTACAATTTTCTGGGAGATATAGTATTCTCACATTAAACACTTACTGACATTTATCATTGCACTATTACTGTTTTGCTGGGCTTATAATCAACGAGATGATATGAGTGCAACATTAACCGAAGCACCAAGCAACCCCAAATGTTGTGAAGAGATTTACAGCCGTGAGCCCAAAGCCTAATTACATGCACGTTTCTTGGCTTAGGGATTTGCATTGTATCCACGACTCTTGAAGATTATTCTATAATCATTTTAATATTTTGAACGCAGAAAAACAACTGCCTGTTATCAAAGTAGAATATACTAAATTACAAGTTGAACAGTGTTCAAAAACGTTATTTGTTCATCTTTTTCTGCATGTTTGGATTAACCTCATATAAAGAACGTGATTTTTTTTTATTCGTGTATCTCATGTGTCTTGATAAAATTATATTTTATTAGTCTTTGTTTATAATGTATAAACAGGCATGTACGCAAACGTGTAATTATATATATATATATATATATATATATATATATATATATATATATATATATATATCTATATATATATATGTAAATATATATGTATATATATATATATATATATATATATATATATATATATATATACTTATGTATGTATATGTGTGCGAGTGTGTGTATGTGTATATATGTATATACACACGCATATATATATATATATATACATATGTATATATACAGTATATATATATATATATATATATATATATATATATATATATATATATATATATATATATAGTCTATGATGAATGGCTTTTTCAATTTTCAGAAGTTTCAGATTTCGAAGGAAGCATGATGAAAGCAGAAACTTAAGAATTTTGATGTCTACACATTTGTTAAGATCTGCAAGCTTTTGCGAAATCCTCTAGTCCATCATCAGAGCTAAAAATCATGAATATAAACAAATTGGTGCACGTTGACTGATAAATCTAACGGTGCAAGAATGATAATATGCAACCAAAAATTTTAATAGGTGATTTAAAATACGTTAACACTAAAATCCTTTTATGGGAATAAGAATATTATTATTATTATTATTATTAATTATATTATTATTATTATTATTATTATTATTATTATTATTATTAGCTAAGACAGGAAAAATAACTCCGTGAGAAAAGGAAATAAATTAACTACGAGAGAAGTATTGAACAATTAAAATAAAATATTTTAAGAACGGTAACATGAAAATAAATCCTTCATATATAAACTTTAAAAGGAAAGCCAGAGGACGAAAAATAAGATAGAATAGTGTGTCCGAGTATACCCTCAAGCAAGAGAAACAACCAAAAATGTAAGTTTACTAGAGCTCAGAAAAAGGCGCGAAACTTCTAACATCATAAGCACTAATCCATTCCAATTTTCCTCATTCCAGGTGGAATGTCGCGGTGACCATTCCCACCGCCATCACCACCGACACCGACATCGCCCGAGGGCCGAAGAAAGAGTTCCAATCGTGCAGAGCTTCTACGACAGTTACAGCGGACACATCTGGGGCCCCACCGACCGAACCAAGAGACAGTGGGACCCCTATGAGGAGAACGAAGTGGAAAGAGGGCCCTGGGGCCCTTGGAGTACCATCTCCTCCTGCTCGAGATCCTGTGGTGGAGGAGTAGCTTATCGCTCAAGAGAATGTCGTGGTGGCAGGTAGGTCTCCCAGACGTTGATGTTTTGCTTCAGTTCGGTACACACGTTCATACTTACATACACACACACACACACACACACACACACACACACATATATATATATATATATATATATATATATATATATATATATATATATATAGATATATATATATATATATATATATATATATGTGTGTGTGACTGTGTGTGTATATATATTATGTGTGTATAAAGAGAAACACACACACACACACACACATATATATATATATATATATATATATATATATATATATATATATATATATATATGTATATATATATATATATATATATATATATATATATATATATATATATATATATGTATAGCCTAAAAGCCTACCCCACCTAGCTTTTACCATGATCGACGTACCAGTTTGCAAACGGATTATGATGCAGATCCTTGATATCAGAAATACTGTTCATGTTCTCTGTTCTTTATCATACTTGATATTTTTCAGCTTTGCTTATGACTTGATAAGTTATTTTTATTTGTATATTTGTCAATATCTCATCTTGAAGGTTTTAGACAAAAACGTAAAATCTTATTGTTTTTTGTAAGAAAATAAGCTAACCTAAACATATATTCACAATTTTATCATAATGTAATTTTTTTCAAGGTTTAAGTGAATCCTTTATAAAATTATTAATCAGTTTCTTAATTACATCCTGCTAGTGGGGCTGTTGCATTTATCGCAATTATTTTTTCATTAATAACAAATTATTCTCATTTTCTTTACCTTTCAGCCCCGATGCTTGCAGTGGAAAATCCAAGAAATACGAATCCTGCAATGTCAACGTAAGTACTTTAGGTTACGTAGTAGTCATACATTTGGCTGTTTTATTTTATTGACTTAATGCATTATGAAGCTTTGTCATGATTGAAACAAAGAAAAATTATATATATATATAGATTGGTATCACAACTCCTTTGTGGACTTGGGTATTACTTGCAGCTGTTATTGAATGTAATGATATAATTTCTGATTTTTGTATTTTAAAATAAAGCGCCAGATTGATATTAAACTGTAATTTGAGGCTCTTTCAAAAGCCGGTAGCATTACATCTTGGCTCATCCGGCAGGATGTCCAGGAACCTGTTTAACTTGTGCTACAATATATGTACTAGTTAAATTTTGAAGATTGAGATGCAAAAATGTAGATCATTCCGCAAGTTAACTGTGAGAGTAAATGATGAGTGTCTGATTCCACTTCTAGGGTTATAAGGGATTTAAATTCAAAGCTATCTACTTTTAATAGGTGTATTGATAGATTTAGAATCAAACCCTCTTCTATTTATAAACTGTCCAACATTCAAGGCTTCAATGCACAATACTCTGTTTCATTGCATCTAGTCTAACACGCAGGGAAGTTCGTGAAAGTAATCAAGTCACGTAGCATGTCTTCTAGTCAATCTATTTGGCCATAGCAGTAGGGTGTGCTGACAAAACTGGTGATTAATTGATTGATATTGAGTTTTCTGGCCTCCTGACATCAGAGGTCATTGACGCCGATATCGTTTGTTATAAATAAAGAATAAAAGGAAATTCAATTTAAAACCATAAAAGCGAACATGTCCCTATAAAAGTTAAATAGCAATAGTTTGTAATTCGTTTAGTGAACTAAGCTAAGCTTAACAATGGCTTTGTGTTGATATTTCATTTTCAAAGTGTTCTTAGTTCCCATGCTAACTGCTTATATCATTTTGCTATGATTCTGCCATTATTAATAGATCATACTATGTTGTCAGAGATGATAACTACTAGGTTACTTGGTATATTATCATAATAGAATTTCTATCTGGATCTAGATAATGATTAAAATTTTTAGATTTCCTGCTATAGTGTCATCATCATCATCTCCTCCTACGCCTATTGACGCAAAGGGCTTCGGTTAGATTTCGCCAGTCGTCCCTATCTTGAGCTTTTAATTCCATACTTCTCCATTCATCATCTCCTACTCCGCGCTTCATAGTTCTCACCCATGTAGGCCTGGGTCTTCCAACTCTTCTAGTGCATTGTGGAACCCAGCTGAACCTTTGGTAAATTAGTCTCTCTTGTGGAGTGCGAAGAGCATGCCCTAACCATCTCCATCTACCCCTCATCATGTTTAATTAGCTGATATAATTCTAAAGCATTCGTTTTGAACGTAAACTATAGCCTATAATCATGCTCCTAGTTGCCCATTTATCTTCTTTCCTTTGAGCTAATTGTATCGCATGAAGTAATCAGCTTTGTTGAGATTCTTGGTAAAATCAAGATCGAATCTATGATTCTGATCATTAACTGTTTAGCTGATCAATCGGTAAGCCATAGATCTTGTTTGTATAAGATCATGGATAGTAGATTATAGGAGACTATTAATGATCTGATTTTGATGATTGCTTTCTTTCTGATTTATCTGGAAGGTCTTTGTAAGTTGGGATGTTAGTGATATAGATTGGTGTGATTTGAAGATAACTTTTGTTGTTGGATTGTAGCACTTGTCTAGTGATTGCATGTTAAAGATGCTTGCAATGGAATCATCTTTTTAGGATTTTCGTTTTTGGAGATGAGTGTGTTCTTGGCTCTGTTTTGTCTTGACTTCAATAGAATTTTAGGAAAGTTGTCTAGTCCATCAGTTAAATTAATTCTAAATGTGCTGATTTATATCTCAATCATTTAATGAGTTAATCAGTTGTTTGCTTTGTTGGGAGATCTACATGTGTGACATTGTAAATAAAAATGGGGAAAAGGGTTCTACATTACTTGGCTAACGAACGACACTACGTGTGTATGAAATTCTGTATAATACCTAAAGAATCATTTAGTGTCACATCTGAGCTCTGATGTCCATTAGTCTGTTTCACATTTCCCGAAATTAGCGAAGGAAAAGTATTTATTCCAAGCCCACAAAGGGCCAAGATTACTTTAGTAACAGTGTTGGAATTTTTCGTGCGTATAGTCTAGTCGAGTCTTTTCTTTTGCATCAAACTGATGTCACAACAGCAAAGTTCAAGGATGCCTCGTTGAGTCTAGAGGTTAAATTGTGTGTTTCTTGTGCATGTTTTGCTTGCAGTCAGGTGTTGCGTTTACTTGAAGTAATCTGAGTATCAAGTTTAACTTGCTATCAGAGGTCAAGAACGCCTTCTGTTCATTCATCCTTCAAATTCGTTTACTTTAAAAAAAAGAATGAATTCCTTAATCTATTTCTATTTAGTTATCACGGAGTTACTTTTTTTCTTACGTAATAGTTTTTATTCTTCCAAATGTTTATGGACTCAGTTTCCCAAAGTTTTATTGCGGGAAGTAGATAGCATCTAAGAGTTGCATTCAGTTTATCTGAAAACAACAAATAAGGACTGTGATGGATGGGACCGTCTGATGTTTCATTGAAAAACCCAAAGGAAAATAGAAAAAGTGTGTTGTGTTAGGGTAGAAAATATAACCAACCTCAGATGAAAGGGTAAACCTCTCTCTCTCTCTCTCTCTCTCTCTCTCTCTCTCTCTCTCTCTCTCTCTCTCTCTCTCTACACACACACACACACATCATAGTATCTCGGTTGGCTTGTCATGCCGTACCATTGCTGAGCCTTTTATTTGTTCTTTCATTTTGCATTAAACATTTAAAAAAGGTTTAGTCTCCAGTTGCTCTGTTTTCGTAAAATCATCCCCAGATAGTGCTTAATCAAATACGAATAAAAGTTTTTAAATAAAAATTCATCAATCCACATTAACATATATTTTATTGAATAACAAATCCACCAATTTTTTAAAGAATATTCGTAGTTTGGGATAGATTTGAACTCTATTGTAACATAAACTTGATTCCCGAATATGAAAAGGTACAGGATCACAGGAAAATTAATGCTCGTAAGGGATTTTAATTTTGTATTTTCCGTATTCTATCTAAGAATAAGGCAATGTTTAAGTGGAATAAGTTGAGAATATCTGACTGGGCAAAATTCCTCTTTTAGGTGAAGAACAGTGACCCAAGTTGTTCCTTTAGGAGAGAGGTGAAATGAAAATGGCCAATGGCTGGGAATATTTGATTTGACTTTGTCCTGTTAATTGATTGATTGATTATGAGTTATCTGGCATCCTTAGTTGTCCTGTTAAAATTTCCACTACTACTACTACTACTACTACTACTACTACTACTACTACTACTGCTAATAATAATAATAATAATAATAATAATAATAATAATAATAATCACATTAGAGAAAGAGCCTTTGTCGTATCGGATGGAAATTTAATCCATAATGTACGTACACGTAATATGAACACAAAACCATATACGTCTGGCCATTACAAGGGAACACAGGCAAGATCATATTTCTAATGTCTGTTTATTACCTATGTATCATAAAAAATCACAAACAAACGTGTACCATACACTAATGGAAAGTTGAAAATATGTGTATAATCTTGGCAATTGGATTATTCCACATTACTATAATTGACTTCGCTAATATTAGAATCTGTAGGTTAGACAGAGGAACTAGATCTCGTAGAATATCCTTGTGACAAAAAGATGTGAACAATATCTTCGCAAAGGTTCTAAATTTTTATCTCTGAAATAGCTTTGTTGGCTCTCTGTCCCTAGAAAATCAAGTGGCCACTTTCTTTTGTGTTTTTCTTTTGTTGATGTGAATGTCGAAAATAGAACTCTCTCTCTCTCTCTCTCTCTCTCTCTCTCTCTCTCTCTCTCTCTCTCTCTCTCTCTCTCTCTCTCTCTCTCTCTCTCTCTCATACACTCAAATTCACACACACACAAAAGAGACTGCAAGTGAGTATTTTTGGATACAGTTTTCGTTTTTTTTTTCTCACGTATTTACAGCTAGAATTAAATATACAGTGTACATTGGTTTAACTTGCAATAGACACACACCCTCATTCGTAAAAGCATGTTGGGCATATCTAGTTTTGGGGAAAATGTAATGAAGACGAGGAAAGCTGAAAAGATGAATCGGAAATGTTTGAGATGAACTATTTATAACTAGAGAATAGAAGTGAGCCCTAGCTCCTTTCATTTGAAGGGCATTTGTTTCGATCAGTATAAGGTATGAATTTATGTGTATATATATATATATATATATATATATATATATATATATATATATATATATATATATATATATATAGTGTGTGTGTGTGTGTGTGTGTGTAAACATACAGTATATACGCATGTATGTGTTTCTGGAAAGCCTGACAAAGTATATTGAACTCCCAAGTTGTTGGCTTCCTTTAATCTTTGTATACATTCTAAAATTTAAGTATACCTTGAACCTCGGCAATGAAAAAGTGAAAATTCTGTATCCTAGTAAATCGAGTTCTAAGAATGAACTATGAAGCACTCACATAGCTATATAAAAATCTGCAAACAAATAGACAAGAGGCATTAACAAATTTTCTTGTGTCATCTTAATTAGTTGGACTAAAACTTGCGGCTGTCTATAAAATATACTATTCCTAATCTAGATATTATTCTCTGTCAGCATCGTTCAGTTAGTTGTTTATACATGTTGCATAAAGTTTTCCATAATTCTGACTACCCTTTGCATTCGGATCTTCCCAGACTATAACCATCCTGTACGCAATAATAGGTATGCCGTTAATTCTAACAGTCTTGTCTTCACCATCATAAGGGTTAATACTGCATAGTATTCTAGAAATCTTATTCCATCTGCGACCAGATTGTGGAATGATCTTCATAATCAGGCAGTTGAATCCGTGAAACTTCAGAAGTTCAAATTTTCTGCGAATGTTTCAATGTTAGGCTGATATGTCTCTTCATAGTTTATATATGACATATATTTTAACGTTGTTGTTTAACATGCTTATCATAAAATGAAAAACAACGTTACTTCTCATATAGTTTATTTATTTCCTTATTTCCTTTCCTCTCTGGGCCACTTATCCTTTTTTGAGCCCCTGGGCTTGTGGCATCCTGCTTTTCCAATTAGGGTTGTGGCTTGGTAGTATTAATAACAATTATCTGTTTTTCTTAGACGCATCTTCAAGTAGTAGGTCTAATCCTGTGTCTAGGTTAGATCTCTCACTTTTCCACCGTCTCTTTTTTTCATTTTCTCCTCTGTTGTATGTCTATATTTTGGTCCATTATTCTCTTCATAAAAAATAGATTTTCAAAAAACAATTGAAAATATATTTTTCTTCTCCCTGTTTTCTACAGGAAATTATGGAAATCTATTTTTTATGTATTGAGATATTATTTTCTGTGAATACGAAATTAAACTTACGAGTCGTAAACAGAATTAGAATCCTTGGAGATTTCACGTCCCAATGTTTCATATAATATGTTTCTGCGTATAACAAATTCTTATTTAAACACTCGTGCCTGTGCGTATACGCATATACGCATGCACATCTGACGTCACACTTTGCTTGTTTGTAATTCTCATATACACGGGTTAAGGCTCCAGCTGTCATCCTCATCAGCAATGAAAATAAAAGTATAATTCTTATGATTCACTATTCTTAATAAGATGATTGCCCTTATTAGTAACTGGAAACTACCTAACTCTCATCTTACATTTTACAATAAGTGATGATGATCTATTAATTTTTCAGCAGGTTTATTTAATTCTATTTTTATATCAGGTTATTTGTATTCTCATCTCCACTGCCTCATCCTTCGGGTTTTTTTTTTTTCTCTTTTTTTTTTTAATAATGTTGACTCACTTTAGTCCCATTGTCTCCAAAGTTGTGCAGAATTATCTCTGTGCCAAGAAGTAGAGGCTCTATCTTCATTTTCAATAATCAAATTTACCTCGTAACAAAGTATTGAAGCATATTTTCTATTCTTGTATAGATAATTTTCCATTGAAAAGTCATATAGGAGTAATTACTTTTTTTTTTTTAATGTTGATTATCGCTAGTCTTGGTGTTCTCCCTGTTTTTTTTTTTTTTTTTTTTTTTTTTTTTTTTTTTTTTTTTTTTTTCTTATAAATCTTAGGATGTGTGACCTCACCCAAGTGTTTCCCATCTATTTTCTTGTTTGTTTATTTTAACGAGTCGTGCATACATTATGAGTCAAGGCATGGTATTCGATTTCTTTTAAGAGTGAATGCAATATAATCGGGTTCATGAAAATGTTACATTTTTTTTTTAACTCTGGCATAATTTTTTTTATGTTTGTTTCAGATCAGCTCTGAATCATACTGAAGATATATATTTTGCTGCACAAGTGTCTATAGTCATTTCATGTGTAATTATTTATCTCTTTCTTTTATACAGCCGTGTCCATCAGGGTCCAAAGACTACAGAGAAGAGCAGTGTGCGCGATTTAACAATGTTCCATTTGAAGGAAAATATTATAAGTGAGTAACGCAATTCTATACAACGTCTTGAGTTCAGTTAATTAATTCCAGTATTCTATATATGTGCATCGCTTTCTACAATATCAGTGTATATTTTGTTGTCTGTCGAAAGCCTTTGTCTTGTTTCAATCTTGGTCATTTCTCTTCAAACTAAGTCTGCGTTGTCATTTCTTTTCTTCAGTTTTTAATATTCTTCATTTTACAAGTGAAAATTATTTCTTTTTATTTGATTTACTGGATCTCGCAAATTATGCCGAGTGTTAATTTAAAATGAAATTGACTGTTTACATTCATAAGGCAAAAAAAAATCAATAATAAGGAAAAAAAAAAAAGTTTTTGTGATCTTCAAAACAGAGCCCTCGTTTTTCTACATTGCGTCATATGCTTTCATAGTTAAGATATTTGATACGTTTGTTACTTCAACTCCCTCAGTTCAGTTCCTATAACAAAAGTAATCGTTTATCCTAATTCTGTAACAACAATTCTTAGAAACAGTTCTTAGTTGAAAGTCAAAGTTTTAAGAAATAGAATGTTCCCAATTGTATATACATTTCAGTTTCTTTCTTCGTTAAGCATTTTATTTAGATAAAGTTTAAGGTTACAGTCTCTACCGGTGCCTCAACCCTGTGTTGACAATCATATAGTTCTTTTGTTTTTCTTTTTATATACATTTAGTGTTGTGAAGAATTAATATTATCTTGCTGATCTCAATTGCTGGACTTTTCATTTTCGTACTCTTTGTTGCTTTTTGTGTAATCATACTTAGCGCTTTTACCGTCCTCTTTCGCTAAAGTATAAGTTTGTGAACGCCAAAATATGTGTATGTCCCATCCAATAATCGTATTCAGCTTCTGTGTAGCTTCTTTATGTTCCTTTTCTGATCCAAGCGTTTGTTCCTTCCATTTATTATTTTGTCTCTGAAACTGATGTTCATAATATTGTGAATTCACTCCACAGTTGGGTGCCATATCTGGACGATCCTGCGAAATGCGAGCTGAACTGCCAACCAGAAGAGCAGAGGTAGTACAGTCTAAGTAACTGCTCTCTCAAACTCACCCTCTTATTTTCGCCTAACCAAGAAACGTGGGAGCCTTTAAAATTAATAATAAATAGTGGTTGTTTATCAGTGTGCATGATCTAATGGTCTAAGTTTCTAGTGACAGGAAATCAATATACAGTAAACATTTTTTTCCAATGAACAGTATCAGAGGAACCTATTTTAGCTGAAAATACACACAAAATGTATCTTTCAGTTAGAATGTGGTGATTACCTGGTGATTTAACTGTCAGGATTATTGACCAGGATTTCAGTAATCATTCTATTGGTGATTTTTTTTTTCATTATAAAAACCTGTCACTAGTACTTATTAAACAAGGTAAAAGGGTTAAGCATGTTCTTCCTCTTTCAGGTACGTGGTGTCGTTATTAAGGGAAGTAAAATACAATTAAGTTTGGCCTCTTCTAATCACTCTTTCTCCCTCCAGGTTGCTTAGAAGTACAACTTTTATAATCGTTAAGCTGCATTACTGTAAAGAAAAGAGAAATATCCTAAATATTTATGATAAATCCAAGACAAACTTTAACAATTAAGAATTTTTTATTTTGGCTTATTTTCAACAAGTCTTGATTTTGCCCCCCTTTTTTTAATTCTATCTTATTTTACCTGTTAGTCAGTTTTTTTTTTTTCTTTTTTGGCCTACCCCTAGGAAAACGACTCGTGTGATACTAAACCATATGTTATAATTGAATTGTGTGAGGCATATTCATTTAACACCCAACTAAAATGTAGTTTTACATGAAGAATTAGAAAATTAGATGTAACAGTAGTCCCTAACAAGAAAGAGCTTTTTCAGATTCCCTTGCATGTGTTACAAAACATGTAACGGAGTAAGAGGTAGTTAGATGTCTGAAGATACTATTATGGGATCATTTTGCATGAATTTTCTAAAGCCAGATATATTTGTTTTCTCGGATTTTGGGCCAATAACCCCACCCCAATCCCTTAACTGTTATTGTATTTTGTCCTTTTTGTTATATTAGAGGATTTATCTTGATTTTTTTATATATAGATCTGCGAATTTCAAGATAACCTAATAGATACTTCTCTGGTAAAATTTTCAAATTTTTTCTTTTTTACTTTATATGTTATAAATTTGGAATTTTTTTTTTTTTTTGATCATTTTCTAAAAAATAGGCATAACGTATCTTTTTGGAGAATATATCGATAATTGAGTTGTTGAAAATATGAAGAACTAACGTTATTCTTAGCATTCGGTGTTTGTGAGAAGACTTCTGTTAATAGAGTGTTCTATTAACTCTGTGTTAAATGATTGTATGTACTACAGCAATAACAGGGTGCTTATATCTTATGTAGTTCAGAGGTGACAGAAGGGACTTCATTCATGATGAGCACTGGATATTAGCATCCCTTTCACGTAAGTTAACGTAAGATTAAAAAACCGTAGCTCTTCAAGAGATGACTTTTTTCCAATAAAGCCAAGGTAGCACTAACATTCTTTTATAACCACAGCTGGGTACCCTACCTCAAGGCACCGAAGAAATGCGAGCTGAACTGCCAACCAAAAGGAGAACGGTTCTATTATCGCCATGCTCCCAAGGTGGTCGACGGAACGCCCTGCGATGTGGAGGGACTCGACATCTGTGTTGATGGACGATGCATAGTAAGTCGTCTTACTTCTTGTGTTGTGTGTGAGGAAATTTGTAAATATATGAATTTGCATAAGCATCTCGGTTTATATATATATCTCTCTCAGTGGATGTCTTTGTATGTGATCGAAAACACATATGTTATTGAACTTTTTATCACATCATTATCATTTTGTGGAAATGTAAGACCCCTCAAGGATGGTGTAGTATGAGATAGGCACAGTGAAGTGTGAAAATCTTTATTATTATTTTACCTCTTGGTGGCAGATATTTTCTGCTGTAAGTACAGCTTCAGTTAAAGTTGCATTTATTCCCTCTTATATATTATTATGTCATTTAAGATTATAATACAAATTTATACAAGTTTCATATTCCTTTTTTCCATCTTTAGAAATAACAACTTTTAACCATATTTTATCTATCCCTTTTAGGTCTTGCTCTAGATCGAGGATTTTGCTGGTAATTGTAGAGTTTTTTAGGAATATCATGTTTTGAGACGTGTTATCTGGAATAGAGTATTGTATTTCAAATGAAAAACAAAAAATGAAAAATGCATTGATTTTTATTGTTTGTAAATCTGAAGTAAAGATATCAGTATCACTTGACGATAGAATTTATTTACAATGTAATATATCGGAAAAAACTGAAAAGATCAACTAAGAGTTTGTGTCATTTAGACTCTTTGACATTTGGTCAATGAACATATCCAGGTGCAGAACATTTTAGATCTATTTATAATTTAGTTTACCTTTCATTGCGAAGGGCTAACTATTTTGGATTTTTTATGCATTCATTAAAACTAAATAAAAGAAAGGCATCTTTCTTTTACAGTACCTCCATTACATTTTTGGATCTTTTATATAAACATTAAAACTATATTAAAACTATATATATATATATATATATATATATATATATATATATATATATATATATATATGTATGTATATGTATATATATATATATATATATATATATATATATATATATATATATATATATACCCTTAGAATTTCTGGTATAACGAAATTTACCATGTCTTTCTTCAATAACGTCTGAATACTTTTTTGTAGAAAAAGAGCTGGCTGTCAAGAAATTAGCTAGGTTTAATGTATAAAGCTTTAGAATTAAATTCAATGCCATCAGTCTTGAAATTTCTGAAAAAGAAACATTTAACTCTGTAGACTTTGATACAACATCTTTCAGGCTATTATATTAAAACTTGTGATCGAAATTATTTCATTTTATAGGCCTCCATAATTAATGTTATAAATATTCTCAAAAAATAACATTATGATACACAATTGAGCCTTCTAATCCTGTGGTGGAACACAACCGATTGTAGTCAAATGTTTTTTTTTTTTATATTTTACATCAATATTTCCAGCTAGAATTTTGAATTGAATTAAAGTTTGTTTAATCTTAACGTCTTGCAGCCAGTAGGATGCGATAAGATTCTGGGATCAACAGCCAAAGAAGACAAGTGCAGGGTGTGTGGTGGAGACGGGTCTACTTGCAATACCATCACAGGCGAGTTCACAAAGGAAATTCTAACTCAAGGATACAACGACATCGTCCTCATACCAGCAGGGGCCACCAACATCTATGTTGAAGAACGAAGAGCTTCAAACAATTATTTGGGTAAGGAAACATCAGAAAACGGTACTCATGTTGCAGATACACATGTGCCTATTTATTCCCGAAACAATGATGACATTTCCATTATAATCTCATTCTTCTTCGACTAAAGCTTTTCCCGCTATGTAGGGTCGCTATTTCTAGAGAGCTGCTTCCAATTTCTTCTATCTCCGATGTCCTCCACTGTGAGATCTTTCTCCTCCTATCCGCTGTTACACACTCCATCCACCTTCTCTTTGGTCTCCTCCTCCTCCCCCTACCTGGAACCTCCATTATAATCTCATTATACAACAAAATTTAGGAACCATAGTTCATTTTTTTTTCTTATAGTTTTCACTAATTTCTCCTGTTTTCTTTCATAAAGCTGTCAGGAATATGACCGGATACTTCTATCTAAATGGGAATTGGAGAATCGACTTCCCACGCGCCATGCAGTTTGCAGGTACAACTGTCCACTACGAGAGGAAAGCGAATGGAGGAGGTATATTTGCTCCGGAAATCTTGCGTGCTAAAGGACCTACTACAGAAAACCTCATCATTGTTGTGAGTGATTTAATTATTTAGTAATTCCTCCTGGCGGTTACTGGAAATATTAAAAAAAAAAAAAAAAAAAAAAAAAAAAAAAAAAACTCTAATTCGTCAGACAATTGTGTGTTTTTTGTGACAATTTCCATTGTCTGATATTTGGCAATAACAAACAGGGATTTTCACTAAGCTAATAATATGCGGGGGAGTTTTTATTAGTATAGTAATATTAAAGTACATTCATATTAAATCATAGGAGATTCTTGCTCAATACGCTATTATTGCAAGTTATATTTTCTCTAAGCTATCAATTCACAGGTTGATATTCACATACAGAGCAGGGCGGAATTATTTAGTGAACATTAAGTTATATAAGATATATAAAAGTGACACCTGCATCAGTATTTTTGCATTTATTTTGTTCCAGATGCTGTATCAAGAAGTAAATCCCGGCATTACGTATGAATACAGTGTTCCACAGGAAATAACTCAAGCCGAAGCGGAGACCTATGACTGGTGGTATGGGACTTACGGAGATTGTTCTGTAACGTGTGGAGGAGGTGAGCTTAATACAGGCCGCATTTCTGTGCTTTTGAGCTTTTGATTCCAACAAATGTAATCGTTCTGAAAAAAAAAAAAAATCTTGTTACTATTATGTTGAATTCCAAATTTCATATACACCAATCGTATTAATTTGTCATATATTCTTTGAAAGCTGTTGCCTATTTCATTGAATTTCTTTTAGAAATATAGTCCACGAACATACCAGTTTAGCAAAATATCTATCCTCTCCGTGTTGTCTGTAGAATATGAAGCTGAAGAGCTTCAGTTGAATTTTGTAGAATATAGTTTTTTAAGCTTTGTTTTGATTTGTTCTAGGCCACATGACACGAAATGTGAGCTGTGCTCGGACAAGCGACTTCGAACCTGTGGCTGAATACCTTTGCGATCCCAGACTGAAACCCGAAGTGAACACTACATGTAATGAGCATCCTTGCCAAGCCAGGTAGGAAGTTTGGTCTTGTATTATGTCTAGGCTACATTAGTTTCTTTCAAATACACTTGCTGAGATCTAAGATAACATTTATGAAAGTAGTTTATTATTATTATTATTATTATTATTATTATTATTATTATTATTATTATTATTATTATTATTATTATTATTAATTAGGAGATTAACCAGCCCAATGAGTCAAACTCGACTCTTATAGAGCTGGTCCGATTAGCATGGGAAGAAAAATATTTATATTAATGATAAATGAATAAGACTTAGTCCAGTAATAAGGTTTTTGGGAATACAGGTGGCAGATGGGAGACTGGACCCCATGTACGACATCTTGCGGCACAGCTGGCTGGCAGTTCCGCCATGTGTTCTGTGGCCAAAACTTTGCAGAAGGACGTCTCTCTATTGTTGATTCGACAATTTGTGAACACCATGACCCCCACCCACAGACAGTGAGGCAATGCAATACACAAGAAGAATGTGCTTCATGGCACGTAGGATCTTGGACACCTGTAAGTATGGTGTGAATTTTTGTTCATAAGCTTATAGCAACCTGAGTTTGAGAAATGAAACTGTAGCCAAATTCATAAAAAAATTATTTCATACGGAAGATAATACTGCTGAAGAAAATAGTATAGACAAAGCTTATTTTCATATTCATCTCGTATTAAGACAGTGGAGCTTTTACATGCTGTTGTGCTGAAAAAGAGAATGAAGTTCAATTGAGATTTTGGATCACAAAATATGTATTTCGGGATAAACTGAATATTTTGTTTTCCTTTTAGTGCAATAAACTTTGTGGCATTGGACGTCAGCAACGAAGAGTTCAATGTCATGTAATAAGGGATGGCGAAGTGACCGAGTTAGAAGATGATCAATGCCAAGAGGAGAAGCCAGAGACAGAAAGAACTTGTGAAAATATTCCTTGTGGTGGAGTAGACTGGGTTGCTTCAGATTGGACAGGAGTAAAGTTTAATTCTACTTTTTCCATAAATCTAATATCGGAGTTTTACAAATTTTAATGTAAAAACATTTGAATCATATAGTAATAATAATTGACCATACACATTATTATTGTAAACTGTCTTTTCAGAAGTGAATGTCATCTCACACATTGTCTTTTTTTTCAGTGTGATAATGGATGTGGTTTAGAACAAGAATCAAGATCAGTGTTATGTGTGAGTAACAAAGGAAAAGTTGTGGATGAAGATTTCTGTTCACTTGACCGTATGCCAGATATCAAAAGGGTTTGCAACCTGAGCACCATCTGTGAATTCCGTTGGTACGCTTCAGAATGGAGTGAGGTATGTAATTGACTTTCTAATACAAATGAAAGTCTTGCTAATTATTATTATTATTATTATTATTATTATTATTATTATTATTATTATTATTATTATTATTACTTGCTAAGCGACAACCCTAGTTGGAAAAGCAGGATGCTATAAGGCTAAGGGCTTCAACAGGGAAAATATTATTATTATTATTATTATTATTATTATTATTATTATTATTATTATTATTATTATTATTATTACTTGCTTAGCGACAACCCTAGTTGGAAAAGCAGGATGCTATAAGGCCAAGGGCTTCAACAGGGAAAATAGCTCAGCGAGGAAAGGAAACAAGGAAATACGTAAATTATAAGAAAAGTAATTAACAATTAAAATAAAATATTTCAAGAACAGTAACATTAAAATGAATATTTCCTACATAAACTAAAAACTTTAACCAAACTAGAGGAAAAAAAATGAAATAGAAGTGTGCCTGAGTGTACCCTCAAGCAAGGGAACTCTAACCCAAGACAGTGGAAGGCCATGGTACAGAGGCTATGGCACTACCCAAGACTAGTGAAAAATAGTTTGATTTTGGAGTATCCTATCTTAGAAAAGCTGCCTACCATAGCTAAATTGTTTATTTTTAGGATATAAAGCTTTTAACAAATTTAATAAAGTAAAGTACAGAAAATTAACACACTCGTAAACTTGAAATTTAAGATTTCAAAATGATTTCTTCAGTTCATACTGTCTGCGGTATAGACAACCATTTTCCTTCAAGTATTTTAAGTAGATATCGAAGGTCCACTAGAAATCGTACAAGGTTTATAAGGATATAATGAAAGAACCATTTTCACTTACGGTAACACCAAGACTGTATCTTTTACCTGTACATTATTTTAAAAGTAGGCAAGTTTAATGGATTTTATCTTCAGTGGCTTTTATCATCTTAGTAAATGTGGAATAATATTATAGGTTTTTTATTTTCTATTTAAGATGCTTTTAATAAAGTCTTGTATAGTTTTAACTATTTAAATACTGTATATAATTGTAAATTACATTATATTTTAATATTACTTATAGATGGTTAGATGTAAAATAATGTGATAGAAGGCTGACTTTATATAGCGCTTCCACGTAGCTATAAACGTTACTTATGATGAGAATCATGATGTGCCATATTTGAAATGTTTATGATATAAAGTTTTTTATTTATTGATTCATAGCCCTCGTAGATGCTTTTCCTCTTCCTCAATGATATGTTATTTTTTCAATCACGAGAGTCAGAACTTTTCTTATCCAGCTCATTCAAATTTGGACTGGATTTATGTTTTGTAAATTGCTTTATTTTGATCCTGGAACATTGTTTGGAACACCCTCTCATTCTCGATATTTTTTAAAGCTGCTCCTGCAGATCCATTAATTTTGAAACCGGATATCGTTCTTAGGGCAAGGGCAATGGCGTTGTATGTAATTTAGATTGCGTCCTTTTGGAATTGTGAATTAGAAATAACTGGAAACTTTTTGGGGAAAGTTCACACAACAGATATGGCCAAGCTTACTTCCGCCCTGTTGTATCCTCTACAGTATATCTAAAATGGACTTAACCCTTTGAGCATCAAGCCCCAGGCCTTCTTTTACTTTATAACATTTATTATCGTATAGCTGTATAGATGCCCTTTCCATTGACTATACTGTTAAATATTTTGTGAAATTTTCATGTACGTAATTAACAAAAGGAGAAAAAAATACAAATGTCTCTGAAGGGAGTAAAAAACTTGTACGTAGAATACGTCAAATGCCACTCAAGGTATTCTGTCATGGAACGTAGTTTTCATGATTGTCCTTCTCATTATTTCCATTCTGAATTTTAGGAAGGCAGATTATCTTATTTTATTAAGCAATATGACTCTTGTTTAATAATTTCTAATAATATATTGTCTTCTCTTTCTTATAAACAGCATGGTCATTGGCATTTCTTGATATGATAAAATTCTCTTTATCTTCCCCCACATTCTCTCTATCCAGACGCCCTCACATCTCTTTTCATGTGAAAAATATATAATATATAATATTAGGAAGAAGACAAAGATTAATTTACCCTATTTGTATTTTCATCTTATTTGGATCTGTTTGGCTGTCATGGTCTTTAACAGAATAAAATGAACCTTTTTCATAATTAGTTCTCCATTCTGTTGTATGTCGTATTTCCATTAGATTTTTTTTTATTGTTTAATGATGGTTTTAAACATGCCTTAAAAATAGTGACTCATTTCTAACTATTAATATTTTTTAATCCTATTTTCAAGACATTCTGCATCATTCATGATGCAATTTGTAAGTTGTGTAATTGTGATTATCATCTTACATTAAGAAATTCCTTTTCTGTATAATCTTTAAATGAATGTCACTTACACTTCCTTATTCTTTTTCATTCCCCTTAGTGCTCATCAGAATGTGGCGAAGGGGTCAAGACCCGCCATGTTATGTGTGGCAAGAGAGACGGGGACAGTGTGGAGTCAGTGCCAGAAGTCAACTGCGACAAAGAAACTCGCTTCATTAGCACTGAAAAGTGTAATGGCACCGGAAAATGCGAAGGAAACTGGTTTGCTGGACCTTGGAGCCGTGTAAGTAAATTTTTATATTTCTCCATTTTGTTTTCATTTGAATGATATCCTGTATTTTCTTTAACAAGTCACTCTATGTTTGAGTTATTAAAAATAAGATAAAAACAAAGGATTGTGTGAATTTTGAATAGGTAGAATGAATTATCCATCATACAAAATTCATTGGAGTTTTAATTTTCCAAATGGCTCCCTTAAACACTGGGATTTGTAACATCTGTATTACCTTATACTGTAAACACTAAGTCATCCCTGATGAGGTAAAAATTATTTTATTCTCAAATGTGTTATTGTATGATCTTGATTTCCAGTGCACGAAAGAGTGTGGTGGAGGAACCAAGCATCGTAAGATCTTCTGCTATGTTGGTAATAAACAGGCAACAGCAAGGCAATGTGACGGCAATATCATTCCTTACTCCATCGAAACATGTAATAATACACCATGTGGAGAAGGTAAAGTATCATATCTGATTTAAAATCGGTTTTGTAAAGTAAGCAAATTTAGATGACATTTGGGTTTTTACTTTATCCTTTGTTTCATAATGATTGTCTGTGTCCCAGATATCATCAGGGTAACATACACATGGAATTTCCTCCTATTACAATATGATAAGAATCCGCTTTATTGCATTCTTTACTTTGGTTTGGCTCTAAAAGAAGGTAGAAAAAAATTATTTTGTTATGAATTTTGCATATATTAATGTGAAAAAGTAACTTTTATGTTAAAAAGATGCTGTATTCATTTTGATTCCCCTTTACTCGGGGAACTTAAGAAATCAATAATTTACTAGTTTTGTTGTAACCCTCAGCAGTCAAATCTACTTGTAATTATAAAGGATATGGAAGCAATATATCTAAATGAAATGTTCTTTCATCTTCTTTGTTGGTGTAATGCATTTAGAATTTGATATATCAAACGACAAGAAAGTAGATCATTTATTTATTATATCCTCTTACTAAGCTTCTGAATATATATTTAACTTTCTTTGGAATATATATAGATACTTTTTGTTTTACTATATCCTCGAATCACCATCTCATTTGGATCATTTAATGTTGATAATAGAGAACCTTTACATTTAAACATGTTTGATAATCATTTGTTAATCATGTTTAAAACCAGTCGTTATAAAGTAGAATTCTGAACATGTAACATGTAATGATAGAAGCTTTATGTTTATCCTCTTCACACCTGAGTTTTACATTTTATATAAATATTTGTGATTACAATTTCTAGAACGAACTCTGGAAATTATGAATAGCTGTGCTTAATCTGGTGAAATACAGTATGAATAACTGCACTGTTGTGCACTGCCCTCTTTTTGCCCCAGTTTTACAGTAGATTCAATAGAAAAACATAAGATCCAGTTGAAGGTTTTGAAACCTTTTGTAGTTTGTTCCTAATATTGGAAATGGAGCAAGCCTTGTTTTAAATGTTATTCTCTCTTTTGGCTTTATTTTTAAAGCCCTCTGCCACCTCAAAAAAAAGACTATTTTAGATAAACATCTTTTTACCAAGAGGATTCTACTGTACTAGCATGACTTCTTCTACTCCCTGGATACTTTGATTGCCATAGTCTGCTACGGAAGAACATATAGGTGTTTCAAGGGCTAATTCTGAAATGTGTTCTCTGCTAAGGCTTTGAAAAGTAAAATTTTCTGTGTTCTGTTCCTAACTTCTCCTTGCTTACAATTTCTATAGCAGTTTTATTTTGGACTAGGCAGTAACTTTAAATTTTTTCTTCTCTTTGCAATGCTCCTAAAAATAGAAATGATCTTTTTTGAATTTCCCATTACCAGAATTACTTATGAAAAGTGACAAAGTTTTCAGAAAAAAAACTCAGTTTTAACATTATTATTTGTTTACTTTAGATAACCTTCTGGAACCTGACAGCAAAGATGATGGTGACTCAGATGAGGCATGTTCAAGTGGAGATGATATGAAAGAGGTAATGTTTTTTTCACTATTTTCAGTTTATTTATACTTTACTCATTATCATTAATTTGTTGATTTGTAAAACAATTTTTTCTGCAGTGAACTAAAACTACTTCAAATTAGGTGATTTAAGGGTTAAAACTGTTTTGTTAAATTTAAGTTTTATTCATATGATTTTACTATATCTAGCTCTTAGAATTTTTGACCCAGTACATTTTATTACCTTAAAAATGGTTTTTAATTGCTATCACATACTTCCAAAATATCAGACTAGGAACACTAAGATTACAATTGAGAATTTAGGGTATGGTCACTTTTTATCAAAAACTTTACAATTGAAATTTGAATTAATTTTTTTCTGGTGTCGTAGGGGCCAATAATATTAACCCCTTGAAAATTTTACTCGACCAGAAGATTACTTAGTTTCCAGTTTAAAAGATTAGAATTAAAGGACATTCAAAACTCTATTACTGTATAAACCCACACATATTTATATGTTCTCTACCTATCCCTATTCATTTATTACCTTCTCTTTTCCTTACTTTTGCATTAAATTCTTTGGAAGAATGTTCAATATGAATGCTCATGTATTTTGAATGATACAAATAATAATGACCGCATAATATTTTAGAATGACTGAACCAATTTTGGTATCTGCATTCATAAGAAACTTTGACATGCTATTTTTTACTCATAAGATATTTCTAATGAATCCACAGTTGAGCACAAGGAAGTATCCTAATGCAGGTTTAAAAACCCTCAGTTTAAGAAAGTTTTTGACCAACAGTTAATAGCAGATCACGTATAA
>NC_090732.1:38055422-38315422 GCF_036898095.1 Palaemon carinicauda | reverse complement strand
ATTTATAGGTTCTAATAATTTCCAGGAGAGCGGTGAGAGACGCATTCACAAATACACACATAGGCCTACACTCATAAACACCTATATATTTTTAATCACTGTAAATATCAACCACAATGACATTAGATATCGAATTCTACCTTCGATAATGTATTTATAATAAATGAATTTCCAGTAGATATACATTACCAACGTAGAATTTCGATATTAAATGTCATTGTGGTTAATATTTATGTATACATATGCATATATATATATATATATATATATATATATATATATATATATATATATATATATATATATATATATATCAAGTAAATTTGGGTAGATAGATTGATATATAAATATGTATGTATGTATGTATGTATGTATGTATATGTATGTATGTATATAAATAAATAAATATATATATATATATATATATATATATATATATATATATATATATATATTTATGTATATATATATATATATATATATATATATATATATATATATATATATATATATATATATATATATATATATATATGCATGTATATTATCTTGACAGCAACATGTAGAGCAAGTCATACATAAATTAGATACTCTAAAGAAAATAATGGTCTTTAAATGTTATACATCCCTTAGACAATTATCTCTCTCTCTCTCTCTCTCTCTCTCTCTCTCTCTCTCTCTCTCTCTCTCTCTCTCTCTCTCTTTCATTCATCCATTTGCCTTGATGTTTTATAGCTTACGGTTCACACATTAGATCAGTATTTGTGTGTTTGTGAAATTTTCCTGTGTCAGTAATATGTGTTTCAATAACGGTATCTGATCATTTAACCGAGTTCATTTCACTATTTCTTTACAATCACTTGTAAAATTTCAGTCAGCTGCAGCCAGTTAAAACCAGCACTTGCCTAATGCATGTTAGATGCCTTCTCTATTATTTTTTCATGCTTATTCTGCTTTCCTTTTACTAGCATCTCCATATAATTTTAATATGTAAATTTTAGAATAGCTGTTTATTGTTTTCAGATAGATCAGGAACATTAAGTATCATCCATATCATCTTACAACTTAACACTACAGTAATTTCATAACTGGTGGGTCAGGATTTACATTGCTATAAACGAACAGTCAAATATACGGCCATTGTTTTATGTACGTACAAGCTCTTCTAAATCAACTACTTTTGAAGGTTTGCGATTTCCATACCCCAAGTCCAGGTCTTATATCATTGTCGCCATCTTCTTTTGATAATGCAATACTTTGTGTAGGCTTCAAATGGGTAAGGCTAGTCTTCCTTAATCTAAGAATTTACTTTGAAACAATGATAAAATTACTTTCTACGTGAATAAGTCTTATACTTGAAAGAGTAATTATCTTTTTAACAATACCTAAAGATATTGCATTTATAGACACGCATTCCCTATGGGCAGTTATTTCTTAAAGGCAACTCCTTTAAGGCCCAGCTATATATAACAACAATAAACTTCAATGGATTTTGAATTTACTTTAAAGAAAGCTAACCAATCTTAATTTTATTTACAAATAAATCTATTGTCATTAATCTTACCTAAAGAGCACACTCAGCAATTTTAGTTTCTCAAGTTGTTATAGTAAGTTTAATTAAGTACCATCGTTTTCTGTTCCATTAAATATTCCATAATGAATAACAGAAAAATCTTCACTAAATGACCACTATCAAGTAAATTCACAAAGTTATCAAGTAAAGTTTCAGTGACCTAAAGAATATGATAATTATTGTAATAATACTGATGATGATAATGATAACATTAAGTTTTAAATGATAATAACCTAATGCCATAAATGTTGTTTGTTTGAAACGGTGTTTTATATTTCCTGCTTGTTTATCAGAATTTACACTGATAGCTAAATGCAGCACTGCATGTTTATAGTAAAGCTATTCTTTATATGATAATCAAACCTTTCATATGTGAGTGTTCATCCTTTGTATTTTACTTATGTTCTATCTTTTCTTTAGTTCATTCAGTTTTAAACATTCTTGATTCTTGAATCATTCCATTCATTAAAAGAGATAAATGTTATATTACCTTTGAAGATATTACTTATTTCAATGTCAACTCGTATCTTTAAAATGAGAAGCGATTATCTGATCTTTAAGACACCAATAATAGATATCAAGGCTTATAATAGAGACTTCGCAAGAATTCCTGGCTGTCTTTTTATTTTTAATATTACTTTGTAACTAATCTCAGACTATAAAAAAATGTAGTGAAGCTCAAGATCTCTCTTACAATGCTACTCTTGTACCCAAGTATTTGGACTTGGTGTCTCATTTTTCAACCCATTGTTAATCTTGTGAAACATGAAGATTTTAAATAGTAAGAGTTGCATAGGGATTGTAATACTGGTAATTGAGAATTTATTATCATTTTATTGTTGATGTTATTATTAATACTGTTGTTAACAAAAGTGCCTATGCAGAAATAAGTTTTATATTCACCTAAATTGTTCTTCAATTCTATGGGATTAGCTCCAACTAAATAAACCTCATAGCATGACAGATTCTAAATGAAGTATAAACTTTATTTTTATTATCTTCGATTTTGCGCATATTATTTTAGAGGAATTTAATGATGCTTTGGTGTACAATGATATATTTCCATGAAAATAAAAATCCTAAAAGGTAGGTAAAGTTTAATGTCAAGATATTTTCATAAAAAAAAAAAAAAAAATGTTCTGGCTGAATTTGTGGTTTGCTGAAACTTGTCTCTACTGATACTTACCACATCGTGGCACCATTGGTGGCAGCCACCTCTGGCTGATATCTTCAGTGCAGCAGTAATAATATTAAGCGTGATTCTCACCAATATCTTCAAGACTAAGTTTAATTAGATTGGAGTCACTGCATTATTTAATCGTGTCAAGGGTAACAATATCAGAAGAAAGAACAATGCCTCGAAATTACATGAGTGCATGTTGTCATGTATGTGTGGTAATTAGGAATATAGTGGACTGAAATAAGGATTTAATCCCAAAAGAATATAATAGGTAATCATTATTTATTGGTTGAATTATACAAAAGTGATGTAGGTCACCTTTACAGTGATTAGGCTGAAGAAAATCTAAAGCCTTTGGATAAATGACCGTTAGAGTAGGTTATTTTACTTCATTATTATTTGGACTAATGGAAATCCTGGACACATTTGAAAATTTACTTGTCGAAATTCTGTATTTACTTTTTACAAATTGATGCTTAAAGGTAAGAGGGTTCCTATTGAATATTATTCATGAATAAATCAAAGCAATAGGGAATTAGTTTTTATCATTTTTCTGTAACAAACAGGTAACGCAGAGCGATGAAGCTCCTGAAGAAGGTTCAGGTTATGGAACCAAAGCTGATGGTTCGGGTCTTGAAGGCTGGACCGCTGTTGGATTAGGGTCAGGATCTGGCGATTTGTCAAGTGGTGATGCTGATGGGACGAGACTTGAAGATGTCATCAAGAAAAAATGTAAGTGTCACTGATATTTTCCAATCAATTTATAATTTTTACAGTACCAAAACTATTTTCAAGCCTGTTGTAACTATTCTTTTTATTTTGTTATTGTCAATTAAAAAAAGCATATACTTTTTGTTTGTATATATGCTTCCAAGAAAAAAATAGCTGTATTTTCATAATATCGCTAATATTTTTAGCAGATAGTTGTAGCTATTATAATAGATATAAATTTATTTTCTCCTAGTGACAGAAATTGAAATAAATGACATAAGACCAATTCTACAAAATTTGATATACAATACAAAAATGCTCAAATAATGATTGTCTTCAAATTATAAAGTTTTTTGAGTTTCTCATATTTTCGTTAGATTCTGCTAATCGAAATGAAATAATTAGATATAAGGTTTCTCATTTAATCGTGTTTCTTTTTAGCCAAGAAAGATCAGAAATGCAAGCGTAAGGAAAAGAAAGACTGCAAGGATACTGAATTTGGTTGCTGTCAAGATAATGTTACTCCTGCTTCTGGACCATTCCAAAAAGGTTGGTTAAACTGTGCAATTCAGTATCTTTTGTCTATGTAGTTATTTGCACCAGAGAGTGAATAAAAGTAATACAGTAACATCAGTTTTCTGTCTTATAATCTTTTCTTTGTTTTTAGGGTGTCCTAAAATAGAAACCTGTGAGGACACAACTCATGGATGTTGTCCAGATGGTGTGACCCCCGCAAGTGGTCCAAAAATGAAGGGCTGCAGTGACGAATCAATTTGTGAAAACTCCCTTTATGGATGCTGTGAAGATGGAATCACTGAGGCTGGACCAAATGGAAAGGGTTGTGAATTCTTGCCATTCAACTGTGAAACTTCCAAGTTAGTAGACTAACTTAACAAATTCAGACAAAGGAATTTAAGAGCAATGTAACTCTAAAAGTAAATTTGAATAATATCATCATTTTTAGATTGGAGTAGAATTTGGGGGGAAAAATCTAAAAATAGAATATTAAAATATTATTCTGAAAATAAACTTTGTGAATAAGATTATTTTCAAAATGAAATTTATAAATGAAACAATTCTGAGAACAGATTTTAAGAATGAGATCGTTAGTGATTAAATCTTTAGGAATCATCAAAGAATTTACAAGGTGGATTTATCCTGCTTCATAATGGGTGTTTTCTGAAATTCAATAATTGGTTTCCTTTGTTCTCAGTTTTTGATAAAAAATGTTTCAAATAAGCATGTTTACTATCATCTTGGAATGCAATATGTGAGAGCTCCGAAATTTTCTCCCCTCTAACTTTTATTTTTTTGTATAGAAAATGTATAAAAGATCAAATAAGGATTATGTTCTTTCTTTAGAATCATATTATTTAAAGAAAGTATATCTTAGGATAAAAAAAAGAGAAGTGGTGGGTGGGCAAATATCTTGTTATCTATTATATTGCAGGAATTTCAGTTGCAGCTCTTTTGTTGCATGTCAAGGTTCCTTAAATATAGGTAACAGACAAGCACTTAGTGAATCTATTATTTAAAAAATCTTATGGGGCTCATTCTTAAATGTTTTCTGGAAAACCTCTCGACAGGATTTGAGTCTAATGTTTTTCACAAAAGGTTTGTTATTTTCAAACTTTTTGTTAACCAACATTTGTAGATTTTTTTTCTTTTGCTTTGTTTTACATTTACATTGAAACTTTGCAGATTTGGATGTTGCCCTAACGGTGTGTCCCCAGCATCAGGTGAAAACTTTGCTGGGTGTTCCGACTTCGAATGTGAAGGATCTGGTCCATGTGAGACTTGTAAGGAAACAATATTTGGCTGCTGCCCCGATGGCGTGGCTGCTGCTGTTGGACCCAATTTCGAAGGTTGTAAAAAGGTCACAGAGCCAGAGGACAAAATACGTAAGTGCTTTACTTCCACTTACATTTAGAGTTTCTACTTCCAAAATTATATCTTAGGTTTTGCTGTGATTCTAATTACTTCTTTGTTGTGAAATCTCCATGAAAATAGTGATACAGTACTCTGTAATTGTGAGGATATCAAATATTAATTTTGTATTTTTACCAAAATTCCAGGCACCGTAACCACAACAGAGTATGCAGTCCTGACTACTTCAACAGGATTACCTCCAGACTGTACTTACTCCTCATATGGTTGCTGTCCAGACCAATACACAGCTGCTCACGGAGAAAATAATGAGGGTTGCTGCCTTTCATCAGCATTTGGATGCTGTCCAGACCATATCACAGAGGCAAGGGGGCCGCATTTCCAAGGTGATTAATCTTTGTAGGATTGCTCTTGACTTTATCATAGGTGCACTGATGAGGTTTCCAGTGATATCATATTTCACTTGATAATTAATTTGATACTTTAAAATGAATGAAAAACTAAATTTATTTTTCCTCAACAGGTTGTGGTTGTTCATACAGTGCTTTTGGGTGCTGTCCAGACAATGTCACTGTGGCCAGAGGACCTGACTATGCTGGATGTGGATGTGAGTTTACTCCACATAAATGCTGTCCTGACGGTCACACACCAGCTGCTGGGGTAAACTTTACTGGCTGTGCATGCAGCACCTATCCCCATGGATGCTGTCCTGATGGCATCACTGTTGCCCAAGGACCTGGTGGAAAAGGTATTTAAATAAATTATACCTATGTCATGTGTGTTTCTATGTTACTATTTTTTTATTAGATAGATAAAGAAGAGGATAGAGTGAAGGAAAACGGTAAATTCTTTTATATCATCTTGTAAGGTAACTAAAACATTAAGTATAAAAGTAAAGTGTTGAAAATTTCTGAGTGATTATTTCAATGATAAAAGATTGTTCTCTAGTGACATGGCTGTGGATGTACTGGCTATTTAGTAAATGGTTCTTGAAATGATTTATGCAAATGGAGTGATGAAGTCCAGAGAGGGTGAATTCATCTGTCAATGGAGTGAATGTTTTGAAGAACTGTTTGATGTCAAGAATATGATGCGAGTTGCTGATCCAAGTGACACTTGAGTATGTGAAGAGGCACTTAAAATGCTGGCAAATGGTAAGTCACTGAGAATGCCAGTGATATATTGTGGTATGACGTGAACGTGCGAATGAGTGGCTGACTGCGGTTTGTGACATAGACCTGGAAGGAGAAAGAGCTTCAATTGAATGGGCAATGGAAATAATAATGCTTTCATTTCAAGGTTTTATGATAAAGGTGATTTAAAAGCATGTGAGCTTAATATTGCCTGATAAATTAAGGAAAGTTTTTTGGTGTTTGATTTAAAATATAAGACAGAGACTAGAGAGGGAAGAGTAACATTTGTTACGAAAAAAGAAAGGGTGTATGTATCACACATTAATCACAGAAAATTTCTGAGAAGTATGAGAACAAATCAGAGAAGCTATATGTAGTTTATGTGAACTTGAAGAAACTTATGGTATAATTGATAGGTATATAAAAAATAATGAGAAGTAGAGAATGTATAGGACAGTATATGTGGTGAAAGTTGTTAAAATTTAACGAGAAAGGGAATTATATGTTAAAATATGTAGATGGTAGAGTAATTAAATCGGAATAAAAGTTTATCAAGATAAGGTGATCATGTATAGCTGACTTTTCATCATCTTTATGGATGGAGAAGTGACTGTTGACTAGGGATAATGAAAATAGGCTTTTAGGATTATTGAAACAGACTGAGTTTTTGAAAGAAGGAAAATTTTAAAGTGAATGTGTGATGAAATAAGGTTTTGGGGGTAAGTGAAAACCAGGCTAGTGTTCATATTAATTCTCATAATTGTTCAATGATAAGTATTAATATGAATGCTAGAAGCACGGAAGATGATTTGCCTGGATTTTGGGAAATAAATGCAACATGCAGTCGTAGAATAATAAAAAACGTGAGTCACACAGTAAGTAAAACAAAAAAGGTAGTAGGACCTCTGGAAAGATTTGGAAGTGAGGATGATCCTTAGCACTTCTAACAGCTATGCTTGAAATGTATGAAGGGACATGAAATGGGTATGTTAGATGGCATATGAAAGAAAATAGGTTGAGGCTACTGAGGAGAATTATTTGAATAATATTTGGCTATAATAATGGTCAAAAGGGTGAGAAATGCAGATTAAAAAGAGTTGTTAATAAACTATCATAGCTAAAAAGGTAGATGAGAATGTTTTGAGGTGAGTTGGTCAAAGGGACAATATGGAAACGATAGATTGAGTTTTCTGTGTTGGTGAATTATTCTGTTATTTGAAGAATTTTTATACACAGTAGTTTATCATAGATTCAAATGTTGAAATATGGGCTTGGCATTTCACTGTAGGCTAGAGTTAAAGACTCGGACATGTAAGGGGTATATGGGGAGTTATTAGAATTCCATGATGGGGTAAAGAGACCATCAGGGAGATTTTAGATACAAGATTATAGGAGAATGGCATATAAATAATAGGTAATAATGAGGTACAAAAGGAGATTAGTTGAGGTGCAGTTGCATGACGAAATAACTGAGCTGGTACAGACACACAAGAGAATGGATAGAATAGTCAAGAATAACATTATATACAAGAATAAAAAGAAGCTAAGAATGCTTGTGAAAGTGACTGTTAATGAGGCAAGAAAGGTAACTATGAGGTTGAATAAAGATATGACACCGGAAGTTGATGTGACTACAGATGAGATGTTGCAACAGTATGGTGGTGTTAGTTTGATTGAGTAACTTACCAGGTTTTTTTAAGGTATGTTCGTTAAGGGAAAAGTTCCAAAGAATGGGTTAGAGGAATAATTGTTCCTTTGCAAAACGGCAAATGGGGTATACGCAATTGGTAGAATTTTGACTGAGAAAGTAAGACAGGTGAAATAATGACTGATATGAGAAGGAATGTGGGGTTCTAGACAAGAAAGAGTTTACGTGGATTAAGTGTTTTTTAAGAAACAATTATTTTAGAGGTTTAAAAGAAATGGAAAAAGGCTGTGTTTTACAAATGTACTGAAAATCATTATATGGCAGAACTGATAGATATGGGGGAATTAAGAGTTTGATGAATGAATGAAAGCTTGTGAAAAAGTATGTCGGTAAGAAAGTGATTATTTTGGTTGTAAAACTGGTTCTGACGTAAGGTTCCTGTCTCCAGGACTGTTCATTATCTTTATGGATGGATAGAAGTAAGAGGTAGTAAAGACAGTGGATGTAGGTACAAAATTTAAAAGCATGCAATAGGAGGAAATTGTGAGTATAGATATTGAATTCTGAACAAGAAGTGGAATGGGTGATATTTGTAAATGATACATGAAGAAAAATTGCCGAAACAAGTAAGTGTTGGAAAGGATCTGCTAAAGGAGAAAGTTGAGATTAACAAGAACTAGAGTAAAGTAATGAGAGTAAATAGAAACAAGGAAGAATGAATGTTGAATCTTAGAGTGAATGGTGAAAGGTTTCAAGTTTATGATTCATATGGATGTATTGGACTAAATATGAGGGATGATAACAAAATGAAAGAGGTGAGTCACAGAATAAAAGCAAGAAAGGTAACAGGAAGTGTGTAAATGACAAAGTGGGAATGTAAGAGTATGGGAGAGATGGTTTAGTCATACCCTTATGAGAGAGGGTTGCCTATGCGTGTGTCTACATATCTATTTAAATATTTAGTTTTCAATTTTTGGTGGGTCACATACACTGTTATGATTTATATTAATATATATATATATATATATATATATATATATATATATATATATATATGTATATATATATATATATATATATATATATATATATATATATATATATATATATATATATATATACAGTATATATATATGTAAATAAATATATATATATATGTGTGTGTGTGTGTGTGTGTGCATTTGTGTATATGAAACTATGTATCAATGTATGTGTGAAATATCTATCAATCTCTCTCTCTCTCTCTCTCTCTCTCTCTCTCTCTCTCTCTCTCTCTCTCTCTCTCTCTCTCTCTCTCTCTCTCTCTCTGTGTGTAGAGTAGGCCACTGGAAGGGCATACATTCAAACCTAGGCCATATTACATGTTCAAATCAAATATATTTCAATGAGGATGTTAGTAAGCCCCAAAGTAAAATGCATTTATATGTAGCCAAAATCTCAGTGTATAGAAAAGTGATGTTTGAATTAGTAACAAAACTATTAAATTGTCACATTATCACAATGTAGAATGGTTAATTTTAATTCAAAGCACAAAAACTGAATTTGACATGAATATGTACATCAGATTTAATATCGATTTATATCTCACTTGATGGTGGAGTGAATGAGTCCTGGTTAGAGTGGATGCACTTATCACATAGATTATTTATTTTTTCGATTAAGGTTTGTCCCAAAGTAAAGGACAATAGAGAGTAAGGGGTATTTATAGCTTTATATATGTATATATATATATATATATATATATATATATATATATATATATATATATATATATATATATATATATATTTATATATATATATGTGTGTGTGTGTATTTATATATTATATGCATATATTTATATATGTAAATATATGATATATATGTATATATGCATACTAGAAGGACATTGGTTCAAACCCTGGTCTGGATAGATCTTGGAAGAATAATGGGTTGCTAGGCAGTCCCGAATTTCAAAGAAAGTTGACTGCAGTAATGAGAGCCCTTTGCTCTTATTTCAGTTTATATAATCTATTTAATTGTTAGTTAATTCAATTTTGGGCTGATAGGGTATTTCTGTATTCTTGTATGTAATTAAAAACGAGACTTTAATCTGACGTTTTGAATGAATATGTAATATTTTGGTTTAAATGTAGTATCTGCATTTATATCCATGCCTTTAGAGTACACAATATTCAAACATTTACTCAATCGTATGTCCTATCTGACTCTATAGGATGTGGCTGTGAGTACACAGACTTTGGATGCTGTGAAGATGGTCGAACACCAGCCAAGGGACCAGACAGAGAAGGATGTGGCTGCGAGTCTTCTGAATTTGGATGCTGCGCTGATGGAGAGACCCCTGCTACCGGGAAGTTCTTTGAAGGATGTCAGGATGAGGTTCCTGTTATTCCCGGAGGCAAGTTTCGAAGAAAATCCACTGTAGCTATTAGAGTCACTTGATTTTATTTACATTCATATGCTGAATTGTTTGATGAATCATTTGTGCAACTTCTAGAATGTTTTTTTTTTTTTTTATTCATGTCAGTCATTCTATTTATTTCTGCTGTAAGCCATACTTAAAATTTTTCAATTATTTTTTAATATTAAAAGCTGAATATGATTAAATCTTATACCAATCTGATATTTTTCAAATATTTGTGATTGCAGAGGTTTGTGGCTATGAGAAAGATCGTGGATCTTGTGGCAATTTCACTGTCAAATGGTTCTTTGATATGGAGTATGGAGGTTGCACCAGATTCTGGTATGGAGGCTGTGAAGGAAATTTGAATAGATTCGAAACTCAGGAAGCTTGCAATGCTGCCTGTGTAGAGCCAGAAGGCATGGGTATGTCTAACTTCGAATTTCCTTTTGTTTGAAAGATCTGTGTCTTTTGAAGAATGTTTTTGCACTAATTGTAATAGTATAGAGTTGAAAATTACTTATTTCTACTTTAAAGATAAAAAAAAAATAGTATTTTTATTGTTTACGATGTGTCACTTGCTTGATTTCGTTCTTTGTAGCATATAATTCACTGCTGAAGTCTGCCCCATTTTTTTTTTTTTTTTTTTTATCTACAACATTGAATTGCCTTAGCTGCATACTGCAATGTAAACATGTACTAACCTCGACCAAAAGAATAGATTCGTAGTTTTTGCACCGTGATATAAATCGGTTTTATTGTTTATGCTTTGAAATAGCATCATACCCAATCCTCATCTTATAAATTGGAATTTCCTTGATGTTGAATTTCATTGACGTTAATCTTAATTTGATAAAGATACAGTTTTCGGAATACACATTTAGACATACAGTACTTCTTAACAAGTTCATTTTAAGGCATTGGCACCATTTAGGACAGACAAACATAATTTAACATCTTAGTCAATCTTTAACATAAGATATGCCAGTGTAGAGTAACTCCAAACGAGTTCATGTCCTTCTTAACTATCACTTTGAAAGATGCGTAATTTCTATGAACATCCATTGAATTGATAATAGACAGAGCAAGCAGCTATAGATGACTCCTATTGCTTTATACTCATGCTCGATATGACTTTTCAAAATATCAAGTTGTCCAGTAAGCATTCTGGAAAATTAAGAACTATAGTGCTTATTTTATTTCATGTAATTCAGTAAAATTCATCTAAGAAATCTTGGTTCTTTTGGATCATATAGCCCATGCATTTTGTATCCTTTTCATGGTAGTGAATTACTATTGGATTGTGAATTACTATTGGATTGTCTTTAAAATTTGACAAAAATTTATAATAGCAAAATACCTCATTCCAAAAGTAATAAAACAATGTGAGGGATAAATACCAATGTCACAAATGAATAGGACAATCGTTTAGCATACTTTCCCCATTCAAAAGGAAACGATTCAATTGTTTCTTTGTTAGATAATGATGTTGCTAATTTCACCATAGCTGTTATGAAACCATACAATGATGAAACCTAGGTTCGTTTCGGGGAAGTCCTAATCTCCATTACCCGTGTCAAAAGGGAGTTAATAAAATATATTGGTACATCTCGCAATTTCTTCTTACTCTTTAAAACATCTACTACAAAGGACTTTGTTGCAAGCATGCTTCTTAAACATTGAGGTCGAAATTTGATACTCTGGTAACAATGATAAAATAATTGATTGGAAAAAATTTATAAAAATATTGATCGGGAAAAATAAAGGTTACCTGAAAGATGTATATTATAAGCCTTGTTTGGTTTTATAAAGACTAATATGTCATTTTGGTGAGTCATTCTATTTTCTTTTCAAGAATCGTGTCATCTCCCACGTGTGGAAGGACCTTGCTCTAGTTCAGTACCATCCTGGTATCATGATTCGGAGAGTGGAACCTGTAAACCATTCATTTATGGAGGATGCCTTGGCAACAATAATCGCTACACGTCAAAAGAGGAATGCGAGGCAGTTTGTGTCATACCGCAGAAGACAGGTAAGTTATTTTGTACACATTTACACTTTTGCTGCTTGATTTCGAGCCATATACAGTAGAAGTGGTTGGCGTTAAGGGAAGGCAAAGAACGCTGTGTGCTGCTCTGAATATTTTTTTACATACATGCCTTCATTCTTAATCAAAGAACAGTAAAGAAAATTATAAAACATTAAAAACACTACAGACTTCAGTATTGACTAAGGTCAATTTACATTTGCTTCGTTGATATTGACATGAGTAATGCTTCTCATGTAAAGCAGTGTTGACAAAAAGTTATACCGTTAATTATAGAAATGAAAGTTTTGTTTTGGCAATACAAATTAAATTCTGTAATCTTTCTACTTACATATTATTCATGGGTAAAAAGTAAAAGAATGTTTCTTCATTCATCTTTGTTAGACATTTTATTTAAAACTTATTATTTTTTTTTTTTTTCAAATGAAGAAGCTGTTAGACTTGAGCTTTAATATCATTATATAACTGGAATGCATTTAGTTCGTGATTAGAAAGATATTACTTAAATTTTATTCCAATTTTAAATTCACTTCTAATCAGTCAGTATATCATTTGGTTTCATTTGTTTTGTGGCTTCTTGCATAATATTTGAGTAGCTTGGTAATAATTTGAATTATCCGTTTTCTTCCATTTTATTAGGTAAAATTTTAAAGACTTCTTAGGACTTTTTATAGTTTGAGATCAAATAATGTGTATGGTCCTGGCGAATTATTACTAAATTCTCTCAGAATATACAAATACTTTAGTATTACAAACAACTATTTCTTTTGAGTCTCATTTATAGAAGGTATACTTTGGTAATTTTCCTCCTTTACTTTTGAAGCTTTACTCTAGCTCAAGATGTTTTGAAGTGCATGGATTACTTTGTTTCTGAGTATGCACGACTCTTCTTATTAATGCAGTCCTTTCAGTCATCATTATGATAAAGCAGAGCATGGCCTCCTTCTTAATACCTTCTGTTAACTGGGGAATTATTTGGTAACACTATTCTCTAATAATCTCTTATATAATCTTCACAAGTACCTTTAAATGTTGGTGTCTTTAGTGAAAGTTAAATGTTTAGCTAATAATGAGAGATAAGGTCCATACATTTTATACCATAGAAATTTAAAGAGATATATCCAGCAAAAAACAGTTTATGGATTCTTATTTCACCGAGTATAAACTAACAAGCCAGCCAAACTAAAAGCACTTCTTAATCAATTAATATTTCCCCTGCTCATTTAATGTTTTACTAAGCTTTTTAGAAGATGTATTTAACATTTTTATTAGCTTCAAAGATAATTAATGGAGAGGCTCAGCAGCTGGAATCCATTTATAATGCTTCATAGTGAAATGAAACTCGTGGTGGTGTTGCCAATGTTGGCGTGCGTACCTGCAGACGTCTGCCTTCTGGAGATGGTGCCTGGACCCTGTCGAGGGAACTACACAAGATGGTACTATGATCAGACAGTGGACAGATGTTCTCAGTTTACTTTTGGTGGCTGCAAGGGCAATGGCAACAACTACCTCACTGAAAATGAATGCATGCAGCGATGTATAAGAGGGCAATCCAAAGGTCAGGACATGGTAGCTCTTCGAGTCGTTTATGATATAAATGAATAGTCAGTCCTCCATTCATTTCCATTAGATATTAAAAATGGTCAAAATATGATAGCCTCATGGAGAAAAGAAATTGATTCATGTATACTTGAAGACTTGCCAGAGAATTTTAAACTATTGAAATTGTATTTGCTACACGGGACAAGGCCTTTTTAGAATAAATTAGTAGTTTTTCATAATGTTGATGTAAATAATAGAATTAATTTTTAAAGTTGATACAATTCCTCTTTGTTACTAGTTCATTCATTGCCAAATATAAAAGGGCTTTCTTTTTGACAGAAAAATTAATTTGGAAGTAATGCTTTTTGATATGAATGAATATTTATGTTAGAAATTCAAGAATCAAAACTTGTATGTATCATTGATGGAGGTTTAGAGCCTGTTTATAATTGCCTCATGAAAATAAACTGAGTATGTAGTAGATGCAGAATATGATAGATGTGGTAGTTGTAGGTAGAATCTGGCCTTTTTGCTACTGGATAACAACCTTGACAACAGCTTCTATTTTGTCAGTAAATTAAAAAAAAAAAAAAAAAAAAAAAAAAAAAACTATTGCATCGATTCCTTCATGAGCTCTATATTACTTATTCTAGGAAGCAAAAGGTCATTCCCAAAGTGATTGTAAATGCAGATCATAAGTTTCTTTAAAAGTGATTGAAGATATATGAATGTCTCTTTAACTTTTATTTCTATTTTAAGTTATAGTTTTTGTAATCTAATAACCTCAGGATTTATTGTTCTGTAAATCTGCACTTTTGTAATCATGTTCAAATGTTCCTGATTTGTTCACTTAAAAGTAATTTTTTTTAATACTGGTCCCTTAAGCAATGCCAAAATTGGTACTATTACTGCTATTGATCCCCAACACACAGTATTAAAACAATTTTGTAATCACAGTATACTATTTCAGAGAAAATTAGTATACTATATCGCATATTTTCATTAAAGCAATTAGACATCTACATTGTTACTAAACAAAATTTTTTGATTAAATAATTGCTCCTAAAGATTCTTGTGCAACATCAGTTGGCCATCAATCATCTCTATTTTACAGAAGGTAATTTAACTTTAAACCTAGTTTTGCTGTTGTTGCAGATTGCCTGGGTCTTGCACACTTGCAGCCCGTAGAAACCTAGTTCTGAAGCTAAATATAATTTTTATGGCCATAACTAAAATTTGATGGTAATGCTATTGTAAAAAATTAGATAGAAGTAATTATCAAAACAGCCAAAGGACTTTTGGCATGGCAAAATTTGATGGCTTTACAAGACTGTGTCCTAATTCAGTAAATAAGGCACAGAAAGATTAAGCGATTTCAAGTCTTTCAGTAACCTGGCGTTTTGAAGTCATTTAATTGTATTTGCAACAACACAAGGGATGATCTTACGGTTACGTTTCTGCTCATTGTGAAGAATTTGTTGTTTAAGAATAAAATTGAAGGACAGATTCAACTAAATATAGACATTATGCTGTTCATGGTTAGTAAGCTTGTAGACAGGCCTTGGATACTCTCAGTAGATTTAGATTTTCCTAATGCACATAACAAAATTTCATGCATATGATGATTTCCAACCAACAATTATTGCTGACACTAGCTGCAAGTTTTCATATTATGTGGTGCTTAACAAGCCAAGGATATCAAGAAATTTAAATGTATCATGATTATGAACACGCAAAATATTAGTATTTTCAGTTGTCATTAACATCTGTTATAGTATTAACAAGTAACTAGAAAACCCAGAAATATATTTTAGCTTTTAGCATAGACTTCGAGAAAAAATTCATCTTTTATTTTCATCTCCTCAGGTTTTTATTTTACTAATATTCTTTATCAAAGATTTTTTTTTTTTTTTTTTTTTTGCATTTCTATATTCTATAAATACTTAAATTTCAATTTTATATTATTCTTTAAATTTTGGTTAAAGTTTCTAAAATTGGAAAAACAAATTTGTTGATACATCCTGGCTTATAAGTATAAAAAGATGTTCCTTGAGGTAGAGCAATCACTTTTGGTTGAGCCTTGTCATCATTATGTTAATGAGTAACCTCTGCCTTGGTATAAACTGAGCTTAGTGTTATATTAATACCTATTTAGAGAGAATGTCTTTCCTTCTAATCTTTGTTTGCACTCCAAATGCTTGTTCTCCAAACTAATCTTTTTTCATGGTAATGGAACTAGCAGGTTTGTGCACGCTTCCAAAAGCATCGGGTCTTTGTGACGAGACCCTGCCACGCTGGTATTATGACTCGGCAGAAGAGCGATGCATGCCATTTTATTATACTGGTTGTGATGGTAATATTAACAGATTTATCTCACGAGGAGAATGTGAAGCAACATGTCCTGGCGATGAAATAGGTAATTACCTAATATGGTTTTTAACATTTGTAACCCCTTTTAATATGTTATTTTCGGAATTTGAAGGTTTGATAGAAAGTTGAAAAAAAAATCACTGTGGATTGTGCATACAGGGTGTGGGGAGAGACAATGCTTAAAATAGTCATTTAAAATTACTCTTTGTATTTACAATTAGAATCATCTTAACGTATTTTCTTATAACTCATTTCTTATAAAGGTAATATTTTTTTTAAACTATGAGAGTTCAGTCCCTACAGAAATACCTCTTTTTTTATACATTTATCCTTTGAGGGGTATCTAGGTACACAAGGTGATAGCAGGTAATCTTTTACTGCTGGAGAATCTCATGTTTAAAAGTTTAAAAGTAACTCAAGTAAAGGGAAACAACACGGTCTTTTTGGTGGCATGTTGAAACTTATTTGTAATGATCAATTGAACTTTACAGAGCAACACTATTTCATCACCGTAATGTCAATAAAAGTGTATTATTTTATTTTTATGAATAATTTATCATTTATTTCATAATATAATCAAACTTCAACATGATAACATCTTCAAAAACTTGATAAGCCTTGAAAAAGCTTGAATCTTTTATGTTAACAATTTTATCTCGTATTAAAGGAAATTAGCTCAGTAATTTATTTATAACTGATTCTAAAAGATTTCATAAATGCAAATTTTTTCTTGATCTTAACTGCACTAACTGTAAGCATCTTTGAAGATTTGTGAGCATGAAAGTAAGAATAGCATAAGATTTTTTGTAAATCAGTTTACCTATTCACTCAAGAAGGAAAGTGAGTTCTGGCCCTAGAGTCCTGACTCTAGGAACAATATGTAATGTCCCAAAGCTCGGACTCAGACCCTTCTGTAAGACCAGTGGATTAATCAATATCATAGACAGTTACACACACACACATATATATATATATATATATATATATATATATATATATATATATATATATATATATATATATATATATATATATATATGTACAGTACGGTCCCGAATTATGCAATTCCCCATTTATGCGATCGCTAGTTTTCAAAAATAAATTTCCTGTATCTGTGAAGCTGTTCAAAGTCTGTGAGTAAAACACTACAAAATGTATCAAATCTATTGTCTATTTAAGTATATTTGTAGCCCTAGATATGGTGTTTGATAATTAATGTTACCAAACGATATTTACCTTACATTTCAGTAAGATAATTTCATAATAAATAGCCTATTTACAAAATAATTCCACATCAACAATGAAATCAACTCTAACAATGGGAGTCCAGCTGACAAAATGTAAACAGAATTGTGGTTTCGTTCTTGGCAATATTTATCTTTCTCTAACATTTCGGTAATATTAATAGTAGTGTTAATGATGGTATTTTAAAGCATTATTTTTGTTTAGTACATTATAAGAAAAAATATCTATTTTTCCCTGTGGGTGTTCAAGGTAGGCTGGGTTCGTTTATCGGCAGTGAATAGCCTAAATTTTAGTAACAAGTCGGCGATATTTTGTCGTTTTAAACAGTATAGATTTGTTTTACAAAGATTTGTTTTGTATAGGACGCGGTATGATTATAAAAGCTTTCTATGAGAGAGAGAGAGAGAGAGAGAGAGAGAGAGAGAGAGAGAGAGAGAGAGAGAGAGAGAGTTCCAATCTCTCTCTCTCTCTCTCTCTCTCTCTCTCTCTCTCTCTCTCTCTCTCTCTCTCTCTCTCTCTCTCTCTGTATGTGTGTGTGTGTGTTCTGTGTGTGTGTAAGAAATAAAATCTCAGTTCACATATTACAACCTGAGTTTAAGTGTAAAATCATCATGACTATTGTTAGTTATGGTGATAAATTTCTCGCTTCAAGTGGTAGGCTACAAGAAACAAAAACACGGCATTCGATTACAACAGCTGATTCTCTCTCTCTCTCTCTCTCTCTCTCTCTCTCTCTCTCTCTCTCTCTCTCTCTCTCTCTCTCTCTCTCTCTCTCTAACAAATGAAATATTTCCTGCTTCTCAAATTTTGTTATATTAAAAATTAATCATGGTTCAAATTTTCCTTACTTTCTCCAATCTCGCACCATCTCTGTCACATCGAACGTTGTAGCTGTAACCCATTTGTTCGATAAGTATAAAAACCGGCCTAGTAATTTGAGATGGGTACAAGTTAACTTATAACCGAAGTTAGGTAAAGTATTTTGAATATGGAATGGACAATTATCGTTCGTAACAGTTTAGAATTATCGTAAATTATCATACTGTCATTAGTGGCAGTTTGCTATTGTTGATTAAACGCAAACAAAATGGTTTTCCTATTTTGCTACGTCAGTAGGAATTTATATGGACACGGTAGTTAAAATATTTATAATAACATAATATTTACTAAAAGCTCTTGGTATCATTAGTTATCAAATTGATTGTTTGTGTTTAATGCGTTCGTTTGTTCGTTAGGATCGACGATGGAGCGTATAATAAACAAACGGAAGGTTTTTGTTAGGAGGCATGTTTAGGAAAAAACATTATATAGATCGCATTCATTTCATTCATTTCAAAAGTTCTAAGAAAAATTCAGTAAACCAACATTGGTAATAACAAAATAATCATATAATCAATATTTGGTAAGATAGCATATTTGGTAAGATAGCTGTTGCTCCAAAAAGTAACCTAAACACATGTGTAAAGACTTTTGTTTCTTCCCTATGATCAGAGATGAACGTAAACAAAACAACGGATTCCGATTTTGATAATGTGCTTTTTTGGTGTGGTTAGGAAATGCATGATATAAAATCGCCTTTATTACGTTAATTTTGGATGTTCATTAATACAACTAAAGCTAGTCTATACAGTGATAGTTTTGCTATTCACTAGTTGTCTTATAGAACAGATATGACATAAAGTCATTAAAATTATTACTAATTTTAGGTCGTATAATAAGGGGAAATATGTGGTAATTACACCCTTCCCCTGGTTGTAATTTTAACCTTTTTCAAGTTATTAAAACTTTAAAACATTTTAAATATTTTATCTTTTTATAAGAAGAATTTAGTATTAGAAAAAATACAGTATAATACATAAGAAATGAAAATGGGTGGTAAACGCATTTGAATAGGCAAGCTTTTGTCTGCCATATCCTTATTGGAATTATTCCTGTTATGTGTTTCGAAATATGCGATTTTCCATTAATGCGGGGCCATTTATCGACCAAATTCTCGCATGATTCGGAACCCTACTGTGTCTGTATATATATATATATATATATATATATATATATATATATATATATATATATATATATATATATATATATATATATATATATATATATATATATATATATATATATATATATATATATATATATATATATATATATATACGAGTATATATATATGAATTTGATATGCATCTTTTAAGGTTATGCCAAATGATCAGATTCATCTGTTGGAAATCTTAGAGTTTGCTTTTGAAAAGTATATTGATAGAATGTGGTTGCTATGTTGTATTTCCAGTGCTGTGTTGGTGCACAGTAAATTGCTGTCCTCTTTTCAGTTTAAGTTGCAATCCTGGAGGGTATTTAGATTTGTATGTTGTGTCAGCTCTGCTATGTTGATTAATCTTATCTTTAGCCTATGGGTTGTATCAGTCACTCTATATGCTGTATATTTATATACATATTGCAATTTATCATCATTGTTAAGTTTGTTTTAAGTATGAAGAATCTTTTTTATTATTTTTAATTCTTATCATGTCTGGAGACAATGAGCGAAATCTGGAACCAGTACGTCCTAGACTTTGCCAGTGTCATCTACTGTATTGCAATATTCATAGACTGCATGTCAATATTCAGGACCTTACAGCTGTCTCCAGACAGTATGATATTCATTTATGTCCATAAGCTGGTTTTAAGAAACCAATAATTTTGAAACGTGATACCATTCCTAGGGCAAGGGGAATGACAGTGTTTATTAGGACTGCTTCTCATAAGTCCGTTTATGAATGTGGATGTCAGGAGATTCAGGGAATAAAAGTTTGCGGCAGGCAAAACAACTATTTGTTTTCGATCTATCGGAATCCAGACTTGGATGATTCTATTTTTTATTGTCTTCTTACCATTATGGCTAAGATACAAGAAGATGATACAAAGGCCTCTTTTATTCTTGTTGGTGATTTCAACGCTTACCATAGGGAGTGGTTAAATACTGTTTCTCAAACTTAACAGCTTTGGACTTTCCCTCTGAATCATGCTATGGGCAAATCATAAGGGAAGCTACTCACAGGTCTGGCAACTGCTTGAACTTAGTATACACCGACTCCATGGTGTTATAGCAAGTGAAGTTTATCGTACAGTTGACACATCTGATCATACCTTGATTTAATTAGTAGGTAAGACTGAGCAGCCTGTGCCTTATGTGTCATTTTCGTGTAAAATTTATATAAAATCTCAAGAAGACTGGAATGGAATTTTGAGCGATCTTTTAAATTTGAATTGGTCTCAATTGTTTAAAAGTTTTAAGCTTGTTGTTCTTTAGAATTAGAAACTGGTCAACATAATTGATAGGCATATCCCTTCTCGTGTGCTAAATTACCGAATGAAAGACAAATCCCATTTCAATGATGATTGTAGATGTGCTTATTTAGAGAATCTGGAAGCCAATCATATTTGGAAGGGCAACAGATCAGATTTGACTTGGAATAATTATACTCAGCAAAGAGTTGTTGCTTTGAGAGTTTATGTTTCAACTGAAAAGGAATATAATTTAACCACAAAAGAACCCCTTTTTGTTGGGCTACCCTTAAATTTGCACTTTTTGGCATAGACTTAACTGTTCCTCCTTTACTTCAACTAGATAGCTTTGTCACTCACTGTCCAAAGGAAAAGGCAACACTTTTGGCTGATTTGTTTGACAGTAAGCAAAGTAACGAAAATATCGATCTTTCTCATTCTTGCTTTCGTCGGGCTAGACTAACTAGTTTAGCTTTTCAGTCCTGTGAAATTAAAACTTTTTCGGTGGACTTTGGCGCTGATGGAGTTGTGGACAAAAAATTTTCGTTTTCTTTTATTTTTTATAAAGACTGTTAACTTCATAGCTAAGTTGGCTGCTGTTTTCTGCAAGTTAGCAAGACGTTCTTTTACACTTGTTGAAGAATTAATAATGCAACTCCATTATGAAATTATTTTTATGGTAGCTCCAGTCCAGCTGATTACTGCCGAATTTCCATAACTCCCATATTATCTACATTTTCCTAAGTTTTGGCAAAATGTCTAAATAGGTATGCTGAAGGTAATTATCTGTTCCCTTGTTTGCAATTTGGCTTTCCTAAAGTGCTTGGAGCATGTGAGGCCGTTCTTACAATCTCCAATGCTGAACAGAAATCTCTTGATTGTGGTCTAGAAGTTTATATGATTTAACTTGATTTTAGTACTGCATTTTACAGTGTTAATCATGAGGTCCTTGTTTTCAAATTCAAACAGTTAGGAGTAGGTGTGGCTTTTCTTAGCATTATTATTGAATTTTTGAGTAATAGATTGGAAGAGTTGTTGCTGATGGGTACCATAGTGAGTATACTGTAGAAATGGGAAATCTGGTGTTCCTCAGAGTAGTGTTCTGGCCCATTACTTTTCATACTATATACAAATGATATGTCGTTTGCTCAAGAAAACAAGCTCGTTGCATATGCAGATGATGCTACTCTCTTTGCTTCTATTTTATCTTCTGATTGTAGATCTAGGTTTTCTGACTCCTTTAATAGAGATCTTGCTAAATTAGGAAATGGTGCAAATTATGAGGCATAAAGTTGAACCCTAACAAAATTCAGTATGATTGTAAGTAGGTCGAGGACAGTGGCTATTCAACATCCAGATCTTAGCATTGATAATGTTTGAATTTGTTGTAAAGAAACATGCAGTTTATTAAATTTCTTATTCCTGAAATTTGATAGACAACCACCATCATACAGTTAGTTCTTTATGCATGTTGCATAAGCTTTTTCGTAACCCTGACAATCCTTTGCATTCATATCTTTCCAGACAGTACTATCCTGCTCGTAATAATAGGTGTGCAATTAATTCTAATTGTCATGCCTCCTCCATCATAAGACTCAATACTGCACAGTATTCTAGAAGTTTTATTCCAGCTATGACCAAACTGTAATAATTTTCCTAATCAGGCAGTTGAATCAGTGAAACTTCAGAAGTTCAAACTTACACCAAATGATTTTATGTTGAACACTCTGACATAAGTCTCTATAGTTTAAATATGAAAGATATATTTTAATGTTATTTCTGTTTTTAAATTTATCTATATTAATTGTTCATTTCTTCTCTTGTAGTTTACTTATTTCTTTATTTCCTTTTCCCACTGGGCTTTTTTTTCGTTGGAGCCCTTAGGCTTATAGCATCCTTTTTTTCCCAACTAGAGTTGTAGCTTAGCCAGTAATAATAATAAAGCTGCATTTTATATAATATATCATTATATATACATCGTACTAGATATATCATACTGTAGTATAATTATTTATGGGTGTGGCCTCATGTATCTATGATACTTTTAGACAACATGAAGGGAAAACTGAAATTATGGGTGTAACAATATCCAGTACACACAGTATATTGAAATACAGTACCTATATATTCACCAAACCTTTGGTTAGGAATATGAAATGACTCACAGGGGCCAGAGATTCTGTATTTTAGAGATTTTCAAAATATGCTTACTTTTTTCCTTTCACTTGAAGCATTAAAAGACCACCAAATTGAACCAAAGCTTTAGTTATATTTGGGGACTGATAATTCTAAAATGGGGCTTAAGATCTAATTATGCCTATTTGAAATTCATTTACCATTCACAAACCTCAAATTTTTAAACTGAGATTTCCACGTGAAGAGTGAAACCTCTGCTTATACATATTGAAATGCAGTTTTCCTTAATTAACTTAAAGGAACAATATTTTTCTTATAGTAAGATGTTAATCACTAAATTTACGTAAGTAATAATAGGGATGATGAACATTTATTTTTCCCTATCTTGACTCTTTCTAAAGTTGCATGAATAAGATGGTAATATTGAATATGGTTAACAGGGCATAGGACTTTAATAAACTCATTTAGGCCTACATGATCCGTTGTTAGGGATTTATTATTTTTAAACTATGCCGAGATTTTAGTTTCCATCTATAATAACAAGATATGTTACTAAATATAATATGGTACAGTATATCAGTAAATACTTTTTTTTTTTTTTTTTGCTTTATAAGTTATACTTATTCCATTGATAGTATTTTCTCTTGTATGCTGCTCAAATTTACCATTGAAACTGTACCCATTTACAATACTGTAGATACTACTAGCCTTTGCATTTGGAAGACAGAATAAAGTAGATGGCAGTTTTGATGGCTTGAATTTATTCAGTAGTTTTACAAATGAAGCATTTTTGAATAGTAGAAACATTCACAAAAGATTTAAAAGATTTTTACTAGAGTATTTGGTATGTTATCATTTAGAATGCTAAATGGGTAAGTGTGATGTTAGAATCAGTTGCATTGCTTGCATGAACTTTAAGAAATTAGGTCTCACACTCTTAATTGTTGGCTACTATTATGTTTTGTAAGGTATTTTTAATTATTTGGTAGGGATTATTATTAATCAAATATTCTTATTTATAATCCTATATGTTTCATATATATATATATATATATATATATATATATATATATATATATATATATATATATATTATATATATACAGTATATATATATATATATATATATATATATATATATATATATATATATATATATATACATATATATATATATGTATATATGTGTGTGTGTACATATATTGTTTATGATATAGTAATTTATATATATGTATATGTACTTGTATATGATATGTATGTACTGTAATTATATATATATGTATATATATATATATATATATATATATATATATATATAATTTATATATATATATATATATATATATATATATATATATATATAAATACATACATATATATATATATATATATATATATATATATATATATATATATATATATATATATATACATATACATACATATTGTGTGTAGTTATGTATTCAGGTATACTGTAAGTATGTACAATATAATCTGCCATACTATTTCCATAATAGAGTTGGTTTCATAGATTTTTACCCACCCATCAGCCTCTATCAAAAACCTCATTCACCTTACATTGTTCTATAATTCTGCCAACCTGTCTACCAAGCTGATTTTAGATCACTCTCTTACCTTCCTCGATTTTTACAGTCTTTTTCGACATATCTCTTACCTTCTTTACACATAGTCTGCCTTTTCTCCATTTTAACTCTAAATGCGGCCTTTTTATTTAACCCTTCTTCAATCCTCAATCTTTAATTTCTTTCTTCCTTCCACATTACTATTGGTTTATTATCTAAGGTTCTAAATCCAATATTACTTCAAATTTTCCATCTACACAGGAATGCATTCTCTTCAGATAATAATTCTGTTCTTGCATTATTTATTGAAAGATATATTTCTTATTTCCATTAATCACTTATTTGGTTCCATCCCTTTCTAAAATCCTTTCTGATATGAACCCGAAACACCTAACTCGACTTCACCTTTTCCGTAAATTAAAGTGTTTTGTAGGATTTCCGTTGATGCAACTCACATGTATTTCAAATTATCTTTTTTTTCTAGTAAGACAAACGCCCCAACAAACATGCTAGAAATTTTCTATTCCTCATCAGCCTTTGTCACGACTGTATAGGTAATGTTAGCCCATGTTTCATCCTAATCCCTGTAAAAGAGACGTCCATCTTATAACTCACTTATTACCTCATTATCATGGTTAGCCACTTTGAACCTTTCCCCTTTAGTTGAAATTGTATTCTATTTTCATGTCCACTTCAACCAAGTAACAGTGAGACATACTTCCACTCTGAAATAACTTGCTTCCAACACTTATTTAAATACATTTCAGAACTTAATTATAATTCTGCCTAGAAATTCCTTACCATCGAAATATGCCTTCTCCTCCATTTGCCTACTATTGTATCTACATCACCGTTTCTTTTTGGATGAACATAGCAACGCCCAAATTCATTTTCATAATCATTTACGAATTCTTACCCTATTGCTTGACAAAGCATAAGCTATCATATCTTGACCCTATATATCTCAAAGACATCATAAACCTGTCCGTTTAATATAGTGTTGTTTAATTAAATGCCAATCTATACTGCTTTCTTTCCTCAACTATTAAATGTACTTACTATCCTGTATATTCTAAGTTGTACAACATCCATGCATATTCCCCTCTCTGAAATATTGTTATTTTTTTAGTATTTTCAACTACAATTCATGCAATATCACTGGTCTTTTGATCGCTAAAATTGAGCAACATTGGGTGAGCCCAGTGTCTGTGTCAATAAACAACAGTAATAACCGATCGCTGATAGCATTTAAGCTCCTGAAACTATAAGTGGGGCACTAGGTATATGGACGTCGGCTAGAAAACCACTCAAAAATTTTACTTGTTTAGAGAGGATGGGTGACACATTCTGCCCCCACTATGTGATAGAAGTAAAGGGTTAAACATAAAGTCAATGACCCTTCTTACTAACGAAATTTAAGCATATATTACTGAAACTTGACAAAAGGACTAAATCATTGTTTTGAGTTGCAATGGATCATAATGAAACTCAAGCTAATCAAATTAGAGAATAGAATATATGTCCTTTTAAACCACAAACTTAATTTTTGGAGGGAGTTGATGTTAGCATCTCTTTTACTAGTCATCTAATGAAAGTCATCTTTTGGGGATTTTTTTTTTTTTTTTTTTTTTTTTGTAGCAGTGTTTATAAAATGGGATTAAATAATTTTGAAGTGATTTATTCATTGCCATACCAAATATTTGTATGTATCCAATAATTGTTTCTGTATATACTGTGAGTTTAATTTTATATATATATATATATATATATATATATATATATATATATATATATATATATATATATATATATATATTGTATCAAATATATTAGTAGTATTATAAATACAAACAACCTTGATGAGTACATATATCATTACATCAGCACAGTACTAAGAAATTATTTTCTTTATTCCTTGGAAACACCAGAAAGGGACGATGATGTTTGTCTGTTACCTAACGATGCTGGTGACTGCACTGATTATGAAGAACGGTGGTTCTTTGATATCACAACGAATGAATGCAAGTCATTTGTCTATGGTGGATGCAAGGGTAATGGCAATAACTTTGAATCCCTTCGAGAATGTCAGAACTTCTGCTGGAGTCGTAGAGGCATTGTGACGGAAGTAGAAGAGTTCAACATAGGTTAGTGTCTAATTACCCTAGTTTCTGGGCTGAACAAATATAGAAGAATAAGTTTCGTAACCTTGAGTTACCATTTATTAATCTTCAACAGATCACTGTTTCCTTGAGAGCAGCCAGGGAACATGTTCCAACCACCAAGCTTACTTCCACTATGATAGCAGTTCAGGAGTTTGCAGACAATTCTTGTATGGTGGTTGTGGTGGAAATGAAAACAGATTTTTGACTAGCCAAGAATGTGAAAATAAGTGTGGTGATGCAATTGGTAAGATTAATGCCTCTGTTTTTTATAATGAATTGAATGTTGTCTTTTCTTCTTGATATTCCAGAGATGAATTTCAATAACTAATTATTATTACTGTCTGGTTAAAAAAAATATACTTCATGCAATGATAATTTGGTAATGGAGGAATCTGCATCAATAAATCACCTTTTATATATGGATATTTTTCATGTGACTGTTTCCTAGTAATATATGAATATATGTAAAATTAAATTAATTCACTATATCAATTTCATTAGATGTGTGTAAACTGCCCAGGGTCGTTGGACCATGCAGTGGAAGCTTCCGTCAATATTATTATGACAGTGATGCAGATGAGTGCTATGAGTTTGATTATGGAGGCTGCCAAGGCAACAAAAACCGGTAAGATGTAGAGCTGTTCTTTTCTTCGTTACCCATTTAAGTCTCTCTCTCTCTCTCTCTCTCTCTCTCTCTCTCTCTCTCTCTCTCTCTCTCTCTCTCTCTCTCAGTAAGACCACAAGACATTCATATTATTCCTGCTCTTAAGCACAAATCTACTGTCATCTACAGAGTCAATTAATTTTTTGAATTATAGATTAAGAGTTTAATAGTTTTCATGAATAACTTGATTCATCATTCAGTTTAAAGAAGTGAATGGTTTTCATAAATAACTTGATTCATCATTCATCATCAAATTTCAGGTTTGATGCTCTACACCTGTGTCAGCAAAGATGTAAACAGAAGCAGCATGTTGTAACAACTACAACTTCAGCTTACACTCCACCTTATAAAACAATACCTGAAGGTAATGATTTGAAAATTGCAGACGAGATGATGACTTTTATATTATGTGAATTACAATGTGCTATAACTTCTAAAATGAAATCCAAAATGTCTTATTGTAGCTCTTCTCACACTTTTGAAACCGAAGATCTTTTACTTTTATAAGTTATGCATTTTTATATCTCTCCCATTACAGAATCAGATCAGGGTCTTCTAGAGATATGTAAACTACCAGTGGAAACAGGAAACTGCCGTGCATCTATTCCAAGCTGGTACTATAATGAAGAAACTCAACGTTGTATTGGGTTCTCATACGGGGGATGCGGAGGAAATGCGAATCGATTCCAGTCAGTGGAACTTTGTGAACGCCAGTGTGGTAAATACCGTGACCAAGGTAAAGTAAATTCAGAAACTTGTTTCTTTATTTGCATCTGTCCATTTTGAATTGGTTTAGAGTTATATGGGGGAAAGATGCAAATCTTATTTGACATTTGTCAAAATAATGTCTTTATTTTTAGCAATGAAAGGATGAGCAGAAGATGTAGCTTGCAACCATCTCCTTGCTAGCATTAACTTTAATTGATGTTGATGTAACCTTTAAAAAAATCTTAATTGACAGAATTTGGAATGTTTTGCATGAAGGATAAAATAGAAATTAACTTTGAAAAACCCTTAAAATGCAGGAAAGTTTGGTGCTCAACTTTTGTAAAAATCAAAAAACAAAAATAGTATGCATGTAATTGTAAAGAATTTAGAAATTGCCAGATAACAATTATAAAGCTATTCACAAGCAACTGAGTCACTACTAGATAAAAAAAAGTAATTATCATACTCTGATATATGAATACGATCGAAAACATTTTCCTTATTCAATAAACAGAAATTTTCAATGAAATTTATCAAAGATGGTGAGATAAATTTTCGGGATATGCACAGTGCTAACATTTATTAATATTCATAAGGCCATAACCAAATTCAACCTTCACTGTAATGATAATAGTTAATCATTCAAGTTTAATTCCTTCAGATGATACGTAGTGTTAGCCTTTGAAGTAACACACAAAGATATTTAAAATGTGAATGCTTATGCATTATGTAGAGCGTATATAATATGTATCTATACATAATAAAGAAAGAATAGTGAACATTTTGTTATAACTTTGTAAATCACATGCATGAGATTTCACATGCAGTTAAAAATATAACACACCAGTTATAATGGTAAAGTGCAGTTTTGTAACTAGAAATCTAAACCATGAAGGTTGATAATGAAATAGAATAATAGAAACCATAAGGTAAGCTGACAAGTTTGTCATTTTTTTTTCTAAATGACAGACATCTGCAAGCTTCCAAAGAGCCCTGGTCCTTGTAGTGAGTCATTCCGCAAATGGTATCATGATCCTTACGAGCGCAGATGCAAATCATTCCTTTACAGTGGTTGTGAAGGCAATGGAAACAGATTTTCCACTGAGCAGGAATGTGAAACAGAATGTATTTACTACGATACCATTCTTCCAGAAGGAAATGACACTGCTGAAGCTAAAACCAGTAAGAGACTCAGTGCTGCTAAGTATTAGGTCCTTTTTGCTGTAACCAAATTAGACATTAGATTCCTGAATAATCCCAATGTTTCGAATGTTTCAAGCTATATTAGCTTTAAGTTTTTAATTATACGTAGTTGAATAGCACAAATCATTATGGTATTTATTATTATTATAAAACCATAGTGTACTGGTTTTTGTCCTGTTGAAACATTTGAGCCTTTAGAGTTCCAAGTCATGAGAAACTGAACAACCATGCATTTTTATTCTAAAAATTAATGAAAGATAATACCAGAATCATAATTTCGAATGGGAAAGCAGAATATACAAGTTAAAATTTTACCTTGTTTGTTGCATTGATTAACAAATATCTATTTTGCTGTTGAAGTTTAGAATTTACTTTTTAAAAACTTATCCACATTGAAAAGACTCTCATTTGAAATTCTACTTCCGATCCAAACTCAGAAACTTAAATAATTAGATAAATAGATAAATACATATATAGGGGGTTTTATGATTAATATATATCAATTAATAAATTTATCTTTTAAAAGATGATCAATCATATGTTCTAACTTTGGAAGAATTTCAACTAGGAAAAATATAGGAAGATTAGGGCCTTTATATGTAGATAATTTCTTCCTTTTCAGTAATTTTTGCTTTGTATTCTTAGTTTTCTGACTTAATTTACTTGCTAAACTTTAGGTAGCATTTCAAAGACTTTTGCATACCCTCGCTCCTTTATAATTATGGCTCCACAGGACAAAGGCCAATTCTATACATTTAATTTAAACTTTGCACTGCATCAGTAAACGTCAGAATTAGTTCTTCTGAAACTCACAATACAGTTGCTTATTGCTTACTTGTTTAGAAGCCAAACCACACAGATGATATTGAAAGTCCCAGTCAATCCTTCTAAGAAGGATATTGTCAAGAATAACTATAGCTTCAACCCTTTTATAGAAAAGCAGGAATACATTAGAAATAAAACTATCTTATTTGTAGTATTGCGTAACATAAACTACATTTTTTGCACATTTAATCATGAAAAATATTCCACAACTGAAATCAACTGTTTAAGATATTTCAGTGATAAAAGTAATAGATAAATGTTTCAGATTGCATGATTTCATAGAACTTGTAACTGAATATGTAACTGATACTAAACATTATTACTTTCACAAATGAGCCCCCTTTTAATGTTGGTGCTACCTATGGACATTAATCGATAAACAATTGTTTATTTCACCTCCTATAATTATCTATGCTATGATGCATATTGTTAATCATGTCTTGCTCTTACAACCATCTGTGTGGAGTGTGCTTCAAAAGTACAATGCTCCTTATATTTGAATAATAATCAACATTTTCAGCAGTTATTCAAAGATTGCAAACCATATTATAGTCACTAAAATAGTCTATGGGTGTGTTAAACTTACAGTTCAATGTATGAATAAATGATCTAGATTGCAAACAGATTTTCAAAATATGTATTTTATAATCGTACAAACACAATTTGAATAACCTAGTATTTCTGTGTATTTGCACTTTATAAGATTAGAAATGGGTGTAATTAAGAATATTACTAAAGTGAATTCCGAATGTAACCATCCCTTGTAATTGCTAAAGTAATGATTTGGAATATTCTATCTCTTTTGGTGAATTTAAGCATATATAATAGAATTAAAAGAAATCATATGACATTCAGTTAATAAGAAATAGAAGATATCTTCAATGAATATGAAAAAAAAAAATATTGTTTTGGAGTGAAATGTTATAATTCAAATAATAATTGCCAAAAATTTTGAAAATGTGATTTCATGGAGCCATTTTTTCATACATTAGAAACCTCTTTATTGAGTAAATTTGGAAATGAAAGAAAGCTATTAAAAACTAATTAAGCATGGAATGTTCTATTAGATAGATGCCAATATTTGGCAAGGGGGACCTGTTTGATACACCCATTTAAGACCTACTTGCCACTAATATCATATTTCCTTACTAGTGATATGTGAATTGGATGGTGACCCTGGGCCTTGTTTAGATGGCTTCAAGCGATGGCATTTCAGCAAAGAGTATGGCTCATGTATAGCTTTTCTGTATGGCGGATGTAGTGGCAATCAAAACCGCTTTAAAAACTTTAATACTTGCACCCAATTCTGTTCTTCTGCCATCGAAAAGTATCGTAGATGTAAGTGAGAGGTTTAGACAGTAATACCTAATCTAAGTGTTAATTCTAACGTCATAACAAATTTCACATATTGTTTATTTGTTTGAAGAGTTTATATCCTTTTCATATACATTTGGACATTTTAAGTAATTCAACCTAAGAAAATATCTCTTTCTAAAGACATTACAGAGACCATGCACTATATATCATATAGAATCGATTAGAACTCGTTAAATCATTCTGTGTGGTAGCCAACGCACAGTGTTGAAATATCGATATATTTAGGTTTAATTTGTGCTGCATAAGATCAACTCTTGCATGTGACTCATGACAGTAATCTTTTATTTCTCTTTGGCATGGACTTAACAAGTATCTTTTATGTATTCCTTCTATTTATTTTTTCATTGTGGGTATTTATCGCAGAAGGTTAATTGGTTTAATGGTCAACTCTCTGTTACCAAATACTTTTTTGCTTAAACTTATAGATGATACCAAGTTCAAAGAAGCCATGTTCAATACAAAATGTTTCTTACATTATATCCTAATATAACAATATAAGGTTGTCTTCATTTCAAGGAAATTTCTCATGGATTGATAGAATCTAAAATCATACTCATAGGGCTGTTTATAGTCCCTTGTCCTCCTTCAGCGCTCATCAATGTTGATGATTAGATCACAAAAGTCTCAAGAGAGAGCCCTTATTGCTGTGCATGCATGCAAATCACTATGATTTCATATATGCAAAGTATATTTAGATATTGCACTGGAGAATATCACTTAATTGTATAGCAAAGAATTACAATAGTTTCCTCGTCAATTATCTTTAAAATGTTTAGCATGCCGTTATATCTTTGTTTTTTATTTTTTTTTTATTTCTCTGTCAGTTTTCTATTTTCAATATATTTGCTGATTTTTATTTCACAGTGGCTTACTATACAGTAGAAGGTGAAATTGATTAAAAACATTTTGGCTCTAGAGGCATAGAGAAGATAACTGTCATTAAAGACGTTTGTTCCAAAATTCTATGAAAAGTAAAACTGTTTTGTTTCTAAGGTTGAATGAAAATATCCTATCTCTGACAATTTGTTTAATAATAGTAAATATACTAATTTCAAAAATGGAAATATCAGCTTCACATTCACTAAAATTGAATCTTTTCTTTTCAATTTCATTTTGCATTAGCAGGATCATATTTTCTCTTGGCTAGCATGTTTGATATCTTTTCTTTGCATGTGATTTTGACAGTAGGAATTTTATTTTCTAAACTAGAATGCATATGTTTCTCATGAATTTTTCTCTTACATAAGCAATTACTCCTAAGTTGGTAATTTGTGGAATTAATTTTATAGATTTTTTGGAGAAGGAACCAGTCACAATTTCTACTTGTGGATGGTTTATTATCTTCATAGATTCAGATGGTGGTTTTAGCCCTTGGCGTGCATTCCTTAAATTTTCTTTAGTAAAAGTGAAATTTCCACTCAAAGGCAATTAATTTTAAAATATTACAAAGCTGTCTTAGGTTTCTGGTTTGGTTTAATTCTTAAGTCCTCTTTTTCCTTATAGATTAACCAGTTAATAAATTTTTCACCCCATACGGATTTTCCATATGACATAGAATTTTAGCTAACAAGTTCTTTCAAAAATTGGTCATTAGGATATCTGTTTACCTACAGTAATTGTCTGAGTTACTAATGAATTTTGAGTAAGAATTTTACGCGTAGATCAACATCTGTGTGAAGAAAGCTTTGAAATCCTAGTATGTTTCATAAGAGAAGACAAGAAGTAGCCTATCCAAAAACATACCTGTTTGACACAGTAGTCACCTTGAATGATAAACGTGATATTGAGATGTGGCGGGATGTCACAAGAATAAATCCCACACCCTTGAATCACTAACTGACAAATTTCTTTTCAATACAAACTTTCCCCTTACGTTATCAGCAGCGGGACTCTTAGACAACGAGGACATAAAAACAAAACATAACCTTAATACCATATTTCTTACAAACTTAAAATAAACCATAAACCAAATTAATCACAAACTATTTCTTACAAACTAAACCTAATCATAAACTTGGAGACTAAACATACAATAAACTAACACCATCCAAATAAACAGAAAAACAAAAACTAATAAAACTTAAAATTAACTGCACACCACCAACACCAAAATAAATATATGTGTATATATATTATGGGGCACCAACACTGTCGTCCACCCAAAGCCGAACTGTCTTTTACGGCAAATTACCACAGCTCTGTGGGTAACACACTACACTGTGTGGTAATTTGCCACAACTGCCTCCCTGATTGAGGTAGTAGTTATCATCGTCATTGTCAAAATCATCATCATCATCATCACCATAATCATCAATCGGAAGTTCATTCAATCCGGATCATCAACAATTATCTAATTCTGAGTGGTCGTATCAAGTTCCTTATTAAAAGCCAGGTCGTCAACAATCAATTTCACATAAAAATTCTCTCCAAAGGAGGAAATACGGCCTGCAAATGAAAAAAAGAAAAACACGAACACTCATAACTAACTAAACTATCGCACTGTAATCAAAGATAAATAATAAATTGCTCCTATCATTCACAATCATGACAAGCAAATATAAACAAAACTGTACTTACTCAAAAAATAATCAGACACTTCCACGCTGGTAAAAGAATCAAAATTATAATCCGGCATTCACAAACACAACTGCCTCTAGCTGCAGTCAAATCAAAATAATCATTCTACCAAGACATGCACCACTCTCCTAACCTAGCTAAAAACATAAACAAACAACCTCATTTATACCAACAGTCTTTCTCACAACAAACAATCGATGCACTAACTACCTCTTGCTCGCTGACACACACACACACTCTCTCTCTCTCTCTCTCTCTCTCTCTCTCTCTCTCTCTCTCTCTCTCTCTCTCTCTCTCTCTCTCTCTCTCTCTCGGATTTGGCAAACAACAAAAATAAATAAAAATAAAAAAAATCAATCCACAGACAGACTGGATTGAACTCATGTTCCAACAGAAAGGCCTTTGATAGGTTCTAAAAAGTTCACAGTAAGTCCACATTAGCAAAATGTCCAAGCTGATTCTGAAAGAAATTGTCAAGAGAACAAAACCAATGTGGATGTCTTCAATTTATAGGGGAAAAATTAGGAAGGAGACTAAAAATTTGTAAAATTATATTTTCTTCAGCTGTGAAAGAAATTTACTTGAGGAGTGGTAAGTACAGTTTAAATAATAATAGTAATGATAATAATTTTTTGATGAAAAAAGTCACATGTAGCTCCATATATGAAATTTCAGAAATATGTGATATCTAAAATGTTACAAGTTACTTTTTGTGCTACACTTCCTTGACTTAGTCCACTTCGCAACTTATTTAATTCCTCCTATTTTTTTAAAACTATAATCCCAGGTACTGCTCATTGACATGTTAAAAGATATTAGGTATTTTATTTTTTTTTCACAACAGAACTTGACACTCAAGACATTCTAGTACCCTTCTCTATGGTAATAAGGATTTTTTTCACAAGAACTGTATACCAAATTGGTTAAAAAATTACTATCTGTGTATTCTATTTAAGGCATGAGAATATTTTATTCAGCTATAATTCCAATTTTAACACATGAATGTATAGATTATTGATATTTTCAATTGCAATGTATCTAAGGTATATAACTTTCATACAAAAACAAATTCTTCTTCAAATAATAAGATTCTCTTCAAGAATAGTATATGCAAACTTCTTAATTACTGCGATTTATCTGAAAGCTTTGGCTTCATTCTTATATTTGCTTTTTTAATTCTCATGAGATTTATCTTTTATTGTCAACCTGAGAATTTTTTTTTACAAAAGAAATTTTGATCACAGCTACTACAATTGAATCTGGTCTAGACGTAACTTCCCCATCAAGCTTTACACAACCTGATAGTCATTGCCATGAAGCAGCCATTACATGTCAACTCTTACAGGCAAGTGCTTTATTCTTCTCTTAAATAAAATATTTTTAATATTCAGATATTGAAAATTTAACCATGTATAAATATTAGGAAGATAGTGTATCAACTGAGGGGAATAAACAGTTTTTTTTATATATATATATAATTTCAGTGCCCATATGGTATCCAGAAGAGAGTGGACTATGATGGATGTGAACAGTGTTCTTGCTATGACCCCTGCGAAGAAATGCGCTGTGCTAATGGCACTCAGTGTGCTGTAGACTTGCATCCCGTCAGTCAAAATTCTGTTGAAACTCGTGTTCAGGCAGTATGCAGAAAAAGTAAGTTTTTACTCTATATTTCGCATATGAGAAATTAATTCAGAGCTCAGCCATCAAGTCAAATGTATTTCACATGTACATTTACAATATTTTACTGTTAAAAGATTAGAGTAGTTATCTTTTAATGAAGGATGCTTGCAGTTTGACTTTATAAAATTTTTACTTTAGAAAGAGAGCATTACATTTGATTATTTAGATTAGTAGGACCATGACACTTTTCCCGATTTTATTAAGTTATTTACTTGTGAGGGGTTACTGCTTACAGTGTTTTTTCTACAGCACACTGTAGAGAGTACTGAAGTTTTTTTTCAGTGACCCTTTGGCCCCTTGCTTCATTGTTTCTTTCCCTTTGGTCTCCTCCAGCCCCGTTGTCCAACTTACCAAACCTTACTGTAATCCAATTTTAAGATATATTTTAAAACAAATCCTTTTTTTTTTGGATTTTTTTAAAATAAATACTTCTTATGATATTTTTTTCATTACAAATCCTTCTTGGGATATCTTTGTAAATAAAATCCTTCTTGTGATATATTTCTAAATAGATTCTGTATGGGGGTATATTTTAAAAGTAAATTATTTCATGTGATATATTTTCCAAACAAATCCTTCTTGTGCTACATTTTCAAAACAAGTGTTTTGTGGGATTTATTCTCAAATCAAGTCTTTCATAGGATTTATTTTCAAAACAAATTCTTTTTGGGATATATTTTCAAAATAAATCCTTCTTATAATATGTTTTCAAAACAAATTCTTCTTTTGATATATTTTCAAAACAAATCCTTCTTTGGATATACAGTATATTCAAAACAATTGCTTCTTGGGATATATTTTTCAAACAAATCCTTCTTTGGATATATTTTCAAAATAAATCATTTTTGGGATATATTTTTAAAAAAAATCCTTCTTTGGATTTATTTTCAAAACAAATCCTTCTTGGGAGTCCTGTGACAGCCTGAAAATTGGATTCAAAGGACTGGTAAGAATAATTTTGACCAGTAAAATAAAATTAAATATCAGAAGATGTAATTTTTCGTTACTTTCGTCGATAGATGCTTACTCAGACGTTCAATACTCAGACTCCATTCTAAGAAACAAAGATAGAAAGAAAGTTTAATGCAGTTCATGTCATTGTTGCCCATCCATTTTACAGTAAACAAGGAAGGAGACTGTCCACCCGTAAGTGGAAGAACTAGTCAATGTGAGAGTGAATGTGACAATGATTCTGGATGTTCAGGAGATCTGAAATGCTGCTATAATGGATGTGGAAATTCTTGTCTAGCTCCTGTAGAAGATGAGCCTGCGTACACCAGACCACCTTTCCAAACTACTCCATTGCAAGGTATGAATACTTTTACTAAATTGTCATATTTCTTTTTTTTTATTTGGAGATATTACATGTTTATATTATCTCTTACTTATCCATCTGATTACTGACCATTTTTTTTTTCAGTGACCGGAACACCACCAAGAATTGTAAGGATTGACCCAAAGGTGAATGCAGAGGAAAATTATGTAGTAAGCCTGAGGTGCGAGACCATCGGTGCCCCCACGCCTAAGGTCACTTGGTTTAGAGGAAATTATGAGGTTAGTTATAAGTAAAAATGCTGTAAAAATATCATTCAAATTAGGAGTAGGACAACATAATTGAAAAGAGATTTAAAGATCACGAGAGAATGTGAAGAATATTTCCTTATTGTTTCGTAAGAAAAAAAATATTGATCCATGAATATCTTTGACAATTTACTACTTATCAGTCTACTAGTGTATATACCCAAGAAATGACACTTTTAACAGGTTGATACAGAGGGAGGATCTAGCAGGTTCCGAGTATTGCCTAATGGATCACTACAAATAGTTAACATTGAAAAGAGTGATGCTGGTGAATATCGCTGCAAAGCTACAAATAGTCTTGGTACAGCAGAGAAAACAACAAGCTTCACTGTTGACGGTAAAGAGAACACCATCTTTAGGGGAATGAATTTTCCTTTTTACATTAACTATAATCCTTATTGAACAATCAATCACTGGCTTATCCCTTCCCTTCATAGAATATTTTGATTTTAATAGCTATTTTTGTATGTAAAATAGCTTAAAAAATATGACAAGAAAGCTTAGACCAGGAGCATTCTTTACCTTCGAGTACCAATGTGCTATTTGCATGACCGAGTTGAATTATAGCATCTAAAACATCATAACATTAAAAATGCCAGCTTTTGATTCTTGCAATATCATAAGTATAACTAATTTCGTTTGTGAATTGATTGTTGAATAAGATGAGATATTTACGGAAATCTTTAATTCTTTACTGTAGGTGTTTGGTTTGCTGATAACATGAATGTTTTAGTAATTTTGAGCTAATTCAATTAGTTTTGTGCTGTAGCCTGCCTCCAAAATTGGGCTTGGTTTTAAGGTATTTCTAGTAGCTTTCAATTATTTAAACAGCTTTCCATCTGCATGAATTAATGAGTTAACATTATTCAGAACAAAAACTTGATCTTTGAATATAGATCCAATAGTGAATCTAGTAACAAGTAGACTAACCTAATTTCTTCTTTCATGTATTTGCTTAATTATTTTAATTTCTTTCCATTTGAGTGAAGATAAAAACCCTAACATTATGATTTTAGCTTTTAGAAACTTATTTCAGATATGCTTTGCACTAATTTACATTGGGTTAAACATATGGTAGTAGTTTCAGCAATGGTGTGGTTTTATGAGAATGCACTAATTTAAATTGCATGTCAGATCCCAAGGAACGCCCACCGGAAGTGATCCCATGGAATCCTGAAAAACCTGTGGTTTCTCTCGGCAGCCCTTCTGTTCTATACTGTCGTTCTGTTGGATGGCCTCGCCCCTCCATTCATTGGTGGCGCGGAAATTCTATGGTTCCACTTTCCTCAGAACAGTTTGAAGTATACCGAGATGGTTCTCTTGGAATTCGTGTTGTTACACTGCGAACCCTTGGACCTTATACTTGCCAGGCTTATAACGGTCGAGGTCGAGCAGTTTCCCAAACACTAATCTTACGTGGTCTTGGCCCAGTTTATAACACACCTAGCATGGATCGTAGCTTTTTAGAATACATTGTTGATCCCCCTAAAGCACCTCCTACCACACGTCCACCTCCCCCTACTACACCTTCCACACCATTCCCTGCATTCCTTCCTGGTCAACGTCCTTACTGGCCTGAATTCCATCCACCTCCAACTAAAGCTCCTTCCGTCATATTGCAACCAGCAACACGGCCTTACATAGGTAAAGTAATTAGCATGTACTGTATGTCTTATATGAATTACGAATAAAGTTGTTAAGTTCTAATCAATCCTTTTGATCCTTGCTTTTTTAACATCTCATTAAGAGGAATAATACATAGATAAATGGACTTCAGATATTTATCACTCAATATCCAGCAGATACAATATTTGACCATAATAAAATTTGATTTTACATTTGTTCATTATCTTAGAATTGCTTATCCTATCAACATATAGTGAGAGTTATCTAACATTTCCCTTAACCTTTCAGTTCCACTACGTGCTATTATTCGAATGAACACAACACAGTTTACTCCACAGTCAACAATAAGAATACCATGTGATGTCAGGGGTTATCCAACACCTGTCATAACATGGTACAAAGGAGATACAACAATTGAATCTTCAGAAAAATATATAATAGAAGGTAAGTCTTGTTAGGAGTTTATCTCAGTTTTAATTGTGTAACAATGATGAACAAAAGTTGACAAAATCCCCATATCTCTAAATCGATAATAATCATCTTTTTAAATATTCGTTTTAGGATTTTTTTTTTTTATGTGAGCTTGAATATGCTGTGTAGTATAATTATCACAGGTTTGCCTGATAAACAGTTGTGATGAGAATGTTATCTTAGACTTTTGGCCTTGGATTTGTTGAACACTAGATTATGAGTATAATTTTTTTATGAAGGATAGTGTTTATTGAAGGAAGTTTTGCTTCTAGATACCAGTGGGAAAAAAGTTTGTGATAAGTTGATGATGAAAGTAAATTTTCTCAAAAGTGAGTGTATAATATGAAGTGAGAACCTGTAATATATGATCAGAATTAGTGTATGCGATGGAATAGTGAGTATGGTTAATTTATTTAAATCTATTGCAGTATGGAGTGAGGGGAGAAATTAATTCTTGATAAGCTATGGGGAGAAATTCTGTGGTCTCGTTGAGAATGTGAAATGTAAAAATTGTATAAAGACATCAATGTAAGTGGGTTGTTCAGCTGGAGCTTTTGCATCAATGTCGAGTGTTCACAAAGTACTGAAATTATAATACAAGTTTGTTGACTAAGATTCAATGGACCATTATAATTTCCATTTCTTGATCTTTGAGTTCTAATCTTATCATTTTTTCCTATTTTTCTTTTTATCAAAATTAAAATTCTAAACTTTTTAAACTCCTATTAGTAAAAGTAAGAATTGACTACCATGTTAAAGGTGCATTTTATGTGAAAATGTTTCATAAACAAAATAAATTTCATAAATGGAACTGGATTCTGAAAAGGATGTAGTTAGCCCTGGGGTCATTCTACAAACCTTAGCTAATATAGAAATTCACTGCACTTACACTTAAATATGCACTACATTAACAGAACAAACATAATCTAGAGAAACAAGATCAAACTATTGTGTAGCACATTTTACATTAAATAGTCATTACTACTTCCCTTTAGCAAGCAGCAAGTCTCTTGCTGTTATGACACCTAAATAAGTGGAAAATAATGTTTGAGTATCACCAAACATAAATTATCAATTACATGTGCACGGAATAGTGGAGAATAAAGAAATATACAGTATTCAGTTCTGTAAATTGAAAACAATCAAGCCAAGGTTAATATGAAAGCACACTGCACATATATGGTTAAACCAGTCTGGTTATTCTACAAACTATGAATCTTTTTATTCTTCTATTGGACAGGACTGAGTCTAAATTAGTGTGAAATTCACTTTGACAATCAGACTCAGATTCAATCCTTCATATTCTGACCTCATACCAAAGAGTATCAGTATTGAGGAGAGAGCTCCCACTTGAGACCCTTCAACCTCCATCCAGGTACATTGGGGATTGCTGGAAGATAATAATTTGATCTTAAACTACTATGAGATTCAGGGCCTCTGTAACACGGTTTTTTGGACTTTGCTCCTTATCAAAGCATCGGGTGTAGCTGAAAGTTGACATATGTATATTTTACAACCACACACAAATTTTGTCAGCATTATCAATAACCTAAACCCGATGGTTTTAATTTTTATAGAGTAAAAATGATCCAGCCGACGCCATGGCCAGTGATACCGAGCCAAGAGTCGAAAACATTCATTACGTAAGCAATGTAAACACCTTTGGACAAAATTTTGCCCCGCCCATCCACCAGACACCCATTCACCTTCTTCCATCTGCTCTGAAACCCATAACAGTCAAGAATGGCTAACAGGATTTGAAATTGCCCCCGTGGTTGCAAACCTGCATTTGTCTTACGACTTGCAACTTTATACAGTCATGAGAAAGCCCTTGGCCATATCTATTATAGCCTGAATAGGTAATTATTCAGTTTCTAGTTTAAATCCAATGTTTATGGTCTGATTTGTATTTAGCGTAACATGATTATAATACTTGTAAGGTCATTCAGGCTTTTGAACATTTCCATTAACTATTCACTATGCCACCAAGAGAGAGAGAGAGAGAGAGAGAGAGAGAGAGAGAGAGAGAGAGAGAGAGAGAGAGATTGTATGTAAACAGTCTTTATATAACTTTTTTTGTTAAAATAAGATTTTTGTGCTAAAATCTCCATCAGACCAACGGATCATCCGATATAATTTTTTTTCTTCTTCTTAGGCCGTACGAACGTGCTGGCTATGTTTTGGGCATGACTGCATTTTGTAAATGAATCATGAATAGTTTTAGGAGTTTTATTTGTACATCTAATGGGAATCTATAAAAGTAAAGTGAACATAATTCATTTATCCTTTAGAATATTTACTACATGTAGCAAAACAAATAGTAGTAAAGATGATAATGTAATGAAGGAATGATACCATACTTTATCTTTAGCTTCAACGTCGGCAATAACATACCCAGTTGCCATAATTTGTCAGCTTAATGAAATAACCTATCATCTAATGTTAAACTTAATTTCTGAGGAGGCCATGGCTTATTGCACAGTGAAAAAACATGACAAAGACTTTATGAATGGCGGAACAATACATAGATGTGGGTGGGGTATCAGTGCTGGCGTAGTAATACTACTGTAGCAGTACTGCCGCAACAGTCGTATGCATGAATTAAACGTTTAGGCCAACTGCTGGGATCATTGAGGATCATTTAGCACTTCTTACAACTACTCGAGAAATGAGTTTTTATAGCCAGAATTTGAATTTTCTGATCCAACAATGCCCATGATAGCCTTCAGTGTTATCCTGATTCATAACGAGGCCAAAGTGGGTGGAGTCTCATGAAGTCATCATTCTGACGATAATTATTGGTGAAGGTTTAAAGCGAAAATACGGTACCGGCTATCTTTTTTTTTACAGTAAATAGGTAGGTAGATAGACAATGAATAAAAATTGCTTGACATTGGATATAGCAGTTATCAGATCAAGCTGGTCTACTACGTTTTTGAAAATTACCAACTATTCCATACACTTTGTCAATCTGATTGTGACCTATAAAGTAGACTGTAATTTCTTAGGAAACTTATTTTGGGAGTTAGACAAATAATCGAAGTGTTTTTGTATTTATTAACATATTTTGTTCGTTTGTTCATTATGACAATTCTCAGTGGAGAGGTTTCAGAGTTCATAAAGGTGTACTGCTTTGCTTTTATTTACACTTTCGTGTTATTGTTGGCAGAGGTATAGCCTTCGTTACGTATAACCAATCATCGATCGAGAAAGAGAGAAAAAATGCCGTCATAAGTTACGTAACGAGAGCGTTCAAAACCTTTTCTCTGAGTAAGTTGGCCCGTCTTCAAAAATTGTCACTTTTACTTAATAAAGTACCAAATTTATTCAACCTACGTAATGCAGAATATAGTCAAAATTTATGTGTAGATATAATGTGCATTCTGAATAAGCGTTATATTTATGAAATTCATAGAAAAAAAGTTATTGCGAAAAAACCGTGTTACAGGGGCCCTGAATCTCATAGTAGGTACTATATATAGTGAAACTTGCATGGGTGTATCTTCAACGTTTTACTGTAATTACAAGATTTTACTTAACATAACCTTGAGTTTCTGTTTAAAGTTTTGATCATACACTAATCATAATGTTTCCACAAATAAAGTGTCAGAAATCCTGCTCAATAGTGATAAGATCCCTTTGCTTTATATTTATTCATAATGTAAACATTTTTTCATGTGCCTTTACTGAGGGAAATGAAGAGGAACATTGACAATAAGCAATTCTTTTTATGTTAGAAACATGCAAGCTGTATCAAAACATTATGTTGTTTTATGATTTGTAGAACACTGCCAGATTCTTTTTCTTTCAAAAATCAAATAACTTGTTCTAACTAATATATTCATGATAGCTTGAGAAATTATCATAAGTTATTAGATTATATAATTTCATATTTCTGCACAAATGTAAAATGTACCAGCTTCAATATAATATTTATTATGAATACAGTATTCACTTTGCATTTTTCAAATTGGCTTGATTTTGTAGTTCCATTTAGTAACTAATAAGTTACAGTTACTCAGTTTATTGGCTCAGTTTACTATAGACATTATTTTCTGTGAGGTTTAGAACCTATGAAAACAATATACATCCAGCTATGAGCTCAAATATTTGTTTTCCGTATGCTCCAGCTCTAATTTCAGAAAATACATGAAAAAGGAGTGTGTTATTACTGTTCCTCTGTGATGACAAAGTCTTAGTATCGCCCCTCTAACCAAAAGTGGGTCTTTGTTAGGTTTCAGTAAACACAGGCAAAAATATTCCATAAATGTTGTTCAGAAATAGGATCTCAAAATAACTTCTTATATTTTGTAACACCTAAGAAATATAATTATACATCTTAAACATGTTTGTATTATAAAGAACTCTTGCTGTCAAATGTAAAACTAAAGACTATTGACATCTTATAAAATCAATGAATATTTTCTCCCATAACCAAAAGTTGATTTGATTAGGAATCATATTCTGAAAGTTATTCAAGACATTATCTGGAGTAAGAGTAACTGTCGTGAAATGTCTTTTTAAAATCCTTAAACACGGTAACTGACTTTAATCTGTATTTAAATTCTAAAATTTACTTTGCTCACTTTCACATAAGTACCAAGTTAAATTTTGCAATTATTTTATACATATTGATTGAAATACACTTCATTAACAAATCATATGAACAACATAGGATTGGTGGATAAGAAGTGGGTCTGATTTAAAAGTACATATGATAAGATTATATGCTACAAAGAAAAATGGGGTTTTGTACTGTCAACCAGTCAAATTACTAAAACTTCCTCTAAGGTTATGAAGCGACAACCAATGTTGTTGATAGGAGGAACTTTAAAGTTACAATATTATTATTATTATTATTATTATTATTATTATTATTATTATTATTATTATCATTATTATTATCATTATTGTTATTATTATCATTATTATTATTATTATTATTATTATACCTAGTGTACCAAATTTTTTAAAGTGACATATAATTATTTAGATAGAAAATGAACATACATGCGCACTCACACACAGATTCAAACCCCCCCCCCCCACCCCCTCTCCCTTTTCTTAAGTACAAACTGCTGGTTTGGAAATTTTTGGGAGAGTGTGGTTTCCGAGTGTACATCTCGAGGTATTCCCTCTCACCAGGGTATAACTACTCCTTCTCCCCCCTGAAGTGTGACAGGAAAGAAATATATATATATATATATATATATATATATATATATATATATATATATATATATATATATATATATATATATATATATATATATATATTGTGTTTGTGTATGGTTGTATTAATATAATTGCTCAGATTTAAAACCAAAGTTTTTTAGGGAAGAGATGAGAAGGATCCCATATGCTTATGTATATATATATATATATATATATATATATATATATATATATATATATATATATATATATATATATATATTATATATATATATATATATATATATATGAATAATAGTACCAGGGTTATGATATACATCTTTATTGCTTAGCTTTCGGAAAATCTATTTCCATCATCAGAGCCTAAAATAGGATACAATGTATAAGTTAAAACATAGTATGATGAATATTTCTGTTTTAAATATTCATCATACTATGTTTTAACTTATACATTGTATCCTATTTTAGGCTCTGATGATGGAAATAGATTTTCCAAAAGCTAAGCAATAAAGATGTATATCATAACCCTGGTACTATTATTCATATTGAAACTCCGCTTTCCACGGAATAAATCAATAGCTGATATATATATATATATATATATATATATATATATATATATATATATATATATATATATATATATATATATATATATATATATATATATATAAATATACTGCATATATACAAACATTTCAACTGGGCTCCAAAAGGCACTAGGAGAGTTAGAAGTACCAGAAATACATGGATGAGGACTATGAAGCGTGAAGTAGGAGAGGACAATTGGAAAAGTATTGATTTAAAAGCTCAAGATAGAGATGATTGGCAAAATCTAACTGAGTCCCTTTGCATCAATAGGCATAGGAGGAGATTATGAATATATATATCTTTATATATATATATATATATATATATATATATATATATATATATATATATATATATATATATATATATATATATATACAGTACGGTCCCGAATTATGCATGTTCGAATTGTGCGTGTTCGAATTATGCGATTCCCCATTTATGCGGTCGCTATTTAAAAGAAAAAAAAATCCATGGGGAAATTGTTCAGAGTCTGGGAGGCAAGCACTACAAAATGTATCACATCTATTGTCTTTTTAAGTATATTGGTAGCCCTAAATACAGTGCTTGATGATGAATGTTACAAAATGATATTTACCTTACATCTTATCAACCTAATTTCATAGTAAATAGCCTATTTAAGGAATAATTCCACATCAACAATGAAATCAACTTAACTATGTAAGTCCAGCTGACAAAATGTAAACAGAATTGTGGTTACTTCTCGGTAATCTTTATCTTTCTCTAACCTTTCGATAATTTTAATGGTAGTGTTAATGATGGTATATTAAAGCATTATTTTTGTTCAGTACAGTATATATAAAAGCTTTATTTTTCCCTTCGGTGGTTCAAGGTTTTCACACATAGGCTGGGTTCGTTTATTGTAGTAAATAGCCTAAACTTCGGTAACGTAACAGTCGGCAATATTGTGTCATTTTAAATAGTATAGATTTACTTAACAAAGAATTGTTTTGTTACTATATAGTACCAGGTAAAGTTATAAAAACCTCTCTCTCTCTCTCTCTCTCTCTCTCTCTCTCTCTCTCTCTCTCTCTCTCTCTCTCTAGTGTTATACAATACTTACATACAGATGAAGAAACCAAAATCGGTTTTCTTAAAAAGTGGCAATTAAATATGAAACAAAAAATTTATACCGTGTATACATTCATTTCAGTCGTGGCTTAAAATACGGCGTCCGATTTCGTCAGCAAACCACTATATTTTAGGAAACATCATTTTATGCTAGAAAATTGCTACTCTTTAAATATCTAATTTCGCTTTAAGAAAACATATAGTTTTGTTTTTAAATTTCGGGTGTGTTTTAAAAATTGAGTATTTGCTGACTTAATTTTGTTAAAAGTTTTGGCTGTGATTAGATCGGCTGATGTCTAGCTGGCGTTCTCAAGAATATGCACGTACGAATACAGTAAGAAAGTATTGTTTATACCATTTCTTAACTTATTCAAACCCTCTATAGAGTAAATATTACATAACCACCAATGTGTGATAACCTATCATATTTTTTTTAGTACATTTAAAACTATCATTCTCTCTCTCTCTCTCTCTCTCTCTCTCTCTCTCTCTCTCTCTCTCTCTCTCTCTCTCTCTCTCTCTCTCTCTCTCTCTCTCTCCCTTTCGCTACCTCTCATTTCTTACCCCTCTCTATCTCTCTAACAAATGAAATCTTTGTTGCTTCACAAAGTTCCAGTTATATTAAAAATCAATCATGATTCAATTTTCCTTACTTTCTCCAATCTCGCACCATCTCTCACATCGAACCGTAATGTTCAATGACTTTAAAAACCGACCGAGTACTTTCTTCTTCTTTTACTTATTTTCAGATGGTTCCATAGTTGAGGTGTGTACAAGTTGACTTATAACTTAAGTTAGGAAAAGAATTTTGGATATGGAATGGACAATTATCTTTCGTAACAGTTTAGAATTATCGTAAATTACCATTCTGTCATTAGCGGCAGTTTGCTATTGTTGATTAAATGCAAACAAAAAAAAAAAGAAAAAAATTCCTGCATTGCTACGTATGTAGGAATTTATACGGATACGGTAAGTAATATATTTGTAATAACCTAATATTCACTAAAAGCATTTAATATCATTAGTTATCACTTTAATCATGCGTGTTTAATGCGTTTGTTTGTAAACAAATGGGTTTCATTTTCAGGCGGCGTCTTAAGGAAAAAACATGAAATAAATGGCATTCGTTTATTTCGAAGTTCTAAGAAAAATTAGAACAACAACATTGGTAATAACAAAATCATCACATAATCAATACTTGGTAGGATGGCTGTCGATGCAAAAATAACCTATACACATGTGTAAATGTGTTCGTTTCTTCGTTATGATTAGAGATGAACGTAAACAAAGCAATGGCTGTCGTTTTTTATTGTTCTTTTTTGGCGTGTCTAGGAAACGCATGATATAAAATCGCCTATATTTTGACAATTTCGGATTTTCAATGATACAACAAAAGCTACTCTATACAAAGGTGGTTTTGTTATTCGCCAGTTGTCTTATGCAATAGGAATATATATGTCCGTATTTTAGGTCGTGTTATAACAGGAAATATACGGTGTTTACATCCATCCTGGTTGTAATTTTAACCTTATTCAAGTTATTAGAACTTTAAAGCATATTTAATGATTTTGTTTATTTACAAGAACAATTAAATATTATAAAAAAAGAATACAGGTGTGTACATAGAAAGTATTGGAAATGGGTAGTATACACATTTCAATAGGCAAGTTGCTAGTTGCCATGGCCATAATGGAATTATTTCTGTTAGTTGTTTCGAAATATGTGATTTTCCATTTATGCGGGGTCATTGATCGACCAAATTCTTGCATAATTCGGGACTCTATTATATATATATATATATATATATATATATATATATATATATATATATATATATATATATATATATATATATATATATATATATATATATATATATATATATATATATATATATATATATATATATATATATATATATATATATATATATATATATGCACGCACCAAACTGCTACTGCTGACTTTGTCTTTTGCTGAAGTGTTAGCTCGGAAATTGTATTGGATATGCATTTCTGTCTCTCAAAATCTAATCACTTATAGCAATTTGTGAAGTAATTCGTAAATTTATTCAATAAAATTTACAGTAATGAGAAGGGTTTCTGTATATTGAGCCTAGAACATTTGAAACAATCTTGATTTGCAACATAAGTATCATTCCTGTCTGTTACAGAATTTAACTATTTTTGGACAACCTCAGTTCACATATTTTCATAAAAATTGTATAGAAGACAATAATACTTTTGTTTCTCTACTGTTTGATACTGTTAGAAAAGAAATGAGTGAAATTTTTGGATCTTAACAGCATCTTACATTTATGCAGTATTATGAGTCCCAGTGTTGAGGACCTTTACATTATTAATTACTCATATTGTGGTTTCCAGATAAACCAGATAATATTGTTTACTGTTTTAATTAATAATGGATACATTGAAAATTGGTTAATGATTTTGAATTATCATTTTTTCATTGATAGGTAGATGCGATCATAGAAAGTAGTGATATTTTTCTTATGTAAACAAATATGAAATATTTATAAATTGTATGATTATTAATTCCCAAACATTTCCATATGTGCAGGCTTATAGATGACTGGTTTTCCATTTGTTCCAGATGATGCAACTCTTGTAATTAATGACGCAAATAGTGAAGACTCAGGTAGCTATAAATGTCAGGTTCAAAATGAGTTTGGCATTGCAGACAGCACAACATCCATTACTGTTAAAGGTAAGGGTCACTGGGGACTTGGAATTTTTTTATCGTTAAATTGCTCTATTATCTTTACTTTTATATTTAGATAACCTCTTGATTTAAAATCCTTGTAGCACGGTAATGCCATCTTTACCATGACTAAAAGTCAACAATTTATCATTCATCTCCTCCATTTGAGATTTTTTCCTTAATGCATTTCTTTTTCTTTTTCAGGTGTATACGTTCACCCAGCTTGTACTGATAACCCATACTTTGCTAATTGCGAGTTGATTGTTCGAGCGCTGTATTGTACCAATAAATATTATGCAAGATTTTGTTGCCGCTCCTGTACATTGGCGGGACAATTACCTTCACATGGAACACATCTAGATCACTTACACAGCAAAAAGAAGAAGAAATAAGTAACGCTAAAGCTTTGTGAAAGAATGAGTTAGACTTGGAATATCTGGAAAAAAACACTTCATATATATATATATATATATATATATATATATATATATATATATATATATATATATATATATATATATATATATATATCAATGCTTTCACAAAATCAAAATGGTCATATATTTCCAAAGATAGAAAACTGCCTTTTACAATTTTGTTAAGATTCTATTTTAAAAATTAGAATATTTTTTCATAAATTTATGAAGTTTCTTTTAGAAATATTATTTGCAAGAGAGCATAAGATACAAAACTGAAAATAACTTTTTGGGGGGAAACAAAAAAAATGGTTTTATTCAGATTATCTTGAAACTGTTCAGGTATAAATTGATATTCATAATGTAAAACATCATTTGTGGACTGCTGCCTCGCTGGTAAGGTAAAGAATAGTAAATTTCACTTGAAGAGACCTTGCATATCACATAACATATCATTACTAACTTCATTCGTGCAGTTCAATTTTTTTCTGTTTCCTGAAAAAAATCCAATAACATTAGAATTAAGAGTTTCCTACTTAATTCTGACATGTATGATACTTATTTTAGTTTACCTACAAAAATGAGTAAGTTGACCGGCCTTATGCTAAAGGAAAAGTTAAATGGTGATATAGCTATTTTTTATTTGTACATAGATGCACAGACTTAGATTATCAAGCATTTTTGGCTGAGACAGGCATGTATGTGTAACTACTTTATATTTACATGTAATTTTCACACTTCCTACATTAAGGTTGTAATAATATTCCTATCACACCAAGTCAATCCTTTTGACAAACTCGTGTTCTGTATTTTCCTATTTGATTGTGTTGACAGTAGTAAATTATTTTCGTCGTTTAAGTGCTGTTGTTTAATTTAAGATGTAAGCCATAATTTATGTATGTTAAGACTTCATACTTTTCTGTTTATGTTGATATACAATATCATTTTTCTAAATGTATATCAATAGAAAGTTATTGACTAAAATTAGAATCCTGCTGCCAATTAAAGTATCCCTAAGGATTTTTCATTTATATAGAATAAAATTTATAGACAACATAAACATGTAAATGGTACTGAAAATTTCTTCTCATTTAGCCTCACATTAATGTATATAAAGGAAGATGGTATGGCAAGGTAATAATTACTCTTACATTGAAAGCAATGATTATCTTCATGACACTAGTAATTTATAGTGAAACATCTTGTTGGCTACAATGAATGGAAAATTGACAATATCTCTATATTTGCATTTGTGTTTACCTACATACATCAATAGTCTATATTGAATTATCTGTGTGCATATGAAATGTCTAAACATGCACCCGAGCATTCTAGCTTTTAAACCTAAAATTAGCATATATGAAAGAAAATAATGACAAACACAAAAAAGAAGAAAAATTTAATTGAATGCCTCTTGTATTTCATCAGGCTCTTGTTATCATTGTTAGTGATTCTCAAATCTCTTAGGGTAAATGACAGATCATTTGCATCCACTGCCATATAAAGATTATTGCTAATCTGTAAATGTACCAGATCCAGGTTGTTTAAGGTGCTCAATGTCAATGCTTATGAGATTGTTGCCGTATTTCTCACACCAAGTTGGTGCCACATTTTGGGTGCCAAAGTATGACGATGATTGGTCTAGATCTTTAATTTAAGTGCTCTTTGTAAATAAACTTTAAAAGTATTTTTTCGTATTTATTTTACCAACAAATTTTTAAGTATGTATCCTTTTTCTTCTTTTTCATATAGGCTACTATATCGAATTGTTCAGAAATATTTCTTTTTACATGCAGTACACTGGTTAAACATGAGATTTGTAAGAAAAAGTGTGGCTGTAAATAAAAAAAAGAAGTCAGATTTATAGTAATAAATTTCACTAAACTTCTTCACCTATAATAGGTTTACATAGATGTGATTACTTATTAGAATTAAAAATACAGAAATTGTCATAATGTTATTATGATTATAAATCCACAATGACTAATATATATATATATATATATATATATATATATATATATATATATATATATATATATATATATATATATATATATTATATGTATATATATATATATAATATATATACTATATATATATATATATATATATATATATATATATATATATATATATATATATATATATATATATATATATACTGTATATATATATATATATATATATATATATATATATATATATATATATATATATATATATATATACAGTATATATATATATATATATATATATATATATATATATATATATATATATATATATATATATATATATATATATAGCCTATATATATATATATATATATATATATATATATATATATATATATATATATATGTGTGTGTGTGTGTGTGTGTGTGTGTATGTATGTATGTAGGCCTATGTCTAAATCAAATGTGTGGAAGGAATAAGAAAGCACAATTTAAGATTATGTGCAGATTTATGCATCCAGCTTGCCTCGTTTGTCTGCCAAAAATAAATGTGATAAGTATCAACTTTACTAAAATAATAATGCCATGAAGGTATTGTATATCTTCACGAAATCTTAAATGAGTTATGAACTACTTACCAAAATTATACATACATACATATACCAAGGCACTTACCCCAATTTTGGGGGGTAGCCGACATCAATAAATGAAACAAAAACAAAAAGGGGACCTCTACTCTCTACGTTCCTTCCAGCCTGACAAGGGACTCAACCGAGTTCAGCTGGTAAAATTATAACTTCAAAATGTTCTCTTTTTTTTTTTCTAGGGACCCTCTAAATACATTCACAATCAAAATGTTTATTTCTTCCAAGTGTTCATATCTCCTGATTCAACAAAGTTACTTGGTAAATTCATTGGACCAAATTTTCTTTCATTTTACCATTTGTATTATATATACAAAAAATAAATAAAGTAATGATTGTTTGGGGTTTTCACAACATGTAAACATTCTTTTTTTTTCAATAAAGTTGTTCACTTTCTGCAGTAATGCACAGGGTTTCTGGTTCTGAATTTGACAACCCTTTTGTAACTTAACTTTGAATAATATGGTTTAAGCACATTCCAGGACTGGACTTTTTCTGTAGCAAATATGAGATAAAACGTGCAGATGAGATAGGTTCAGGAAGTTATAAGGAACACAAGTTGCCAAGCATCTGAAGTTTGCTGTAAGTTAAGACAAATCTATCATCATCAATAACGCAATAATGGAAGCCAAAAGAATTACAAAAAGGACCCAACAACCCAAGACACTTTTTTTGGGTAAAATACTATTTCTATTGAAATTTGGTCAAATGGTGCCCAATTCATTACTAAGAAAAAATTAATTAAAATTACCACATTTTGCAAATTGCTGACAACAATTTGTAAAAAACTCTAAAACGGGAAAATACAATATTTTAGGCTGTTAATTACTAACCGATGTGCAGAATTTCAATATATTTCAAGTTTTTGCAATCTGGCAGCCTTGTAAGCAAACAAATCAATAAAAATGGCCAAAAACCCTAAGGGTTATAAGAGGGAAAAATCTTGAATTTTCGGTTAGGCTGGTGCCAACAAGCATGTGAAATTAATTTACTTAATATTACAATTTACTTTCAATATAGAGATATTGCATGCAAAATAACTGGTCACATTTAATTTGAATGCGTTAGAATTTTTACATTGTAAATTAGTGATTCATAAAGTAGTCTGTAAACATTTAAGATAAACGTATACAGTATATGAAAGCATATGAGCAATGTCTCAACCCGTAGACCTACTGTTGGAATAAGCGTCAGTTATATTGAATCAAAATCATAGCATCAAGGATTAAAGAAGTTATGATAATAATGCTGATTTTTTACTTATATATATATATATATATATATATATATATATATATATATATATATATATATATATATATATATATATATATATATATATATATATATATATATATATATATATATATTATTTACCATTAGTAAAATAACACTGATAGAATTATTAATAATAATTTTGAGAATAGATTGTTCTAACAACAAAAACAACATTGAATGGTAATCATTCACCATGTACAGTATTTGTGAAGAGGAAGGGATTCTGGTTTGACATTTTGCTATCAAATTAAATGGCGTGTTGTAATGATAAAAGGAAATAAAAGAGGCTATGAAAGGATGTTCACCAAAGAATTTAAAGAAAGCATAGCCTTATGATATGAGAATACAAGGAAATATTTCTTAAAGTAAATAAAAAGAAAATGGAACAATTGATGGTGGAAGATGAGATTGTTTTATTCAGGTATTCAATTGGAGGTATTACGAATAGAACCACATAGAGCTAATGCAAAAAAAAAAAAAAAAAAAAAAAAAAAAAAAAAACATTAACTAATGGAACTCTTGCAAAGAAAATAAAAAGATGGACTTATAGCCTATAATGAAGACAAAGCCGATTCAAGAACGGAGAAACAGCTGAAGAGAACAATGGTTGGATTCTGGAGTGTCCTTCTCATAAAAGAGCTGTTTACTATAGCTAAAGAGTCTCTTCTACCCTTACCAAGAGGTAGTTAACCCCTTGAGCGAAGAACTGTTTCATACTCTCAGTGTGTCAGGTGTGAGGACAGAGGAGAATATGTGAAGAATAGCCCAGACTATTCGGTGTATGTGTAAGCAAAGGGAAAATGAGCCATAATCAGAGAGAAGGATCCAATGTAGTACTGCCTGGCCAGTCAAAGAACCCAATAACTCTCTATCGATTGTATCTCAATGGGTGGTGCCCTGGCCAACCTACTACGGAGAATATTATTGGAATTATCAAAAACCAAAACACATGATTAGAATAGGTCTTCTAACAAGATAAAGAGTCTCTTCAAACACTAAATTCACATAGCGGAATGTTTATAATCCATAAACTCTTTTTCTGTTTACGTGGCTCAGTGGTCACTATTTGATAAACTGATGTACAATATATGAGTAGTCCTATCTATAGTCGATATTTTCAAGTGAATAGTCCCTTATCGCTAATTTTCACTTAGTTTTGTCTTTCCTGAAAGCAACTTATCATTTGAGTTCTTATAAGCTTTGTGCATGTGTCTGTCAGTGAATGGGGGAATAATACAAAAAGGCAAACAAATCATGATTTACCTATTTAAACGCAACGAAGGATCTCTCTCTCTCTCTCTCTCTCTCTCTCTCTCTCTCTCTCTCTCTCTCTCTCTCTCTCTCTCTCTCTCTCTCTCTGTGTGTGTGTGTGTGTGTGTGTGTGTGTGATTTTTTGCCTGTAATCAACCCTTTAAACAAATAAGCTCTCGAACTAGCTGGTCAGTTAGTTAGTTTGATAAGGAGTCTCATTGTGATACATTATCTCAACATCTACCAAACCTTTGAGTTTTCATAATGCATATCAAGAAGCACTTGAAGAACGGGGAGACAATCTGTGGTGATAAAAAGGCTTATAAGCTAACGCCACTTAGATTATAATAAAACCCAGTGTAAGTATTATATCCTAAAATACGTAGCTTAAGGAGACAACTAGTATAGTTAATAACAACTCTACCTTAGTCTACCCGTTTCAATAGACAAACGTAAAGTAGAAAACATTAAACTACTATAATACACTATGCCTATATGAAAACTAGATAAAAAAAAATCATGATGAAAATTCTCCACAATCTTTAGCCTCAGGCGCTTTGGGTGTTCAGTGTCCGCCATCATTCAGCTTTCGTTTAACGTAATCTGATAAGGGTTAAGATGTAAATATTATCGAGATCGGCATTTCAGTAAAAAACAATTTTTTTTTCCCTTTTCGACGTCAATTAATATATAAAATTTGAAATAAAAATATTCCATTTAAATCTATGGACCAGTCACCGTTGAGATGCCGAGAGAGCTATTGAGTCCTTTGACTGGCCAGACAGTACTACGGCGGAACCCTTCCTCTGGTTACGGCTCAGTTTTCCTTTGCCTACACATACCCCTAACAGTCGTTCAACTACTGCACAGCAATTGTTCGGTGGCTACTTTCCTCGTGGAGTTTAACTATGATAAGTAGCTGATCTAGAATGACACTCCAAAATCAAATAATTGTTCTCTAGTTTTGGGTAGTGTCATAGCCTTTGTGCCATGGACCCATGGTCTTCCACTGTCTTTGGCTAGAGTATTTTATCTTATTTCTCTTCCTCTTTTTTATTTCCATAATTTATATATGGAAGATCTATTTTAATGTTGTCGCTGTTCTTAAAATATATTTCAATTGTTCATTGCTTCTCTTGTAGTTTATCTATTTCCTCTCCTCACTGTTGGAGCCTTTGGATTTAGCTTATATAGCATCCTTCTTTTCCAACTAAGGATATAGCTTAGATAATAATAATAATAATAATAATAATAATAATAATAATAATAATAATAATAATAATAATAATAATAATAATAATAATAATAATAATAATCACATCTCTGTGACATTTTATAAAGAATTTTAAAAAATGCTTCTTTTAGCGTTAATGAACGTGCTAGCTAGAAGACGAATTTTTGTTTCATTCGCACACGAAGTTTGACATACCAAAATAATAATAGCGACAAATCTAAGCAGAATTTAATTTTATAAATTATATGTCTTTATATCCCATACCCTTCGTGCGTACGATGAACCGTTCCCTTAAAAAATGAAAATAGGAAAATATTACCCTACGAAAATTAGTTATCTTCAAAAGTAAGCCACAAAGATACCAAAACGGAAAAGTTATCATCCCCTTTTATTTTTTTACTCCCAATGATGCAATAAACAAATTGGCACAAATAATGTTTTGCCACTGATGTTACTCGCATAGACCGTTACTAAGACTGTCTTTACTGGTATACTTACAGCAAATTTTTCAAATTAATGGTAATTGTCAATATATCATTATCGTAACTGTACATGTAATAAATTGTATTATATTGTAGTGCTGCTCAGTACGTTACCTACGTCAGTTACGTCACACTGACTCGGAGACAGTCTGACAATCGCAAAGTCTCATAACCAGACAAAAGGAGTTGGTATCCCGTGTTTTCCAAGCGAACCCGGATTTTATCTTTTACAACCTTTAAATTAGGTTTGTTTTGATCATAAAGTTTGTTTCGCTAATTTCAAGTACACAAACAATTTACGAATGACCAGGCCTACTATCGGTGTCAAAACGAAGGCTAATGAAACATTTAGGTTAGCTTGACCTGATCTGACATTTTTTATGGAAACATTGATAGATATATTTAGAAGTGTGAATCTAGATCTTTTGGACGGGTGTAAACGTTCTTATTACCGTACTTGTCATCAATTTTATTTAGGGTTAAGTTTATTTTGGTCTGAGATACTTAAAGAACCTAAGTAGCTGTATGTATGATAGCGGCCACCCGTATTTATGATGACCACTTGCTAAGAATACGTCAATATAAGAGGGGTTGCAGACTATTGGGTAAGGACACGGCTTGTAGGTTAGGTTGGGTGGGTAAGTTTAGGTTAGTTGGTGTCCATTTTCTATACATGTGGAAGTAACTGGCTGGTGATATTCAAAGGCCCAAATAGAAGATAATTTTATGATTTACGAAATGTTCTACTATTACCTTGCCAGGAGTAAACGAGGTTGAGAAGAAAACACAAGATAAAGACCGACTAGGTGTAAGCTAAGATTACGACAGTCTACAGCTCCTACGTAAGGTGGGCAACCCTAAGTTCATGTGTTTGTTTACCTTCTGAAATTTTACACCTGTTTTGTCCACGAAATGCAAAATTTTACTAAAAGTAATCAAAATTTGTCAGACTCGTATATCAAACTGTAGATGTCTACTCTCTCCTCCAGTCAACATCAGAATCTCCTGTTCCCTTACCCTAACCAAGCCTTTCATAGGATAATATGTCCCTTTTATGAACCACTTACTTCAATTGATTTGACATACCCTATCCTACCCAATAATACCATACCTCACCCTACCTTGCTTTAACCTTACCTAACTATTAAAGATATATGATGTACCCAACCTGCTACAAACTACTGTACCCCTGAACTACAGTCATCACAACGAAAAATGACCGAGAGGGGAGTGCACTTGGTTTGAAATGGATTCCACCACAGGTCTCTCTCTCTCTCTCTCTCTCTCTCTCTCTCTCTCTCTCTCTCTCTCTCTCTCTCTCTTCTCTTTTGTGCCTACGCTGATATTATATGTTTAGGTTAGGATGGAAACTTTTATACATAAACACATTTTGAATTTGACCTCGGTGGTGGTGTGGAAAAAAAGTTAGAGTAATTTCAGAAACATTTTTAAGAAATACAACAATTAAAATAGGAAGAGGAGAGTGAGAGAAAGAAACAGAGACAGAGTGTAAGGAGGTGGAATGGGGTTGAAGTTGTCGGGGAATCCATTTAAAACCTGGTGCCCTTCCATATCAGTTGTTTTTTGCTACATTAAGTGTAGTTAAGTACGTCCTTTTTGCACTGATTATACGTTGTATCTTTCACTAGTAAAGGTTATGCATAACTTCTCAATTGTAGTTAATAAACTACTGGTACAGTATAGGAAGAACCTGTGACCAGTTATTCTTCAGCCTCACATTAACTGACACTAATGGTCATTTCAACCATTGAGTTCTACATAGTACTGTATATAATTTTATATCCTATTTGCACCTATCAAAAGATTGTACTGTACAGTATGAAATAAAAGTTGCTTAGCATACAGTATCCCAAAATGTCAGAACTGTGTTTATTATTAAAGCAAAATTATTAATTTCGGATTTTTCACGAGAATTTCGTGAAGTTCGTAAATTTTATAAGACTGGCAAAATTTTACGGGAAGAACAGTTGCCGCAACCAAATGGTGGCTGTAGCATAGGATGTATGGTAAATTATAATATAGCTGTGTTAGCGAATGGGGAATTCGCAGGATGTTTTATACCCCCTCGGTGATTAAGGACATGGCGATCCAAGTTAGGTTAGGTAGAATTACCGTAGGCTAGGACATATCCCCCTCAATTCCTCACAACCCTATCGTAAGAGCAAACAATCAGCATTGACATAGTAAATGAGATTTAAAGACCTGTTTATATGCCGCTAACAGCACCTTGAGCAGAAGGGTACTTTAGTATTTTTCTATTTACTTATTTTGTCTGTAAGAAAAAGTAGTCTAATCTTAGTTTAAGTAATTAACCCTTTTATCCCCAGGCTATTTGGAAATTTCCAACCCTTAATCCCCAAGGGGTTATTTTTTTCCCAGCACATTTTGCAGTATATATTTTTTTAAATTGCTCCAACAGCCTTAATTTTTGACATAGAGAGGTCAGGTTGGTCTCATTCTCTTGGAAAATGCCTGAAGTTTCTCAAAGAATTATCAAAAATATGAAAAAAAAAATTTTATAGCATTTTTTTGCAAGGACGTACCGGTACATCCATGGGGGTAAAGGGATGGCTTTTGTGAAAAGTACCAGTACGTCCTTTGAGGGTAAAAGGGTTAAGGGGACAATTTAGGGTTATAGCATTGATAATAATAATGATACTGTATTATAGTCATACCTCATCCTACATCATTAATTTGTTCCAAGATATCCTACTAATGGCAATTTTTTTTATGTAGGTCTGATTTTCATCTTATAAAGTGACATATGTTCCCCATACAGATAGTGAACATGAAAAAGCACTTATAACGTGCTATCTTTTTACATATACCAGTTACTTACTATACATAATAAGCTTCCATGTGAAGCACATTACTGTAAAGTACAGCACTTAATTATTATGGTTTATGTAGAAACTGACGTAAGGCTGGATTTTACTTATGTATTCAACACTTGAAGGTGAGTGACTTATATTGAACCATCATAAAGCGGGGTATTACTTTATGTTAGGGGAGAAAGTGATATTTTTATTTATTTCTATATGAATACAAAACCTTGTCTTTTAATAAATGGGTGGAATAGGTTGAAACTTTAGCGAGGTACAGTACTGTAGTATAACTACTGACAGGTAATGTTGAAGTTCTGCCCACCTGCCAGTCTCTGAGATACAGTACTCAATTTTTAATTTGGATAGCTATACACACTTACTCCTGCTTTTTAAAATTTAATCTTTTTACTTTCTTATTCAAGTTAAATAGAAAAGTGTGCAGATAGGCTGCTATGTTTGAGTAATCCTGGTTAAAGTTAGGATATCAGTTGTTTTTTTGGACAAGTCACAAATGTGTGAGAGGTTTATGTGCAAACCTGCTGTTAATCTCATCATCCTTTATTATCTTTCAGAGGGAACGGGACTTTTCAGTCGTCCTTTCGGCAGCTTGAACCCAAAGAAGTGGTTCTTCTTTGGGCATTGCTGGTATTCCATCAGAGGGAGAAAGTTTCTCCTCTCTGCCAGGAATAATAAGGGTGGCCCTATGGTGCTTTCCTTGACTCCTGTTTCTCCGTTCGATGCGCTTAAGGGTGTGGTACCTGTTGATGTTATCTCTGTTGCTTTGAAGAGTCTCCTGCGTCCCTTCCTCCGTGCTTGCATTGTTGTTAGCATGCGAGTTCTCAATGCCAAGAAGGCTGGGAAGAATAAAATGGGTGCATTACTCCACCTCCTTTTCTAGTTTGTTCCGTAACTGGAATACAAACCACGCTATTTAATAGGGATATTACTTTTGGCGTAGCTGAAATGACGAGCCATTGATTTTTAACGAGGGTTAACTACCCACACCGCTAGTTAGTGGGGGCTAGGGAGGGTAGCTTGCTACCGCTCCCCCTCACACACCTCGGATGGTGAACGGTCGTTGCTGTTCTTCATGCTCGCCGACAATTGGCAGCCATTAACGCCAGTTTGTTTTCTCTATTTTCTTGGACTGAGTGTGTGTGAAGTTGACTTCTGCGACCATGTGCACCTGCCCTGGACTCTCCGACTGCCCCTGTGGAACTTTTTTGTCGGCGGTTGAGACTGATCCTCACGCCCTTTGTCCTTCTTGCAGAGATCAACGTTGTGATAGTGTCAACAAGTGTAGGGAGTGGTCTTCCTCCCAGTGTGAGAGGTTTTCGCGACGGCGGAAGAAGAAGTCTAAGCGGGATATTTCTCCTTCGAAGGTTGCTTCAAAGGGAGGAAAACCCAAGGCCGCGTCTTCTTCCGTCGCCTAAACCTCCTCCGAAGCTCCTACTCGGTCGGTCTCCTTCGAGAGACCGTCGAGTAGTAGTGTAGACCAATTTATTTCTGACCAACCCCGGGTCTCGAGAGATGAGGTTGCTTCCCCTAGCGAAGCAGCATCACCTCTCTCCCCAGGGGAGGCCTTGTCACTAACTTCCGTATTTCAGATTTGGTTCTCCGTGGGGCTCACGGGTTCGCCCTCCAAGGTGGCACTGCTTGAGTTCATCCGCATGGGTGCTTCTCTCAAGCAATCGTCGTCGCCGTCAGAGGTAGATCCCCTGATTCTTGTCGATGTTGTTGTGGCTGAGGTGTCTCATGCGACATCACCCATCTCCTCTGTCACTCCAAACTCTACAACTGTAGCTGCCGACTTAGTTTCCCCCGTTCCTGGCCATCCAGCGAGAGGGAAACTAAGTTAATCATCGGGGTCTCCTGCTAGTGTTTCTTTTCCCTTGGGGGAGTTCACTTACAGAGACTCCTCTTCGGAGGACTGCTGAGGGTCAGCTTGCTGATCCAACGGCCCCCAGAGGGTGCATCCGTTGGATGGCTCGCTTTCCTCTTCGCCTTAGAGGCCTTCCTTCACCTGCGGTGAGGAGGCACCTCTTTGGTTCAACGTCTCCAATGCAGTCCCCCGCAGAGGATCCTCTAGACCTTCAATCGTCCCTCACTGCACCTGCAACCAGTCTTGTGACTTCGGTCCTGGACCTCTCTGCAGATCGTTCGCAATCTTCTTTGGTGGATGGTCGTCCTTTTAAAGGACACGTTGACCATCCATCCAACAGACCTGCCGACCTTCCATCGCCATCCCTGTATGAGCCTAATAAAGCTCCTCCAAAGTGCGCTATTGCGAGCCATCACTGTCGCCCTGCGCACCACGCTCCTACGCGCCCTAACCAACGCTCACCAGCAGCTCGTCAAACAACAACCCTTCTGCGCACCACTCATCCTGCTCGCCCTCACAGAGGGCAGCAGCCTCTCGCACTTGCGCGCCAACATGCGCTTACACGCCATCAGTATCCTGATCTTCAGCACTCTCCTGCGTGCCATGCGCACACGCGCCCACATGTGCACATGCGCTCACATGTGCACACTCGCCCATGATCACCTGCGCACCTTGCGCAAACACGCCCAGAGTCGCCTACGCGCCAGCACACCACAGCGCTCTTGACCTCTCCTGCGCACCAGTGCTCTCCTGCCCCTATGCGCCTTGCGCTCACATGCCCTGCACTCACTCGCCCACAATCTCCTACGTGCCAGCGCCCACCTGCGCGAAGCATTTTCCTGCGCGCCAATGTTCTCCTGCGCACCAGCGCTCTCCTGCTCGCCAACATGTGCGCTCCACATCACCTGCGCATCAGCGCTTTCCTTTGCGCCATCTTGCGCGCCATCACTCTCCTGCGCATAAGTTGTTAGGTGAGGTGACAACCATGTTGCCACCCTCACCTGCCCGCCAACTTTTACCTGCGCGCCAACATGTGCGCTCCACATCTCCTGCCCACCAGCGCTCTCCTGTGTGCCATCTTGTGCGCCATCACTCTCCTGCGCACAAGTTCGTAGATGAGGTGACAACCATGTTGCCACCCTCATCTGCCCGCCAACCTTTACATGCACGTCAGCGCTAGCCAGAGCATGTGTGATCACCTGCGCACCATCTTTCTCCTGCACGCACACACAAAGATGCGTGCACTCGCCCGCTCTCTCCTACAGACGCGCGCCAACACTCTCTTGCGCGCTCATTATGATTCTCTTGCGCGCCTGCGCTCGCCAACATTCTCCCGCGCGCTCATCATGATTCTCCTGTGCGGCCACACTCGCCAACATTCTCCCGCGCGCTCATCATGATGTAACATTCTCCCGTGCGCGCTCGCCAACATTCTCCCGTGCGTGCTCGCCAACATTCTCCCGTGCGCGCTCGCCAACATTCTCCCGTGCGCGCTCGCCAACATTCTCCCGTGCGCGCTCGCCAACATTCTCCCGCGCGCGCACTTGCCAACATTCCCCCTCGCGCGAGCACTGTTATTCCCCCCTCGCGCGAGCACCGTTATTCCCCCCCTCGCGCGAGCACCGTTATTCCCCCCTCGCGCGAGCACCGTTATTCCCCCCTCGCGCGAGCACCGTTATTCCCCCCTCGCGCGAGCACCGTTATTCCCCCCTCGCGCGAGCACCGTTATTCCCCCCTCGCGCGAGCACCGTTATTCCCCCCTCGCGCGAGCACCGTTATTCCCCCCTCGCGCGAGCACCGTTATTCCCCCCTCGCGCGAGCACCGTTATTCCCCCCTCGCGCGAGCACCGTTATTCTCCCTCGCGCAAGCATCCGCATCAACAGGCATGTCATTTGGCAAGGTCGCCATCGCCTCATTCCCCTCCCCGCAAGTGCATACCATCGCGCATTGTGGGAGAAGGGAAACGATTTCATGCAGAGGGGTTCAGGATCCCTAAGCTACCTTCTAAGGCAAACCCACCTAGTCCAGTAACTCCTCCCAGGGAATCTTAGATGCCTTTCCCTTCAAAGAGTCTGTCTGACAGTGCGTCTGTCAGCCAGCAGCCCTGGTTTGATGCCTTAATCAGAGCCATAACGCAGGCTTTCAAGCCTGTCCTATCTGATCGCTCATTAGAGCAACCTATAGCTCTAGATCTATGGCATGGAACCATGTCTTCCTCTACCCCTTTAAAGAGGAAAAGTGGAGTTTCGGACGCGGTCACTTCCCCGAGGGTGAAGCTGACTTCATGCAGGCCATCGAGGCAAGTTCCTCCTGTTCCTCAGGCATACTCTCCATCCCTGTCGGACAAAGATCTCCCGTCACCTAGGGAACCACGCAAAGAGAGACACTCCCCCATCGCACCAATGGAGGAAATCTCTCTTCACGCCGAGAGTTCCCCGCAGTCTGAGAACAGAAGGGACATGCCACACACATCGATGTTGGAGGCCTAACTCCTCCGGAAGGAATCCAAAGACTCCAAAACCATGCCGAAGTCCTCCGCCAGGGCTAGAATGGAGCTAGCCAGCCACTCAGGGAATGTCTGCGACTCTCCCCAAGAAGAGCCTTTGGGGACAGAAGAAGACTTCGCTGCAAGTCCTACAACAGGAGGAGACCAGCAGGAGTCAGAACATGCATTCTGGCAGGTTCTGACTCTAGTGAGGGTTCTCAACGGGTTTTCCGACCCAGAGATCCCCCTCGAGAGGACAAAGTCATGGTCCTAGACCGCGTATTTGGTACTCAAAAACCCTCAAAGACCAGTGCAGCCCTGCCCTGGTCTCAACGGGGGAAGAGTACCAGGGACAAGCTCGCCCAGCAGCACTCCGAGTTTGCCTCCTCCAACCGTTCCGGTACCATGAACAAGCTCCTCCCACCTCCTCACGTACAGCAGAGGAGGTACTTCGAGATCCTGGAGGAGCCCAGTTCAGCTCTTCCTCTTCACCACTCGCTGGAAGAGCTAACCAGGGAAATCCCTCTTGAGAGACTCTCCAACTGGCAGATCTCAGTCTCGGCAGCCGAGATCCTTAACCAGGAGAGTGTCACGAAGTATGCTATGCAATCTACTTTGTGGCTTGATATCTGGTTAGGGACCTTAGGTATCCTGATACGATCCGAGGATTTCTCCAAGGAACGTACCAGGAAAGCTATGGAAACTTTCCTACTCTCAGGTACTCGCACGATCGAGTTTCTTGCCCACCAAGTCTTGAACTTGTGGGCAAATATCATCTTGAAACGTCGAGATGCAGTAGCTGAAAGGTTCCACCAGAAGGTCCCTAGCGTCGAGATCAATAGGCTCAGACATTCCTCCATAGAGGGGTCCCATCTGTTTGAGCCTAAGGATGTGGAACTTGCTGCTGAGAGGTGGAGGAAGTCTCATCAAAACTCCCTCCTCCTTCCTTTAACATGTAAGCCCTATAAACCTCCAGCACCACAGCAGTCCCATCCAACCAAGACCACAGCGACGACAAAAACTGCAACAAAGACAACGGTGTCTAAGCCCTTTTCTTGTCAAAGACAGGAAAGGCAAAAAGTCCTCCAGGGGAGGGAAAAATCCTAGAGGAAGCAGCCGAGGCCGCAAACCCTGGGATAGGCAGTCTCCCTGCATTTCCACCAGTGGGGGGATGCCTACAAAGTTGCGCAAACAGGTGGAAGCAACTCGGGGCCGGTTCCTGGACAATCTCTGTGATCAGTTTGGGATATCGCATCCCGTTCATAACATCTCTACCTCCCCTGACCAGGAATCCAGTGTCATTGAACTCTCTTGCCATGGGATCGGCAAGGGGGCAAGCCCTTTGGGCAGAAGTCCAGACCCTGTTGAAGAAGGGCGCTCTCCAAGAGGTCCTCGACGGATCCTCAGGCTTCTTCAGTTGACTTTCTTGTAAAGAAGGCGTCTGGAGTCTGGAGACCAGTCATCGACCTCTCAGCTCTGAACAAGTTTGTCCAACAAACTCCGTTCAGCATGGAGATGGTAGACACGGTCTGATTAGCAGTAAGACCGCAAGACTTCATATGCACACTGGACTTAAAGCACGCATACTTCCAGATCCCAGTCCATCCGTCTTCAAGGAAGTACTTAAGATTCAGCCTAGACAACAGAATATACCAGTTCAAGGTGCTGTGCTTCGGTCTTTCCACAGCACCACAAGTCTTCACCAGAGTGTTTACCCTAGTGTCATCTTGGGCACACAGGACTGGCATCCGTCTCCTCCGTTATCTGGACGATTGGCTAATCCTAGCAGACATGGTGTCAACCCTTCTTCAAGACCGAGACAAACTTCTGAGACTTTGCCAGGATCTGGGGATCATGGTAAATCTCGAGAAGTCCTGTCTGCTTCCCACTCAAAGACTGGTATACTTAGGCATAATTGTAGACACCATTCTCTACAAAGCCTTCCCATCAGACAACAGGATAGCAAGGCTGAGAAAGGTCGCAAGACCTTTTCTCAGACGAGAACAACTTCCAGCCATATCGTGGCTACGTCTCCTCGGTCACCTTTCATCGCTGGCCTGTCTAGTTCCCAATGGTCGGCTCAGGATGAGATCCCTCCAGTGGCGACTCAAGTCCCGGTGGAATCAAGCACACGAGTCCCTGGACATCCAGATCCCCATGGGACCTGCGGAACTGACAGACCTCCAGTGGTGGGTGACAGACGAGAATCTACGAAAGGGAGTGGACCTTCTCGTCCTCCCCCTGGAGTTGATGCTGTTTTCGGACGCTTCAAAAAAAAGGGTGGGGGCCCCACGTGCTGCACCACACGACCTCAGGTCTCTGGTCAGAGTCAGAAAAGTACCTCCACATAAATCTCCTAGAGATGACGGCCATCTTTCTGGCCCTTCAACAGTTCCAACAGTTCCTGGCAAGCCACTCTGTGGTGGTGATGAGCGACAAGACCACAGTAGTGGCCTACATCAACAAACAAGGAGGTACTTTTTCGCTGCAACTCTCATATCTAGCAGTAGAGATACTGAGATGGCCCGAAATCCATTCGCTACCACTATCGGCACGCTTCATTTCTGGCAAAAGGAATGTGCCTGCTGACAACCTGAGCAGAGCATCTCAGATAGTGAGTACCGAGTGATCTTTGGATCATATAGTAGCCAACAAAGTCCTGACTTTGTGGGGTTCTCCGACTGTGGACCTCTTCGCAACGGCCCTGAACTTCAGGCTCCCCCTGTACTGTTCCCCAGTCTCAGACCCCAAGGCTCTCTGGGAAGATGCTTTCCAACAACGGTGGGACGACATCGACGTTTACGCCTTTCCCTCTTTCTGTTTGATGAGGAGGGTACTCAACAAGACCAGAATATTGATCAATCTTTCAATGACAATCATAACTCAGCTATGGCATCACGCAGAATGGTTCCCGGACCTTCTGCAACTCCAAACGGAGGCTCCAAGAGAACTCCCTCCACGACACAATCTACTCAAACAACCACATGCCAACATCTTCCACAAAGCCGTAGCTTCGCTACGACTTCACGCCTGGAGACTATCCAGCATCTCCTCTCTGAGAGAGGATTTTCGCTACAAGTTGCGATCAGGATATCTGGACACCTGCGAAAATCATCAGTAGCAGTCTACCAGGCAAAGTGGAAAGTTTTTTGTGGTTGGTATCGTGGAAAGGGTATCTCCCCACTCGATGCCACTATTCCAGCAATAGCAGAGTTCCTCGTGTATTTGGGTGAAGAAATGCACCTATCAGTCTCGGCAGTGAAAGCGCCTTAAGCCTCGTCTTCAGACTGAAAGGAATGGACATTTCTTCATTGCTAGAACTTTCTCTACTCATACAGAGTGACAAACTTACCTGCCCCCAGTCAGAAGTGAGACCTCTCTCATGGAACGTGGTTCGAGTTCTCAGGTCTCTTAAGAGACCTCCCTATGAACCATTACGCCAGGCAACAGATCGCCACCTGTTTTGGAAGACCGTGTTCCTGCTAGCTTTGGCCTCGGCCAAGCGAGTCAGCGAACTTCAAGGTCTTGCATACGCCATCTCCCATTCAAGGGGATGGGAGAGGTAACGTGCAGCTTTGTTCCTGAGTTTATTGCTAAGACTCAGATCCCTGGAGTAGCGGATCCTCGATTCGACTCCTTCTGGATTTCTAGTCTCCGTACTGTAACAGATGACCCAGACTATCTCTTACTATGCCCAGTCAGGAGTTTGAGGCTGTACCTCAAGAGAACAGAAGCAGCCTGTCCTCATGTGCCTGCACTATTCGTCAGCACAGGAAGGACCATGAGGAGGGTCACCAAGAACACCATCTCAGCATGGATTTGCAGGGTCATTGACCTTGCACTGAATCTAGACCCTCCTCCGTCACGTCGCCCCAGAGCACATGATGTCAGGGGCATAGCTACGTCCCTGGCATTCAAAAGAAACTACTCAGTGACGCAGGTTCTTCAAGCTGGGGTGTGGAAACTTCTAAACATGTCCACTTCCCACTACCTGCAAGACGTGACCCACAGGAGACTCGATACGTTTTCTATCGGTCCTGTGGTGGCTGCACAACAGCTGGTTTAAAACCTTAAGCTCCTTATTGGACAAGTAGCAGAAGGTTGAGGGCATTGTTACCCGGTTTTAGTATGCATGAATGAAAAGGTTTGACTGACCCTTATTTTTTCTTCATCATCCCCTCTCTTGGGGAAAAGCAGCATCCTGGGTTCTCTACATAGCTGACCTCAAACCACTGCAGGTAAACAGTACTAATCTTAATACTAGGTACACAAGGGAGCATCCCTTGTGTACCTAGTATTAAGATTAATACTGTTGCGTCCCCATACCCTGATGAGGTGGTATTGGGAAAGTCCTAGTGCACAGTTTTTCCATCTAAAAAACTTCGGAATAACTTTCTAGGACGAGTCACATTTCTACATACCTTCATACACAGCTTGGGTAGGCTGCGAACCTTGCGTAGCAAGGTTTTAGTGAGGCGCAGGGAGTCCTTATTCCTTGAGTGCTAACACACTCAGATAAGGAGCCCCCGGGTAAAGCCAAAAAGCCAGATTGGTGGGATGTCCACCTTTCCTAATGGGTGAGTTACTCTTATTAAATAGCATGGTTTGTATTCCAGTTACGGAACAAATGACATATTGCAGATAATTTGTATTTTTCCTAACTATGCAAACCTTAGCCATTTAACCAAACTTGCCCGCCAGCCCTATCACCCTTGAAGTCCTACCTCCAAGCAAAGTGAGCTCAATCACAGGTGTGTGAGGGGGAGCGGTAGCAAGCTACCCTCCTTACCCCCCCCCGCTAACTAGCGGTGTGGGTAGTTAACCCTTGTTAAAAATTAATGGCTCATCATTTCAGCCACACCGAAAGTAATACCCCTATTAAATAGGTAAGGTTTGTATAGTTAGGAAAAATACAAATTATCTACGAATTTATCATGTACTCTAAGATCGTTGGGACGGCCTAGAGGTGTGCCTTTTTTTTTTCCTCCATTCGGTCTGGTGAAAAAGTCCTCAGCCAAGTCAGGATAAACAAGATCTTATCAATGACTCCAATAGCTTCGCTATGGCATCCCACATCCTGCAACTAGTTATGTGACCTCGGTCCTGGAGCTAGAGGCCATGTCTGTGCCAGTATTTTCATGTAAGAGACCTAACTCTCCTTCACTTCAGGCTCCAAGACTGCAAACTCCTAGGAGGTGATCTCCATTGTCTAGCCTACCTTAGGAGCTTCCAGTCTTCTATGTGTCACGTATAGAACCCTCATGGTTTGACGCCTTGGTTAAAGCAGTACATCAAGCTGTCATCGGCGTTCTTCATACAGACCAGACAGTAGTCAACACCCTAAGAATCCCACTGGAGAAGTCATTTTCACCCAGCTCAGCCTCCCCACCATCAGATAAAAAAGCCTCGGGGCCAGCCCCGCGCAGACCTCCATCTCCGTAGATGATTGTCTTGCTCCTGAAGAAGAAGTGGGGAGCAGCAAATGTGGAGGTGGACATCAGCAAGACTTCTCCCCGGTGTAATTGATAATGAAGAAAAAGAGGAGAATGGAGCATATGACTCCTCCCTCAGGAGATACTCATCACCCTCGAATTAGCCGAGGCTCTTGATCTCCACGGGAGGTCTCACTGACATCCTCGTTCTGTCTCTCTCCTATAGAGATAGTCCCTCCGGAACTACGCCCCATCTCCAAGGAGAATGACCATCCTGCTGCAGTTCCTTATGCAAGTGAGGGATAGCCTTCCTCTAGGCGGGAAGAACCCTCCAGACCTTTGCTTCTGGAGGAGTACCTTCCATCCTGCAGAGAGACCAAGGATGCCAAAACGGTCCCAATGAACACCCCATCCAGGGCATCAAGACATCACATTCTGTACCATGGTCTTTCACTGTCTTGGAGTAGAGATCAATGCTTAGAGTACACTCGAGCACACTATTCTATCTTGTTTCTCTTCCTCTTGTTATTTTGAAGTTTTTATAGTTTATAAAAGAAAGATTTATTTTAATGTTATTATTGTTCTTAGACTTCTCTCGTAGTATATATATTTATTTCCTTTCCTCACTGGGCTATTTTCCCTGTTGGAGCCCATGGGCTTATAGCATTCTACTTTTCCAACTAGTGTTGTAGCTTAGCAAGTGATAATAATAATGATAATAATAATATGCCAGTTTCTTACGACACAGAGATATTCAGCTTGGAACAACCCTTGGTGCCAGGGTCCTGTGCACTCTGGTATTACTAAACCACAAAGCATGAGTTTTAAGTATCCCGAGATGAAGTTTTTCCTCTAGTTGGAATGGGGACTTCCTCCTGCCTAAGGACGAATCTCCTATGCAAAGGACAAGGGTTTGTATATTGTGTGGGAACAAATGACAAATTTGCAGGTAATTTATATTTTTCCATATCTATACAAAGCTGATACATTTATTATACTTTCCCAGCATTACCCACCCTTTAGAAAGTCCCAGCTGCAATCAAAGGGGTTTGTCAGTGAGCAGGGGGTGGTCGGTGCTTCCCTGCAACTATACTGGTAACTACTGGCCAGTTGTTGAGACCTTGTTATAATTTTTAATTGCCACATTCTGGCCTTGCTGTTATGATTCTCCTATATAAAGGACTCAGTTTTGTATTGTATAGTTAAGGAAAAGTACAAATTACTTCCAAATTTATCATACTCTGTGGAGTTCAGCTGTTGCTGCTGTTTGAATTAGTATTAATATACTGTTTATGTAAGTCACAAATTAAATTTAATTTTATAAAATCAACTCTGGAATAGAATATCCTTTCTCTTGTAGATGATGACAGTTCTCCGTGATAGCCGATATGCTCACATTGGGTGGAAGTTCTTGGATGGTGTTACCTGTATTCTGATGATCCCATTTCAACATGCTGCATCAATAGCTATATCGTCATTTGTATTCACCTGTCATGATAGGAACACAATCATCTACAGAGTTGTAAGGTATGTCTCTTAAGTTTATGAAATTATTATTACTGTTAAATTGTGTATAATAATATATTATACTGTACAGTATTATATTTGTTTCAACATAAGTACAAATCCTCACTCTTTATGTAAGAGTATGACTTCAGTGAAGCTGAAACACTGCTGTTACAACCTTTAACGAAGTGTTAACAACCATATAAGTTGTTACCAGTCAGTAGCGGGGAAGCACCACCCAACGCCCACTCACTATAACTCCTCTTTGATTTCAGTAGTCGGTGTAGACAGACCTCTGTCACCACTGGCTGGAAACTTGGCAGATTCTGGCTTTGATGCTATACTGTAGTTTCTTGGTGATATTGTCCTCAAGTTGAGAACTTGATTAGTAAAATTATTCTCAACATACATGCAAGTGCAAGACATTCCCATGTGTTATTATTATTATTATTACTTGCTAAGCTACAACCCTAGTTGGAAGTGCTGTTTTGGACTTGCCCGCATAGTCGTATTGTTTGTGCTTTTGGTGTTTTTCCCGTGTTGGGCGTTATTTCATCATGAGTGATGCTGCTACTTCACCTTTACTAATGTTAAGTACCATAGTTTGTTTTGACAGCTTTTTTCAGTACCGGGCTTTTGTGCTTTTCCTGTAATGTGGATTTTAATTTTGGGAGTGGATTGGCCTTCCTCGGTGTCGGCAGCCATGTTGGTTTTGTTCGCTTCGCTAGTATTACAAGTTAATATTGCCCATCTGGTACTCTGAAATCTAGGTTATATCACTTACGTTTTATGACCATTATTATTATCATTTTATTATTGTTTTTACTATGGTATTTTTTTTCTAGCCAGTCCAATTTGGACGAACGAAGAATAACGTTCTTGCCTTTGTTATAGTTTAAGTACACGCCTCGGGAAGGTGGTCGTTTTAGACTATATCTTTTTATTTATTTGTTACGCTGTCGTTATTCTTCATTCTTGGTTTTTACAATTTTATCATTATTCTTATATCATATTATTGTGTACTTTTGGTTCTTTATAATATAACCATGAGAGCGTGAGCATGGAGTTCTTGGTTTCTGTTACTACAGTTACGAGTTACCCTTTCTCTCGTTTTCTTTCTTAAAGGAGAGGTGGATTTCTCGTTTTCCGTTTTATACGCTCACGAGTTATCCCTGCCTCCTCTTCTTCTCCCGGTTTATGATAGGGTATTACGTTTGATGGTATTTACATTTGATTGATGTGGTTACTGTTAATATAGCTAGCATTATTAATAGGTTCCGTTAGTGTATGAGTCATTATTTTGGGATCGCTTTATGCCGCCACCCGTAGTTCCGTTCTCTTCGGAACGTTCACCACCTTGAGTTATACTCCGCTATAATGTATACTCATTGGGTTGGGAACTAGTCAGATATTTGGAGTGCAACGGTGAAACCCGGCACTCAGACTCCGGCTTCGGCTTTATGCACATGAACCTTTTTTCATGATTAATCACAATTTCATTATTACGGTCCTTTTGATCACACAGACGTTCAGCATTGAGGTTAACATTATCTTACCGCTGGTGTTCACGATTTCACTATTACGGACCTTTGTCACCGGATCTCCGGTGTCACTGGGGATCACTCAGACGTTCAGAACCACTCAGTCGTTCAGAACCACTCAGTCGTTCAGAACCAAGGTTAACATTATTTTACTGATGAGGTTTATAGTTACATGTTACGTGGTTACTTGACGTTATATGTTAATTTGTAGCTCTAGCTAGCAATGATAGAACCATGTTAGGCACACATAATTAATGTTATCCAGTAAAATGGCCTCTCATGGCATGGTTGGTTTCGACCTGGCTTTTTCATTAGAAGGGGCTAGCGTTCGATCCCAAGTATGAAGTAGAAATTTATTTCTATTTGAACACGATGTTGTATGGATATTTATCCATATATATACATATATATAATTAAATATATGCATAAATATATACATATATATTATATACATGTACAAATATATACATATACATATATATTATTGTTTTATAGATACTTTGGTTGATCCAAGCCTGTGAATAGGATCACTAACCAGAGTCTCAATGAACATCCAGACTTATGTCTCCTTTCTTTTACAGAAAGTCCGCCTACATGGTATGGTTCCCGGAGTCATGCACGCTCTGCTACGAGCTGTCCTCCCTACTCCTGAACGATGATGTAAGTTGGTTCTAATTTGTTCCTTTTGGTATCCTTTGGCAATGATTTAATTTTTTCTTGATATATGTATACATCGCTTATTGAGGAGAACGGTCTTCTCCTTCATCACTAATCCACTCACCTCTTTCAGGATGATGATGAATCTCTCCGGGCTGCAAGAGCGGCTCTCCGCCCTTGGGTGTCGAGATTTGGAAGGAATGCTCCATCTGGCGGACCCTATCTCCTCGACGGAGACATGGCCTCTCGACTGTTCCCGGGCTCTACTACTGCGGCAGTTCCACCGGAGACAGCGGCCCCGTTAATTGAGGTGGTTAGAGCAACCATTCCAACGGAAGAGGAAGCTTTATTGGAGGGGGACGTGTCCTCTCTAGGGTTGGACGTCGAACCCATGGACGAGCAGGTAGGTGGTGATGAGTTTTGAGCCTTCAGCTTTGCCATTATCTGTGTCACCGGTCCTAGAACCCTCAAAGGATCCTGATGTTCATATTACTTTGCATAAAACCGTGACTGCTAAAAGACGACGTCCGTTAAGTCCAGGGCTTCATCAGCGGGTCGTGCTCAGGATCCCTCCTTCCCCGCCGACCTGATCAGGGATATGGTTAAAGAGCAGATACAACACATTCTAGGGCAAGCCAAGAAGCTATGACGGAGCTCAAAGATATGGTGGCGAATCTGATCCGTTCAGGAACTCGGATGTCTCCCCCTACAGCCCCAGACGCATCGAAGTAACCTCCTTCGATAAAAACAACCCATAGAGATTTGCCTTACATGCTCCATATATAGATGGTACCATAACTCTGGATGACATAGGCGTCCGCCCTCTAGAGGCCCTAGAATTTACCCTCCGGGACTAGAATTCCCATTCAACAGATTCGTTCGTTTGAAAGAGCATGTCTTGGTTAGATTAGACAAGGTACCGAAGGTAACGGTAATATTTCCTAAAGAGCAGGCCCAAGCTGTCTGGGCCAGGACGTTGTCGGTCTGGGGGTACGCTAATTCCAAGCTCACCCCACACAATGGGGCCTACGCCATATTTACAACTGCTCCCATTATTACCTTGCCTATTACGATGCCGGCTCTTAAAGAGCCGGACCCCACCTCGCTGAGTCCCTTGCCTCGCTTTATCCCACTGAGACCTTGTTTTGGATATTCATGAAGAACCTATCTCTGTTCTACCAAATCGACCTTCACGCTTTGTGGTCTGCTCGGGTTAGTTGTAGGAAATACGTTCTGTCTGAGGCCTCTATCAGACATGAACCGAACAGGCTGATAGCTTCCTCCTGCTGGGGTAAAACCCTCTTCCCTCAGGAGGAGGTGAACAAGGTTCTACAAGATGATACGAGAGCAAACCAAAATTGCAGGTGAGGCGAGGCCTCACTGCCAAAAAGAAGGTCGAAGCCCAAAAGCAAGCTTTCTTCAAGAAGAAGCAGAGATTTACCCCTTACAAGACGAACCGGGGTCACTGCCATCAATCGTCAGTTACCCACTCGTCATCACAGTCTCCCTCTGCTTCGATGTCTCTGCATCCGAATCCCCCTCAACAGGTGGTCTACCTCACTGATTCCCCAGGTACACAACCCAACCCCGTTTGGATGCCCTCGCCTGCATACAACCCTAGCTCCTAACCCTCAGGTTCCTTTCGTAGACACCAGAGAGGAAGCTACAGGGGTAGAGGACAGTTCCGCCATTGAGGCGGACCTAGAACAAAGGGGGCTCGGGGAAGGAAAGGACCTAGATTCACTCCCTCACAATGAGGTGGTCCCGGTAGGGGGGAGACTTTACCACTTTCGAGACCATTGGACCTTCAGTCCGTGTGCTCATAGCATAATCTCTAAAGGTTTGGGGTGGAAATGGCTACAAGGTTCTCCTCCTCCACCAGTGACCTCCCAGAAACCCACTCCCATTCTGAAAGAGTACACCATAGAGTTACACAAGAAGAAAGCAATCAAATGGGTTCGATCACTGAAATTCCAAGGCCACCTGTTCACAATTCCGAAGAAAGGCTCGTTGGCATTGAGAGTGGACCTGGACTTGTCAAAGCTAAACTCTTACATTCTCTGCGACAAGTTCCAGATGTTGACTATCTCTCAGGTACGGACCTTACTTCCCCGTGGGGCCGTCACCACCTCTATCGACCTTACCGCCGCCTATTATCATGTGCCAATAACTCGAAACTTCTCTGCTTATCTGGGTTTCCGCCTAGGCAGGAAAGCCTTTGCGTTCAAAGTCATGCCCTTCGGCCTCAACATTGATCCCAGGATATTCACGAAACTGGGAGAGACAGTGTTAGAACAACTCAGGAACCAAGGGATACAGATCATTGCTTATCTGGACGGTTGGCTCATTTGGGCCCGGTCTGCCATGGAAAGCAACAGAGCCACGAAGGAAGTACAGTGAACCCTCGTTTATCGCGGTAGATAGGTTCCAGACCCGGCCGCGATAGGTGAAAATCCGCGAAGTAGTGACAGCATATTTACCTATTTATTTAACATGTATATTCAGGCTTTTAAAACTTTCCCTTGTACGTAGTACTGTTAACAAACTACCCTTTAATGTACAGCACACTTAATGCATGTACTAACGTACCCTAAACTAAAACAGGCACAAATATTAAGGGCGACTTTATATCATGCGTTTCCTAAACACGCCAAAAAGCACGATAAAAAATGGCAACCAATGTTTTGTTTACGTTTATCTCTGATTATAATGAAGAAACAAACGCATTTACACATCTGTGTATAGGTTAGTTTCTGCATCGAATATGTTGATTATTCAGTACAGTATGTTGATTTGGTTATTACTAATGTTTTACTTAATTTTTCTTAGGACTTCCAAATGAAATGTTTTTCTTTATGACGCCGCCTGAAACGACGGCGTCATAAAGTACGCTCAGTAAACAAACTAAGGAATTTAACGCGCATGATGAAAGTGATAAATAATGATATTACAGTAAAAGCTTTAATAGAATATGTTATTACAAATATTATTTACCGTATCTATATAAAATCATACATACGTAGCAAAGCAGGAAAACAATCTACGAGAGAGAGAGAGAGAGAGAGAGAGAGAGAGAGAGAGAGAGAGAGAGAGAGAGAGAGAGAGAGAGTTGTTTTACATACGTAAATGTGAATTTAAAAAAAAAAAAAAATAGCCCCATTTCATATAAAATAGATTACAAATATTTTACTTTATCATATTACAGTAGTCTGTATAATACTGTAAAGTTCAGTACAGTATGTTGTTAAAGTCGTGGCGATGAAATTCTCACGAAACAAAAACACGCCATTTGAGTACAACAGCTGATTCTCTCTCTCTCTCTCTCTCTCTCTCTCTCTCTCTCTCTCTCTCTCTCTCTCTCTCTCTCTCTCCTCTTCGTGTTATACAATACTTACATTTAGATGAAGAAGCTAAAATTAGTTTTCTTAGTGTCAATTAAATACGAAACGAAATAATTAGGCCGAGTCTACATCCATTTCAATCATAGCTAAAAATACGGCATCCGATTTCATCAGCAAACCCCTATTTTTTGGGAAATATCATTTTATTCTAGAAAATTGCCACTCTTTAAATAGTTAATTGCACATTAAGAAAGCATGTACTTTTGTTTTTAAATTTCGGGTTTGTTTTAAAAATCGAGTATTGTTGACTTCTTTTTTTTTTTTACTTTTGGCTGTGATTAGATCAGCTGTCATCTAGCTGCCGCTCTTGAGTGTGTACGAATACACTAACAAAGTATCATTTATACCATTTCTTAACTTATTCAAACCGTCTACAGTATACAGTTGATATTACATAAGCACCAATGTGTTATAACCTATCAATTTTTTTTGTTTATTACATTTAAACCTCCTCTCTCTCTCTCTCTCTCTCTCTCTCTCTCTCTCTCTCTCTCTCTCTCTCTCTCTCGTGGGCTACTTTTCACTACCTCCCATTCCTTACCTCTCTCTATCTCTCTAACAAATGATATCTTTGTTGCTCCTCAAAGTTTCATTTATATTGAAAATCAGTCACGATTCAATTTTCCTTACTTTCTCCAATCTCGCTCCATCGGTCACTTCGCGGTATTTTCGATATTTCTGGAAAATCCGCGATATATGTATATACATGGGTTATGAAAAAAATCCGCGAAGTGGCGAATCCGCGATGGTCGAACCGCGAAGTAGCGAGGGTTCACTGTACTTCAATTTCTCGCCAACCCGGGATTTCGGGTCAATCTCCAAAAGTCCCGCCTGCAACCATCAGGCCACTTAGAATGGTTAGGCATTCAGTGGGACCTTTCGAAGCATACGTTGTCTCTCCCTTCCAAAAAGGTAAGAGAAATAGCTTCCAAGATCAAGAATTTTCTCAAACACAAACAGGTGTCCAGAAGAGCCTTAGAAAGAATCCTCGGCCTTCTCCAATTCGCTTCAGTAACAGATCTCCTATTAAAAGCCAAACTCAAAGACATCAATCGAGTTTGGAGAAAGAGAGCTACAGTACCTTTAAGAGACAAGGTCTCGAACATCCCCTCTGTCTTGAAAATGAGACAACGCCCATGGTCCGAACCGAAGAACCTCTCCAAATCGGTTCCTCTACGATTCCCACCTCCACAAGTGACCTTCCATACAGACGCGTCTCTAAGTGGAGGGGGGGATTATTCCGAACATCAGATGTTTCAGGGCTCTTGGTCACCTGCCGTGAAACAGTCCCATATCAATGTTCTCGAAGCCATGGCAGTGTTCTTGACCCTGAAGATACTCTCTCCTCTGAGCTTGACCCACATCAGAGTAGTGTCAGACAGCACAGACGTAGTACACAGCGTCAACAGAGGCGGATCCAAGTCACCCAACCTGAATCAGATCCTGGTCACTATCTTCGCCTGGGCAACAGAAAAGAACTGGTTCCTGTCAGCAAGTCACCTAGCGGGAGTCCAGAATGTGAGAGCGGACTCACTATCCAGGACAAAACCACTGGAGTCAGAATGGTCTCTAGACATAATTTCATTCCGGTGGATACTCAGGCTGGTTCCGGGCCTCCAGGTAAATCTATTCGCAACTCAGATGAATCACAAACTTCCTTGTTATGTGACCCCAACCCTGGACCCTCAGGCTTATGCCATGGACGCATTAACCCTGGAATGGAACCATTGGAAGAAGATTTACCTATTTCCCCCAGTGAATCTTGTAATGAAAGTTTTACACAAACTACGCTCCTTCCGGGGGGCAGTGGCTTTAGTACCACCTCACTGGCCAAAGAACAGTTGGTTTCCTCTCCTCCTCGAGTTGAAACTCCGTCCCTTCCGGATCCCGTTCCCCAAACTGACCCAAGTAATCCAAACTCACTGTGTCAGATTCCTCAAGGATAGCCAAAACTCTAACTTTGTGGACTACATGAAGTTTGAAGCTCATAGAGACGCGAACATTGACCTGGAAAACGTTCTCTTCATCGAATCACACAAAAGGGACTCGACAATTCGTCAATATGATTCGGCCGTTAAGAACTAGCAGATTTCCTAAGAGTTCAGACCATTCTCGTATGTCTCCGAATTTAGCCATCTCTTTCTTGAGGTTCCTATTTGACAAAGGCCTAGTAGCTAGCACTTTAACCACCATCAAGTCAGCTTTGAAGGTCTTCCTTGTTGGGTTTAACATTAACCTAGCTGATTCCTATTTCTCATCTATTCCAAAAGCATGTGCTAGGCTTCGACCTTCGGTTCGGCCACAAAAGGTCTCTTGGTCTCTGAAAGATGTCCTCAAACTTGCGACGGACACGGACAATGAATCCTGCTCTTATATCACTCTTCTTAGGAAGACTTTATTTCTAACGGCTTTGGCCTCAGGTGCTGGAATATCAGAACTAGCAGCTCTCTCACGAAACCCGGAAAACATAGATTTCCTCCCTTCAGCCGAAGTACAGTACTCCTTTCTCCAGACAAAGCTTTCCTAGCTAAAAAGGAGGATCCGCAAATTAGGTGCTCCCCTCGGAAGATTATCTTTCTTCCCCAGGATCCTTTCTCTGTGTCCAGTCACTACTCTCAGGGCCTTTTTAGCTAGAACTGCCACCCGCTCGTCTGGCCCCTTGGTTTTCAAGGAACAAGGAGGTACTATTTCCATTCACGGTATCAGGCAACAAATCCTCTACTTCATTAAACATACTAATCCAGATTCATTTCCCCAGGCTCATGATATACGGTCAGTAGATACCTCCATCAATTACTTCCAGAACAGGGACTTTGATGACTTTAAAAAATATACGGGGATTTCTAAAAAATATACGGGTTGGAAATCCCCTATGGTTTTCAAACGCCACTATCTAAAGAACTTACAGGCCCTTAAATACCCAACGGTGGCAGAGGGCAGTCTTATCTCTCCCCATTAATCTCTTCTTCTTCCTTTCTTCCATCTCTTCTCTTTTCCCTCCTACCCGCCACTCACACCACGTCGCCACTCTCATGGGTAGATCGTTAGCCCTATGATATTTACCATGTTTAATTCCTATGGTTTAACTGTTATTGTAGTTACCGTTCCTTTAATGTTTAGATATGCTTAGACATGTAAGGTTTGATGCCTTTTGCGTTTTGACACTCAGTTGATTCCTTGTCTTCATATTTATTTAGCCTTACGTTCCCTATGTCATTTGGCTAGTTGGTAATTTGAGGTTTTCTTACATTATTATATTATATTATTGTCTTACATGGTGTTTGTATTCTCCTCATTATGTTATTACTTTATTGGGCTTGGAAGGCATTCTCTGGTACATTTTCACTGGCCGTCACGGGTCGACCCAGAAAAGGGATTTTGACGAGGGAAAAATCTATTTCTGGGGAGAGACCTGTGACGACCGGTGAAACCCTTCCCGGTTATTTTTGTACGGACCCACCCTTTCCTTGCCAAGCCATATGTTCTTGCAGAAGGATGATTCTAGAGGGCACTCGTGTTGGGTGACAGTGGCATGGTCCAAGTGTGGTTTCTGGGGCCTTTGTTACGGCCCTTCCCTTTGATGAAGGAATTATCTAAATGGAAGACAGCCTGTGAATAGTGGTTTTCACATGCCCCTGATGTATACACGACACCCACGAGGTGCTCGCGCGAGGGTAGTAACCTCTGCATTCCATGCTTTTATCTTTCTCTGGTATATTTGGAAGATTTATATCAGAAAAGTGTAAAGAAGGACTCTTTCACCGGCCGTCACAGGTCGACCCAAAAATTATTATTATTTTTACTTGCTAAGCTACAACCCTAGTTGGAAATGCAGGATGCTATAAGCCCAGGGGCTCCTAAGGGGAAAATAGCCCAGTGAGGAAAGGAAACAAGGAAAAATAAAATATCTTAAGAATAGTAACAACAGTAAATAAATATTTCCTATATATACTATAAAAACTTTAACAAAACCAGAGGAAGAGAAATTAAGATAGAATAGCATGACCGAGTGCATCCTCAAGCAAGAGAACTCTAGCCCAAGACAGTGGAAGACCATGGTACAAAGGCTATGACACTACCCAAGATTAGAGAACAATGGTTTGATTTTGGAGTGTCCTTCTCCTAGAAGAGCTGCTTACCATAGCTAAAGTCTCTTCTACTCTTACTAAGAGGAAAGTGGCCCCTGGACAATTACAGTGCTGTAGTTAACCCCTTGGGTGAAGAAGAATTGTTTGGTAATTCAGTGTTGTCAGGTGTATGAGAATAAGAGAACAATCTGTAAAGAATAGGCCAGACTATTCGGTGTATGTGTAGGCAAAGGGAAAATTAACCGTAACCAGAGACGAGGATCCAATGTAGTACTGTCTGGCCAGTCAAAGGACCCCATAATTCTCTAGCGGTAGTATCTCAACGGGTGGCTGGTGCCCACGATTGAAACACGATCATCTTTCTTCTGGAGATTTTTCTCCCCATAGCTCACAGGTCAGGGGAGAAGCTCTCAATATATGCTCAGTAAGGAGCCTGATCACCAGTCAAGTGGTCTCTCCCCACATATGTGCAGGGAGGTTCCCACTCCCACTCCCACTTGTGATTGGGAATGAGACCAGCGCATCACCCTGGATTGATTTCAATGGGGCTTGTACTATCACTGAAATGCTCCCATGTTGGCGCTGGATTGGTAGCATAGTCTTGTGTCACCACATAGGACTGCACTCACTTGTGCAATACTCTGGCAGAAGAATGTATGTGGTACTTCTGTTTTGAAGGACGTGAGTGCTAGATAGTTCTGTTTCTGATGTGGACCATCATCCTTTTAGACAAGGTCCATCATTGGCCTGTTCTGGGTACAATCTAAGGTATATTCATGGCCCAGGAAGGAACACTCCTTTGCTAAGCACCCTGCCACACTGTGCTTTCAGCACCAAACAGATTTGATAGTCAAGGAAAGGATGCACAGTGTTATTCCTTTCTTGGTCATTCGATGGTGTCAAGAATTAGTTTAAAACATGTTGTGAGACTGCTCATGGTCTGATCTATAATTTGCTCCCATTTTCACGTCCTCAGATCTGTTCTTAGACATTGTGAGTTCGTAATACGAGTAAAAGGAATAATTGTCAGAGTATTAGTAGGTTAGGTAGCTCAAGTGCCCATGGTTCTGGAAGATCCTGACAATTGTGAGGTGTTTCAACTCCTCATACGGTTTCAAACCAGACTTTTAGTCCTGCGGTCTACTTCATAGATCTATAGATCTGAAATACTCACTTCAGTCTTGTCAGTCTAGAAGCCTTTGCCTTTCTCTTTGGATATTCAGGCACATATTCTTTTGATTCTGACCATGGCTGTTATCTGGATGGTATATCAACCTGATTGACTTGTACAGGGATGATAATTGCCCAACTGGTTTGGTTTTTGAGAAGGTCTTAGCCATCTTGAATTCCCAACACGTACTTCCAGTGGCTTTTTGATATGGAAGGTGTTAAGTTTAGCCAATTCTGTGCTTTCATATGCCCTTCCAGGCTCAGTCAAGCAAGGTATTAGAAGGAAAAAGAGGGAGGGGGTTATCTTTTGTAGTCTAGTAAAATTAAGGCAAAAGATAGTCAAACTCAGAAAAAAATGAATGATTCTGGTATCGAAGGAAGTACAATTTTATGTAGATTAACATATCCAAAATCTTCTCAAAGTGCACATGGGTAAAGATTTCACAGCTAGTTAACCCTTTTACCCCCAAAGGACGTACTGGTACGTTTCACAAAAGCCATCCCTTTACCCCCATGGACGTACCGGTACGTCCTTGCAAATAAATGCTATAAAATTTTTTTTTTCATATTTTTGATAATTTTTTGAAAAAATTCAGGCATTTTCCAAGAGAATGAGACCAACCTGACCTCTTTATGACAAAAATTAAGGCTGTTAGAGCAATTTGAAAAATATATACTGCAAGATGTGCTGGGAAAAAAATAACCCCTTGGGGGTTAAGGGCTGGAAATTTCCAAATAGCCTGGGGGTTAAAGGGTTAAGTAACTAGGAATTTTGCAAAATTTAGTCACCTTTTGTACAATTTTAAGATTATTACTAACAAAAATATAACCAGATTTGTACATTTCCTTTTGTTTTTATTTCATAACTTTCATACATCACCAAGAAAGGATGAAAATTTAAGATATAAATTAAAAATTCATCGTTGATGACGTCGCTGGCTTTTCCATATGAAATCTATGTATATTGATTGCTTGAATTTCTTGTTATTCACAAGACCCCCCTTATTTTTTTCCTTTCTCTTCCTATTCTCTAACAGCTACTTTGGTATTTCAAAAAGCACAGTACTCAACTAAAACAAAATAAAATGAAATAAACTAATATTAATGTAGTTGCACTTAAGAAAATTTTGATTGCAGAATAAATTTTCTAGCTGAAAGTCTGATTCATTCACACCATGATTTTTGTAGATTTCAATCATAGCTGAAGAAGAGGGCTTTGTTCTAAAATCTATTTGATAATGTTTCATTGTCATACACGACTCATGTCCATACAGTAATACCGATCTCACTAAACTGATATACAGCCTGATTTATATGTAATTTCAGGTGATTTGATTTCCAAATTTTATTTAACCTAACCATTGTCTGATTTGCTTTTTTCAATCTTTCATTAAACTCCAATTTTAAAGACCCTGTGTTAGAGGTCATAGTTCCTAAATATTTGAATGATTCTACCTCATTAATCCTCTCTCCTTCCAATGATATTTCATCTTCCATTGCACATTTTGTTCTCATCATCTGTGTCTTTCTTCTATTTATCTTGTGCCCAACTTCCTGTGATATTTCATGCATTCTGGTAAGCAAGCATTGCAAATTCTTTGGTGTTCTGCTAATAAGAACAGCATCATCAGCATACTCTGGGTCAGCTAACTTCCTATTACTAATCTAGTCCAATCCTTCTCCACCATCTCCAACTATTCTATGCATTACAAAATCCATGAGGAGGATGAATAAGAAAGGTGACAACACATTCCCTTGGATTACTCCACTGTTCACTAGAAATTCATTTGATAGCACTTCACTAACATTAACTTTGCACTTATATGCTCATGAACAGACTTAATCAAATTTAAATTTGTTCCGTAACTGGAATACAAACCACGCTATTTGATTGGGGTATTACTTTCGGCATAGCTGAAATGACGAGCCATTGATTTTTAACGAGGGTTAACTACCCACACCGCTAATTAGCGGGGTGTAGGGAGGGTAGCTTGCTACTGCTCCCCCTCACTTGTGATTAAGCTCACTTTGCTTTTGGCTCAGATGGTAAACAGACGTTGCTGTTCTTCGTCCTCGCCGACAGTTGGCAGTCATTAATGCTTTTTGCTTTTTCTTTTTTCTTTTCTCTCAGACTGTGTGTGTGTGAAGTTGACTTCTGCGACCATGCGCGCCTGCCCTTGACTCTCCGACCGCCCTTGTGGAACATTTATGTTGGCAGTCGAGATTAATCCTCACGCCCTTCGTCCTTCTTGCAGAGGTCAACGGTGTGATAGTGTCAACAAGTGTAGGGAAGGGTCTTCCTCCCAATGGGAGAGGTTTTCGCGACGGCGGAAGAAGTCCAAGTGGGATATTTCTCCTTTGAAGGTTGCTTCAAAACGAGGAAAACCCAAGACCTCTTCTTCTGTCGCTCAAACCTCCTCCGAAGCTCCTACTCGGTCGGTCTCTTTCGAGAGACAGTCGAGTAGTAGCATAGACCAATTTATTTCTGACCAACCTCGGGTCTCAAGAGATGAGGTTGCTTCCCCCAGCGAAGCAGCACCACCTCTTCCCCCGGAGGAGGCCTTGTCACTAACCTCCGTGTCTCAGATTTGGTCCTCCTTGGGGCTCATGGGTTCGCCTTCCAAGGAGGCTTTGCTCGAGTTCATCCGCATGGGTGCTTCAGTCAAGTAATCTTCGTCACCGTCAGAGGTAGATCCCCTGACACTTGTCGACGTTGTTGTGTCAGAGGTGTCTCATGCGACATCATCCATCGCCGTTCCTGTATGAGCCTAATAAAGCTCCTCCAAAGTGCGCTATTATTGTGCCATCACTCTCGCCCTGTGTACCACGCGCCCACTCGCCCTGACCAGCGCTCGCCAGCAGCTCATCATTCACCAACGCTTCGGTGCACCACCCATCCTGCTCGCCCTCACAAAGGGCAGAAGCCTCACGCGCTTGCGCGCCAACATGCGCTTACGCGCCAACATGCTCTTATGCGTCAACAAGCGCTTACGCGCCAACAAGCGCTTACGCGCCAACATGCGCTTACGCACCAACGTGATCTTCAGCGCTCTCCTGCGAGCCACGCGCACACGTGCCCACATGCGCACACGTGCCCACATGCGCACACGTGCCCACATGCGCACACGTGCCCACATGCGCACACGTGCCCACATACACACACGTGCCTACGATCACCTGCGCTCCCTGCGCAAACACGCTCAGGGTCGCCTAGGGCGCCAGCACACCACAGCTCACTTGTGCTTTCCTGCGTGCCAATGATCTCCTGCGCGCCTGCGCTCTCCTGCACCCATGATCTTCTATGTGCCAGCGCTCACCTGCACTCCAGCACTCTCCTGTGTGCCAGCGCTCACCTGCTCGCCAAATTTCTCCTACGCGTTAGTTACCTACACGGCAACGTTCTCCTGTGCAACAGTGCTCTCCCGCGCGCCATCGCTCTCCCGCGCGCCATCGCTCTCCCGCGCGCCAACATGTGCGTCCCACATCTCTTGAGCACCCGCGCTCTCCTGTGCGCCATCTTGTGCGGCAACCAACACGCCAGTAAAAACCTGCGCACCATCACTCTCCTGCGCGCAAGTTTGTAGGTGAGGCGACAACCTTGTTGTCCTGCCTTGCGCGCCAACCTTTACCTGCGCGCCAGCCAGAAGTGAGACTTCCCCCATGGAATGTGGTTCGTGTTCTCAGGTCTCTTAAGAGACCTCCCTATGAACCATTACGCCAGGCAACAGATCGCCACCTAACTTGAAAGACAGTGTTCTTAGTATGGCCAGTAAGGATTTTGAGGCTGTAACTCAAGAGAACTGCCGCAGCCCGTCCTCATGTGCCTGCACTATTCGTCAGCACAGGAAGGACTAAGAGGAGGGTCACCAAGAACACCATCTCAGCATGGATTTGCTGGGTTATTGACCTTGCACTGAATCCTGACCCTCCTCCGTCACGTCACCCCAGAGCACATGATGTCAGGGTCATAGCTACGTCCCTGGCCTTCAAAAGAAGTTACTCAGTGACGCAGGAACTTGAAGCTGGGGTGTTGAAACGTCAAAACACGTTCACATCCCACTACATGCAAGACGTGACCCACAGGAGACTCAATACGTTTTCTATCGGTCCTGTGGTGGCTGCACAACAGCTGGTTTAAAACCTCAAGCTCCTTATTGGACAAGTAGCAGAAGGTTGAGGGCATTGTTACCCGGTTTTAGTCTGCATGAATGAAAAGGTTTCACTGGCCCTTATTCTTTTCTTCATCATACCCTCTCTTGGGGAAAGCAGCATCCTAGGTTCTCTGCATAGCAGACCTCAAACCACTGCAGGTAAACCATGCTCCCTTGTGTACCTAGTATTAAGATTAATACTGTTGCGTCCCCATACCCTGACGAGGTGGTATTGGGAAAGTCCTAGTGCACAGTTTTTCCATCTAAAGAACTACGGAATAACTTTCTAGGACGAGTCACATTTCTACATACCTTCATACACAGCTTGCGTATGTTACGAACCTTGCATAGCAAGGTTTTAGCGAGGCACAGGGACTCCTTATTCCTTGAGTGCTAACACACTTAGATAAGGAGCCCCCGGGTAAACCCAAAAAGCCAGATTGGCTGGGACATCCATTCTCCCTAATGGGTGAGTCACCCCTATTAAATAGCTTGGTTTGTATTCCAGTTACGGAACAAATGACAAATTCGTAGATAATTTGTATTTTTCCTAACTATACAAACCTTAGCTATTCAACCAAACTTGCCTGCCAGCCCTATCCCTTTTAAGTCCTACCTCCAAACAAAGTGAGCTCAATCACTGGTATGTGAGGGGAGCGGTAGCAAGCTACCCTCCCTACCCCCCCTACCCCCCCCCCACCCCCCACCCCCCCGCTAACTAGCGGTGTGGGTAGTTAACCCTCGTTAAAATTAATGGCTTGTCTTTTCAGCCACGCTAAAAGTAATACCCCTATTAAATAGCTAAGGTTTGTATAGTTAGGAAAAATACAAATTATCTACGTAGGGCTCTCCATAAAATTGGCCAGTGCACATTATCAAAGGCTTTATCATAGTCCACAAGTGCCATCTAAAGTGGATTTCTATATTCTATACATTACTGTATATGTCTTAAAATGAAAATCCAAAGTGCCATCAAAAGTGGATTTCTATATTCTATACATTATTGTACATGTCTTATAATGAAAATTTGGTCCATACAACTTCTACCTTATCCAAATCCTGCTTGTTCATCTCTCAGCTTTTCAACAATCTTTCTCTCTAGCCTCTAGAATAATCATACTGTAAATTTTCATGATATCTGACGTAAGTGTGATGTGCCTGTAATTGTTGTAATCATACAGATAATTTTTAGCCATTTTCACCAACACTCCTAGCTTCCATTCATCAGGTTTTACCTCTTCATACCACACTCCACAAAATGATCGTGTAAGTATTCTGGGAGTCACTTCATTTTTAGCCATTATCATCTCGGTAGTTATTCCATCGCATCCAGGGACTTTCCATTCCTGTGTTTTTTAAGAATAGCTTTGACTTCAAACACACTGAATTCATTCATGGGCACATCAAGATCTTCCTCAGCTTCAGGGATATCAATCAAATTATTCCCCTCATATCTCCTATTTATGACCTCAGTAAATTGTTCCATCCAATGTTGCCTTTCTTCATCCTCGGTTGTTCTTTGCCCCTGTAGAGATTTCATTAATAATTCTATGAGCAATTCTGACACCATAGCCACTCCTGAATTCATAGCTTTATTTCAAACTGGCCATCTCCAGATGCTCCGCCAAGTAGAAGAGGCTCCCCAAAAAGATAAAAAGAGTGCAAAACTGTTTTGAGTTTCTTTGTAGTTGACTTAATGGAGAATCAGGTGGGGAACTGTTATACTGTAGTCTACAATAAAATGAAAGAACTGGGAAATGGGTAAGACGTATATGGCGAAAAGCTGTTGAAGCAAAATCTAGAGGATAGATATAAGGACTCATTGGTGTTTATAAGTCAATGGGCATTCCAATATTGTTTGCTTCCAATAATTGGTAGTTTTTCCATAACTGGAATACAAACCACGCTATTTAACAAGGGTATTACCTTCGGTGTAGCTGAAATAACGAGCCCATAATTTTTAACGAGGGTTAACTGCCCATACCGCTAGTTAGTGGGGTTAGGGGAGGGTAGCTTGCTACCACCCCCCCTCACACACCTGTGATTGAGCTCACTTTGCTTTCGGCTCGGATGGTGAACGTACGTTGCCGCTCTTCATCCGCGCCGAATATTGGCAGCCATTAATAACTTTTGCTTTTTCCTTTTCTCTTAGTGTGTGTGTGTGAAGTTGACTTCTGCAACCATGCGCACCTGCCCTGGACTCTCCGGCCGCCCTTGTGGTACATTTATGCTGGCGGTGGAGACTGATCCTCACACCCTTTGTCTTTTATGCAGATGTCAACGGTGTGATAGCATAAATAAGTGTATTGAGTGTAGGGAGTGGTCTTCCTCCCAGTGGGAGAGGTTTTCGCGACGGCTGAAGAAGTCCAAGTGGGATATTTCTCCTTCGAAGGTTCCTTTGAAGGAAGAAAAATCCAAGGCCTCTTCTTCCGTCTCCCGACCCTCTTCCGAAGCTCCTACTCGTTCGGTCTCTTACGAAAGACCGTCGAGTAGTAGCGTAGACCAAGTTAATGTCGGCCAACCCCGGTTCTCGAGAGGTGATGTTGCTTCCCCTAGCGAAGCAGCCTCACCTCTCCCCCCGGGTGAGGCCTTGTCACTAACCCTTCTTTTACAGATTTGGGGCTTACGGGTCTGCCTTCCAAGGAAGCTTTGCTACAGTTCATCTGCATGCGTACTTCTGTTAAGCAATCATCGTCGCCGTCAGAGGTAGATCCCCTGACCCTTGTTGACGTTATTGTGTCAGGTGTCTCATGCGGTATCATCCAACTCCTCTGCCCCTCCAGACTCTCCAGCGGTTGCTGCCGACTTAGTTTCCCCCGTTCCTGAACATCCTTCGAGGGGAAAACTAAGTTCAACGTCTGTCTCTCCTGCAAGCGTTTCTTCCCCTCGGGAGAGTTCACTTATAGAAACTCCTCTTCGGAGGACTGCTGCGGCGCGCGGTCAGCCTGCTGATACAACGGCCCCCAGAGGGCGCATTCATCGGAAAGCACGCCTTCCTCTTCTCCTTAGAGGTCTCCCTTCACCAGTGGTGAAGTGGCGCCTCTTTGGTTCATCATCGTCGCAGCCGTCCCCTTCAGAGGAGACTCTGCTGTAGTCATCTGACCTTCATTCATCGATCGTCACTGCTCCTGCAACTAGTCTTGTGACTTTGGTCCTTGACCTCTCTGCTGATTGTTTGCGATCCTCTTCGGTGGATGGTTGCCCTTCCAAAGGGCGCGTCGACCATCCACCCTCCAGACCTGCCGACCTGCCATTACCGTTCCTGTAACCGGTAGAGCCTATTGTAGCTCTACCAAAGTGCGCAACTGCGTGCCATCGCCCTGCAGCTCGCCAACCGACAGGAATTCAGCGCTCACCAGCCGCTCGTCAACACTCTACAGCGCTTCGGAGTGCCCCTTCACCTGCTCGCCCTCATAGAAGGCAGCAAATTCATGCGCCTGCCCGCCAACGTTCTCCTGCACGTCAGCGCTATCCTGTGCGCCCACGTTCACCTGCGCACCCTGCGCTCACACGCCCAGGATCGCCCACGCGCCAGCGCACTACAGCTTACTTGCGCTCTCCTGTGCTCCCATGATCTCCTGCGTGTCAGCGCTCTCCTGCACCTATGCGCCCCGATCTCCTACTTGCCAGCACCCACCTGCGCGCCAACACTCTCTTGCGCGCCAGGGCTCTTCTGCGCGCCCTTACTCTCCTATGCGCTAGCGTTCTCCTGCACGCCAGCCTGTGTGCCAATTATCTCCCACGCGCCAGCCTGCGCGTCAATTCTCTATTGCACACCAGCGCGCTCCCGCACGCCAGTACTCACCTGCGCGTCAACAAATGCCTGCGCGCCATTATCCTCCGGCACACAAACACTCTGTTGGTGAGACAGCAGGCACGATGCAGCTCTCACCTGCGCGCTGGCGCTCTCCTGGACATTCACGCTCTCCTGCATGCCAAATCTCTCCCCTGCGCACGCACAGACATGCGCGCCAATACTCTCCCGCGTGTGTGCCAGTATTCTCCTGCGCGCGCACGCACACCAATAGGCACGTGCGCAGGATTTTCACCCGGCAAGGTCACCATCGCTTCATTCCCCTCCCCGCAAACGCATTCCAGCGCGCCCTGCGAGAGAAGGGAAACAGGCACAAGCAGAGGGGTTCAGGATCCCCAAACTGCGTTCTAAGGCGGACCTACCTATTCCGGTGACTCCTCATAGGGAATCTTCTGTCCCTTTCCCTTCAGGGTATCAGTCTGACAGTGCATCAGTCAGTCAGCAGCCTTGGTTCAGTGCCTTAGTCAGAGCTGTAACACAGGTATTCAAACCCGTCCTGTCCGACTGCTCATCAAAGCAACCTGTGCTCTGGACTCAAGACACGGAACCATGGCTTCCTTTACCCCTTTGAAGAGGAAAGGAGGAGTTTCTGACGCGGTCACGTCCTCGAGGGTGAAGCTGACTCCGTGCAGACCATCAATGCTAGTCCCTACAGTTTCTCCCCTGGGATACTTTCCCTCCCTGTTGGATGAAGACCATCCTTCACCAAGGGAATTGTGCGAGGAGAGAGACTCTTCCATTGCACCATTGGAGAATATATCCCTTCACGCAGAGAGTTCCCTCAATCTGAGACCAGAAGGGACATGACACTCAGGCCTTCGATGTTGGAGTCTTAGACCGTGCTAAAGTCCTCCACCAGGACTAGAATGAAGACAGCCAGCCACTCAAGGAATGTCCGCGACTCACCCCAAGAAGAGCTCTTAGGGATAGAAGGAGACTTTGCTGCGAGTCCAACTTCAGGAGGATACCAACAAGAATCAGAACATGCATTCTGGCAGGTTCTGATTCTAATGAGGATTCTCAATGGGTTTTCCGACCCAGAGATACCCCCTCGATAGGCAAAGACACGGTCTTAGACTGCATCTTCGGCATTTAGAAACCCTGAAAGACCAGTGCAGCCCTGGCCTGGTCTCAAGGGTTGAAGAGTACCCGGGACAAGATCACCCAACAGCTCTCCGAGTTTGCCTCCTCCAACCGTGCCGGCTCTACGAACAAGCTCCTCCCACCTCCTCGCGTACAGCAAAGGAGGTACTGTACTTTGAGATCCTGGAGGAACCCAGTTCAGCTCTTCCACTTCACCATTCTCTGGAAGAGCTAATCAAGGGAGTCCCTCTTGAGAGGCTCTCCAGCCGGCAGGTCTCGTTCTCGGCGGCCGAAGTCCTAATCAGGAAAAGGTCACTAGGTATGTGATGCAAGCTACTTTGTGGCTGGACATCTGGTTGGGGACCTTAGGTATCCTGATACGATCCGAGCATTTTTCCAAGGAGCGTACCAGGAAAGCAATGGAGACCTTTTTACTCTCAGGCACTCGCATAATCGAGTTTCTAGCCCACCAAGTTTCGAACTGGTGGGCAAAAACTCTTGAAATGTTGAGATGCAGTGTCTGAGAGGTTCCACCAACAGGTCCCAAGTGTCGAAATAAATAGGCTCAGACATTCCTCCCTAGAGGGGTCCCATCTGTTTGAGCCAAAGGATGTAGAACTTGCTGCTGAGAGGTGGAGAAAGTCTCATTGAGACTCCCTCCTCCATAGGGCTTTAACAACTAAGCCCTATAAACCTCCAGCACCTCAGCAGTCCCGTCCAACCAAGACCTTAACAACGAAACCAGCAGCGAAGATGGTGGTGTCTAATAAGCCCTTTCCTGTCAAGGACAGGAAAGGCAAAAAGTCATCCAGGAGAGGAAAGAATCCTAGAGGGAGCAGCCGAGGCCGCAAACGCTAGGATAGGCACTCCCCCTGTGTTTCTACCAGTGAGGGGATGCCTACAAAGTTTCTCAGACAGGTGGAAGCAACTCGGGGCCGAATCTTGGACAATCTCCATGATCCGTCTAGGATATCGCGTCCTGTTCATAACATCTCTACCTAGCCTGACCAGGAATCCAATGTCAATAGACTCCCTTGCCATGGAATCGGCAAGGGGGCAGGCCCTTCGGGCACAAGTCCAGACCCTGTTGAAGAAGGGCGCTCTCCAAGAGGTCCTCGACGGGTCCCCAGGCTTCTTCAGTTGACTCTAGAAATGCGTCTGGAGGCTGCAAGACGTGACCCACAGGAGACTCGATACGTTCTCTATCGGTCCTGTGGTGGCTGCACAACAGCTGGTTTAAAACCTCAAGCTCCTTATTGGACAAGTAGCAGAAGATTGAGGGCATTGTTACCCGGTTTTAGTCTGTTTGAATGAAAAGGTTTGACTGGTCTTTATTCTTTTCTTCATTCTCCCCTCTCTTGGGAAGCAGCATCCTAGGTTCTCTGCTTAGCTGACCTCAAACCACTGCAGGTAAACCATGCTCCCTTGTGTACCTAGTATTAAACTAATACTGTTGCATCATCATACTCTGATGAGGTGGTATTGGGAAAGTCCCTGAGCTCATGATGTCAGGGGCGTAGCTACGTCCCTGGCATTCAAGAGAAACTTCTCAGTGACGCAGGTTCTTCAAGCTGGGGAGTAGAATCGTCAGACCACATTCTCATCCCATTACCGGCAAGATGTGACCCACAGGAGACTCGATACGTTCTCTATCGGTCCTGTGGTGGCTGCACAACAGCTGGTTTAAAACCTCAAGCTCCTTATTGGACAAGTAGCAGAAGATTGAGGGCATTGTTACCCGGTTTTAGTCTGCTTGAATGAAAAGGTTTGACTGGCCCTCATTCTTTTCTTCATTCTCCCCTCTCTTGGGAAGCAGCATCCTAGGTTCTCTGCATAGTTGACCTCAAACCACTGCAGGTAAACCATGCTCCCTTGTGTACCTAGTATTAGACTAATACTGTTGCGTCATCATACCCTGACGAGGTGGTATTGGGAAAGTTCTAGTTACACAGTTTTTCCTTCTAAAGAACTCCGAATAACTTTACCAGGACAGTCACATTTCTACATATCTCAACACACAGCTTGCGTAGGTTGCAGGCGTTGCGTAGGCCGGAGGCCTTGTGTAGGCCGGAAGCCTTGCGTAGGCCGGAGGCCTTGCGTAGGCCAGAGGCCTTGCGTAGGAAGGTTTTAGTGAGGTGCAGGGACTCCTTATTTTTTGAGTACTGATACACTCAGACAAGGAGCCCCCGGGTAAAGCTAAAGGCCTGATTGGCTGGGATGTCCACCCTTCCTAATGAGTGTGTCACCCCTATCAAATAGCTTGGTTTGTATTCCAGTTATGGAATAAATGACAAATTCGTAGATAATTTGTATTTTTCAATATTAAACTTAGCCGGTGATCATATAAGCTGCAACTCTGTTGCTCGACAGAAAAAACCTACGGTCAAAATACGCCAGCGATCGCTATGCAGGTGGGGGTGTACATCAACAGCGCCATCTGTCGAGCAGGTACTTAGTACTCCAAGTCAACAAAGAACCAATTTTCTCTCTGTCGGGCTACCGGCAAGACCTACTAATACTCTGTTACTAACTGGATTTGTTTTCACAACTATTTGGTGAAGTACACTATTCTAGTTTTGAGCTTTCGCTATGCAGGTGTTTTATCTTCATCTCAAAACTTGAACTCGTTTTGGATAGATTTAATTATGGTGACAAAGAGAGTATGGACTCTCTTTCACTTTTAAATGGCCGACCCTTCCCTTAGACGGAAGTGTGTTTAGGTTTTTAGTAATTTTGCTTAACACTTTATAGATCTATATATTTGATATCTCTCCGCCTTTATTAGGCCTCTTCGATTAACTTTCCATTTATTATAAACATATGAAAATAAATTTTTATGTTTTGTTTATATGCGACCTTTCCTGATAGTAGGCGGTCCTAACTTGGAACCGAAGTTAATCAACGTTGAGCCCGTTATATCGTATTTAGCCTTTAAAGAATTTAAAACTTTTTAAATTTAATGTTTTAGGAAAGAATTTCTTTGATAGTCTTCGTACTGTTTTCAAAGATGAAATAACATTTATTTTTTTAGACTACGCAGTTGTTGACGTTCTGGACGTTCAACATGCGCTCTATCGTTACGATAGAGAGAGAGTATTACGGTTTCACTTTGCAGTAAGAGTAAATCGATTCTGACGTTTCGTTCATTCTTTCTTAGCTTAAATGTTTTAAATTCTAAATTAAAGGAACTTTTTATTTGGAAAACCTTTCAGTTTTTTCCTTTAGTCAAATAACATGTTTTTTTGACGATATATAATTGGGCTCTTCTCTTAGGTGCGAAATCAAGAGAGAAAGAGAGAGAGAGATAGAGACGGAGGGAGAGAGAGGAGAGAAAACGTTCCGTTCAAGCGGGTAACGTTGTTCTCGTGTTACTCTCCTCCCTAGTCGCTGTACGGGGAAGAAGGTAAAACGTTTCTAGGGTTTTATTCTTGTCCCCAGGCTATGTGCGGTGAGAGATTGTAAACGTAGTTTATTTGAACTAGTGTTTAGTCTCTTTCCCAGCCACTGAATTTTTTATCTTTATATATGTTTTCTGTTTTTTGCTAGTATTAATGAGCTGCATTATACGACTGATTTTGCAATTACTACCTTTTAATGAAGGGTAGAATTGCGTGTTTCAGGTAGAAATCAGTAAAAGTTTCGATTTCAATGAAATAAGTGCAAAACAGAAAATCGAAGTGATAAAGTGATATGCGCAAAGTGTTACAGTGTTGCGTCCGAGGGTTCGTCTGTTCGTGCCTGTCGTTCACCTAGTCCGGGACCTCTTGCAAGCTCCCAAGCCCAGGGGAGAAGTAATGTCGAACGACTTATGGGTTCGTCAGGCCTTGATCAACGAACAGACGTTTCCCTCCGTGGTTTCGGGCGTATCTACCCAAGATCGCCCCACCCACACAAAGACGAGAGAGCCCATTTATTTCTCGTCTGCGGAAGAGGTTTCTCGTAAGAAACCATGGACCAAGGTCTCGCAGCTTATTAAGCGCAAGTCGGTCCCTTCCGCGCAAGTCCAACGGCCCAGTTGTAGCCACTGGGTCAGTTCGGACTCGCTGCAGTCTTCCGACGACTGCTCACCTCCTAAGAGAGGCAAAGCGGTACCGCATCAGGCAGTCACACCGTCTGTTGCCGCACCTGCTCCTGTAGACCCTAAGTGGTCTTTGCTGCAGACCATGCAGTCTCAGTTAACGTCATTGATGCGGGACTTTCGTGCGGAGAAGGTTGACACTGCACCAACCTCTAGCCTACAACCAACACGGTTGTGCGTCCTGTGGACGCTGAGGCAACCTTCTGCCGCACTCCAGCTGAGAGAGTTCCGCCACCCATGCGTTCCAGTGTACCCTGCCAGCCGCATGTTGACGTTCAGTAACGCACGGAACTTTCCGTTGACGTTCGCGAGGTACAACAACAGTCTAAGTTGTTTTGTTTTGACGCGGTGCGTCAACCTCCGCATTCTAGAGTTGTTTTGACTGCTCAGTATAGACAGTCAAAGCAGTCTCGAGTGAACACTGTATGTCCTCACGCACCTGTTGTGGTTGACAGTTCAGTTGTTGACAGTTCACAGACTGTCAAGCAGTTACATGACGTTGCCTTCTGGTCTGCTACTAATGCACCAGTGCTGTATGTCCTCACGCACCTGTTGTGGTTGACAGTTCAGTTGTTGACAGTTCACAGACTGTCAAGCAGTTACATGACGTTGCCTTCTGGTCTGTTACTAATGCACCAGTGAGAGACTCAATGAGATAACCTAGCTTTTATCGGACAAGGTTCCTGTAGATGAGAAGTGCTGTTCTCCCTCCTACTGATATTCCCTTGAGGACTCTCTCATTTGGAGAGGAGCCTTAAGCTGCTTAGCCTCCTATGGACTTTAATTAAATCATGATGATTTTTTAAGGATCTTCGTCTGGATCTTGTAACTGCTGCTCCTCGTTCGCCTAAACGTCAGCCCTTACACTAGGCCTAGCTACTTCGAAGCCGTTGTTTTTAAGCTAGTGCTCCCTCGCTCTCCTAGAGCGTTATGTTGGCTAGGCGACTGGTTTTTGCACCAGGAGGAGTTTTAGGGATTCAGCCTTTGATTTCCCTTCTTTTAAACTGGCTTATAGAGCGAGAGTCTGATAGGACACGAGAGAAGTTCTCGGCTTGGGAGTTCATGCCTCTGCCCAGATAGACTTCTCAATTCTGGTAGAATCGTCCTGGCGCCTAGCCAGGAGACACTCCAAGTTGTTTACAGGTCAACTTCTCACTTTTGTCGAGCCTTTGAAGTTTTGCTGTACTATTATGTCACACATAACAAGGCTTTCAGGGATGGTAAATGGTTCCGCCGCAGTCGCTAACCCCGTCTGTTGCCACACCTGCTCCCGTAGACCCTAAATGGGCTTTGCTGCAAGACATGCAGTCCAAGCTTGCGTCCTTGATAGAGGACTTAAATGCGGAGAAGAACCTTCTGGCCAACAACCTTCCAACCGGTTGGTTGTGCGCCCTGTTGACGCTGAGGTAACCTACTCGCGTCTGCCAGTTGAGGTGGTTCCTCCTTCTGGCCAACAACCTTCCAACCGGTCGGTTGTGCGCCCTGTTGCCGCTGAGGTAACCTACTTGCGTCTGCCAGTTGAGGTGGTTCCTCCACTGATGCGACCCAGTGTGGGTTGCCAGTCGCACGTTGACGTTAAGCGACGCTCGGAGGTGGTTGTTGACGTTCAGGACGTTCAACAACCAGCAGAGGTGACTTGTTGTGACGCAGTGCGTCAACCTCAGCAACCCGGTAGGGTGTTGACTGCACAACCCAGACAGTCTAGACAGTTTCGGGTTGACGCTGTACTTCCTCGCACACCCATGGTTGTTGACAGTTCACAGACTGTGCAGCAGTGCCATGATATTGCATCCGGCTCCGTCACGCATCCACCAGTGCGACCGGATTCAGCGAGTCAGACGTTGCCCACTCCGTTGCCGTTTCCTCATCAGTTTCGGATGAGGAACTTTCTGATGAGGACGTTGCTGAACAAGACGATCAGCCCCCAGCCCTGCTATCCATCCAGAAGATGCTGAAGAAGGAACGCTGCCCAGTCAGGCTGTGGATGAGTCTGGTAGGGACACTGTCATCCGTGGATCAATTTGTGTCACTAGGAAGACTACACCTCCGTCCTCTTCTATACCATCTAGCATTTCAAGGGAAAAAGGACAAGACGCTAGAAGCTGTCTCGATCCCGGTTTCCGGAAAGATAAAGTCTTGTCTGACTTGGTGAAAGGACTATATCAACCTTAGAGAGGGTCTTCCCCTGACTGTTCAGACTCCCAACCACGTTCTCTTCTCGGACGCATCGGACGTAGGCTGGGGTGCGACATTAGACGGTAGGGAATGCTCGGGATTATGGAACTCGAGTCAAAGGACAATGCATTTCAACTGCAAGGAGCTACTGGCAGTACGTCTGACCTGGAAAAGCTTCAGTTCTCTCCTTCAAGGCAAAGTGGTGGAGGTGAACTCGGACAACACCACGGCTTTGGCGTACATCTCCAAGCAAGGAGGGACCTACTTTCTGACATTGTACGAGATCGCGAGGGACCTCCTCACCTGGTCAAAAGGTCTAGACATATCACTAATAACGAGGTTCATCCAAGGCAACTTGAATGTCATGGCAGATTGTCTCAGTCGGAAGGGACAAATAATTCCAACAGAATGGACCCTCCACAAGGATGTATGCAAGAGACTTTGGGCCACCTGGGGCCAGCCAACTATAGATCTCTTCGCAACCTCGATGACCAAGAGGCTCCCAATATTTTGCTCACCAATCCCGGACCCAGCAGCAGTTCATATAGATGCCTTTCTACTAGATTGGTCACATCTAGATCTATATGCATTCCCTCCGTTCAAGATTGTCAACAAGGTACTGCAGAAGTTCGCCTCTCACGAAGGGACAAGGTTGACGCTAGTTGCTTCCCTCTGGCCCGCGAGAGAATGGCTCACCGAGGTACTTCGATGGCTAGTAGACGTTCCCAGAACACTTCCCCTAAGGGTGGACCTTCTACGTCAGCCACGCGTAAAGAAGGTACACCAAGGCCTCCACGCTCTTCGTCTGACTGCCTTCAGACTATCGAAAGACTCTCGAGAGCTAGAGGCTTTTCGAAGGAGGCAGCCAGAGCGATTGCTAGAGCAAGGAGAACATCCACCCTTAGAGTCTACCAATCGAAGTGGGAAATCTTCCGAAACTGGTGCTAGTCAGTATCCGTATCCTCGACCAGTACCTCTGTAACTCAAATAGCTGACTTTCTCTTATATCTGAGGAAAGAACGATCTCTTTCAGCTCCCACTATCAAGGGTTACAGAAGCATGTTGGCATCAGTCTTCCGTCACAGAGGCTTAGATCTTTCCAACAATAAAGATCTACAGGACCTCCTTAAGTCTTTTGAGACCACGAAGGAGCGTCGTTTGGTTACACCTGGTTGGAATTTAGACGTGGTACTAAGATTCCTTATGTCAGACAGGTTCGAACCGCTACAATCAGCCTCCCCGAAAGATCTCACCTTAAAGACTCTTTTCCTGATATGCTTAGCCACAGCTAAAAGAGTCAGTGAGATTCATGCCTTCAGCAAGAACATCGGATTCTCATCCGAAACGGCTACATGTTCTACAACTTGGTTTTCTAGCCAAACACGAGCTGCCTTCTCGGCCTTGACCAATATCGTTCGATATTCCAAACTTATCGTATGGTTGGAAATGAACTAGAAAGAGTCTTATGTCCTGTAAGAGCTCTTAAGTTCTATTTAAAAACCTTTACGAGGCCCGTCTGAAGCTTTATGGTGTTCAGTTAAGAATCCATCTTTGCCTATGTCAAAGAATGCTTTATCCTATTTTATCAGACTGTTAATACGAGAAGCTCATTTCCATCTGAATGAGGAAGACCAAGCTTTGCTGAAGGTAAGGACACACGAAGTTAGAGCTGTCGCAACTTCCGTGGCCTTTAAACAAAATAGATCTCTGCAAAGTATAATCGACGCAACCTATTGGAAAAGCAAATCATTGTTCGCGTCTTTTTATCTTAAGAATGTCCAGTCTCTTTATGAGAACTGCTACACTCTGGGACCATTCGTAGCAACGAGTGCAGTAGTGGGTGAGGGCTCAACCACTACAATTCCCTAATTCCATAACCTTTTTAATCTTTCTCTTGAAATGTTTTATTATTGTTTTTGGGTTGTCCGGAAGGCTAAGAAGCCTTTCGCATCCTACTTGATTTGGCGGGTGGTCAAAGTCATTTCTTGAGAAGCGCCTAGATTAGAGGTTTTGATGAGGTCCTGTTGTATGGGTTGCAACCCTTGATACTTCAGATCCTAGGGGTCGCTCAGCATCCTAAGAGGATCGCGAGGCTCCGTAAGGAAGACGTACTTAAAAAGGCAGAGTAATTGTTCAAGTCGACTTCCTTACCAGGTACTTATTTATTTTGTTTGTTATTTTGAATAACTGCTAAAATGAAATACAAAATACTTAGCTCATAATATTGTCAACATGTAATGCTGGTCTCTACCCACCCCCCTGGGTGTGAATCAGCTTATATGATCACCGGCTAAGTTTAATATTGAAAAATGTTATTTTTATTAATAAAATAAATTTTTGAATATACTTACCCGGTGATCATATATTAAAGGACCCTCCCTTCCTCCCCAATAGAGACCCAGTGGACCGAGGAGAAAATTGGTTCTTTGTTGACTTGGAGTACTAAGTACCTGCTCGACAGATGGCGCTGTTGATGTACACCCCCACCTGCATAGCGATCGCTGGCGTATTTTGACCGTAGGTTTTTTCTGTCGAGCAACAGAGTTGCAGCTTATATGATCACCGGGTAAGTATATTCAAAAATTTGTTTTATTAATAAAAATAACATTTTAACTAACTATACAAACCTTAGCTAATTAAGGAAACTTACCCGCCAGGCCTTCCCCCCTTGAAGTCCTACCTCCAAGCAAAGTAAGCTCAATCACAGGTGTGTGAGGGGGGGGTGTGTGGTAGCAAGCTACCCTCCCCTACCCCTGCTAACTTGCGGTATGGGCAGTTAACCCTTGTTGAAAATTAATGGCTCCTCATTTCAGCTGTGCCAAAAGTAGTACCCTTATTAAATAGCTAAGGTTTGTATAGTTAGAAAATATACAAATCATCTACGAATTTTTCATATTGCATCATCAACAACTCATGGTAGGAATTAAGAAGAGAAGATAGTAGTGAAGAAGCTCATTGCATCATAAAAACAACAGCAAACCCGATAATGGCTGAGATTCGAGAACATGAATATAGTACGACTTGTTCCTACACTAACAAAGCTTACGTTATTTATATGGATATTCTTTCGGCGAAGCTGGAAGGTAGCCAATAGACTTTTAATGCGAGGTGGCAACCCTACCTAACCATTGTAGTGGGTAGGTAGGGGGTGGGTGGGGGTTCCCAGCCACCTATATCTACTCTCAGCTCAGTGAGCTACGTCACTTTTTTTTTTTGGCTGGTGGAGAACGGACATCGCTGTCTCTCCTCCTCAAGGTTTAGTCATATAAAGTAACTTTGACTCATACTTTTTCTCTTACAGGTGTGACTGTGTTTCTCTCTAATGCTCCTATGCGTACCTGTCATGGTCGCGAGGGTCACCCTTGCGGCACATTCATGTCGTCTGTTGAGACCGACCCGCACTCCATGTGCCCGACCTGTAGGGGGCATCGCTGCGAGCAAGGTTCGTTCTGCGATGAGTGTAGCAAGTGGCCTGCCTCCTAGTGGGAAAAATTTGGCCGTCGCAGGAAGAAAAAAGCCAAGCTAGGTCTTTCTTCCCCAGGGTCCTCCTCTGGGGCGAAGAGATCTCTGGTTTCTTCACCCACTCCTGGATCTCTCTCCAAAGCTCCTCCTTGCTTGCCTTCCTCCGGGGGTGGGGGTGGGGTTGGGGGGGGGGTTGTTGAGTAGGAGCGCAGACCTATCAACTCCTTGGCAACCTCGGGGTATTGGGGTGGTTGTTGCTTCTCCCAGAGGAGCACCTTCACATCCAGCTGCCGGGGAGCCATTCTCTCTTGCAGATGTGTTGCAGGTGTGTTGTCTCTGGGGGTTTCTGCTTCCCCTTCAGAGAAAGTGCTGCTGCAACTCCTTCAGCATGAAGCTTGGAGAGACCCTTTGCCAGCGGCTTCAACATTTTTGCCCTGGACATCTGCGAAGTACATCTCTCACCCTCTCCAGACTCTTCCACGCATGGATGAGGTCAACACTCTCGCTCGCACCTCCAACGACCTCCTCCTGCTGAGGACGAGTCCTCTCTCCATCATGGGACTATGTCGTCACCTACCCCCAGCCTCTTGTTTCTCCCCACAGGAAAGGTTCCAGCTCGTATGCTCACCTCTCGCCTGCTGCGGATCACGAGTGAGGTACTTAGGATCACAAGCAGGGCACTCACGATCATGAGCAAGACGCTCAAGATCGCGAACTAAGCGTTCACAATCACGTTCTAGACGATTCTCTCTATGAACCACGACCGAACAAGGACCTCACGATGGACAATTCCCAGAAAAGCATCCAGCTAAGCTCCCCCCTGTGCCCTTCATGGCCTGGGGTGTCTTAGGTAAGCGATCACCCGCCTCATGCTCACTAACGCGTTCCTCTTTGATGCAACGCTCGCCAATGCTACGCGTTGCCCCTGTTCCAAGGCTTCCATCTCCGCCTCCAGCGAGTTTTAGTGGCCCTACAGCGCCACAGTAGCCCCCAAGTCTACCTCCTCAATCACCGCCAATTGTTCGTGAAACAGTTCCATCGGTGTGTGAATCACGCTTTTTAACATGTGAATCGTGCCTTTTGATGCGTGAATCTCTTGATTTCACGATTGAATCAGCCTATCCCGCATGTCAAATCGCTCTGAGGTCCGAATTTCATGAGTGATTGTGGACCCAACACTTCTGTCAACTACCTCCTCAAAGGTAACATCTCCCGGCTAGCCCGATTCCCTTCCCTGAGGGGTTTCAGGAACCCCCGATTAAGTTCGCGGTCATTCCAGTTTCTCCTGATCGTCCTTTACAAACAACAAAGAGACTGTGTGCTCGAGCTTCTGAAGCCCCTCAACGCCATTCCACCAAAAGGCGTTTTCCTTCTCCAGGGCTCCCGAAGGAGTCACCAGACTTGACGAGGGTCGGCAAACTCCCTTCATGGTACGATACTTGTGTCGATCCCTCAGAAGTCCTTGGTTGGCTTGTGTCTTGCAGCCTCTTCACAGTGAATTCCACTTGAGAAGTCGGTATCTGGTGCGTCTTCCTCTTATGGCCCCTCAGACCCGAGGAGGATATTTACCCAAGGCAATGTTGTTCTGACAGTACAGTGGTCTCCTCCACCTTGGCCCAGTGCCGAGGAAAGGTTATGTTCTGGCTTGGTGCAAGCCCTAGGACAACTCCCTCTAATGCCGATTTGCCCAGAGGACAGGCTTGCCACAAGGCAAAAGAGGAGGATGAAGTGGGGTACTCCACATCATGCTACCTGATCCAACCTCGTACGAGCAGGGATCTCGGCTGACCTTGGGAGATCTCCATTTGAACCTTTCAGCCTCAACCTGTTGAGATTGTTCCTCCGGACCAACGTCTGGTTTTCAAACCACCTGCGGAAGAACAATCCTCTGTTCCTAAGTCTCGCGATCCTAAGGAACCTCAGGCTCTTCCCAAACCTTCTATCCTGGAAGAGCATTGCCCTCCCAGTAGAGAGTCTAAAGATTCTAAAACTCTTCCAATGAGCGCGAGAGCGATGGAAACTCGTAGGGTGAAATTAGATAGGAGATCACGAGGTGGGTCCCTCTCATGACCCAGTTGATGACTTTGACCTACCCCAGGCTCCTATGGATAAGGGCTTGGAGGTAGATGAGTTTATGGATACGGACAAGGAATATCTTCCTAGGGTAGCAATCCAAAGTTCCACTACGAGCAGGAGAACATGGAGTCGGAATATGCTATTTGGCAAGTCCTGGCCTGTATGAGGACAATAAACAAGCTGTTGGATCATGGTACCACTCCCCAGGAAGGCAATGAAATAGTCTTGGACCAACTATTTGGTACCCAGAGACCCCCTAAGACCAATGCAGTCTTGCCCTGGTCGAAGGGATCGACAGTAGCCAGAAGGAAGGCTATCCCAGATAACAAGAAATTCTAGTTCTCTAAGAGCAGGTTCTTCATCTAGGTTCTTTTCACTTCCTTTCATTCTCCAAAGTAAGTACTACGAGATCGAGAATGAACCTCTTTCTAACCTGACTCTCATCCCCTCAGTATAATCACTTACTAGGGGTCTTTCAGTACAGAGACTTTCTTCGTTGAGAGCCTCCCTTTCGACATCTGAGCTGCTCAACATAGAGCGAGGCGTGAAGTATGCCATGCAAGCTGCTTCGGGGCTCGACGTATGGTTGGTGTTGTTAGGCCACATTGTGAGCTCCGAAGACCTGTCCAAGGAGTCTACAAGGCAGTCACTGGAGTCTTTCCTTTTGTCGGGTACCCGAACTTTGGAGTTCCTTTCGCATCATGCGGTTAACCTGTGGCCGAATGCCATCCTAAAGCGACGGAATATTGTAATTGATAGATTTCACAAGTAGGTGTCAAAGGTAGAGGTCACCCGCCTTAGGAATTTGATTCTCAAGGGATCCTCTCTCTTCAACCCAGAGGAGGTAGAGAGAGCAACTGATAGGTGGAGAAAATCCTCCAAGAATTCTCTCCTCCACAGAGCTATAACTTCTCGGCCATATGGGAGGGCTCCTCAACCCCCCAGAGATAAGCCTTCCACCTCGAATCCCTCAGCATCCAGGTCCTCTGGACCTGCAAAGGTGTCTAAGCATCCCTTTCAAGCCAAAGAACAGAAAAGGAGCAAGTCTTTCAAAGGAAGGAAAGGTGGTAGAGGGGCTGGCTGAGGTAGCCGTTCCTACTAGGGAGGGCAATCCTCGCATAAGTCCACCAGTGGGAGGATGCCTGCGACACCTGGGAGACATAGCAGTTCCATTGGGCAGATCTCTGGACGATCACAGTGATCAGCGTAGGGTATTGCATCCCATTCATTCAATCTCTCCCTTTGACTCGGTATCCAATTTCATTAATCTTCTATACACAGAAATCCGTAAAAGAACTAACCCTCTGGGCTGAAGTCCAGACCATGCTGCAGAAGGGCACTCTCTAAGAGGTCCTAGATGGATCTCCAGGCTTCTACAGTCGACTCTTTCTTCTGAAAAAGGCGTTTGGAGGCTGGAGACCAGTCATAGATCTCTTGCATCCGAACAAGTTTGTTCAACAGACTCTGTTCAGGATGGAGATGGTAGACACAGTCATCCAGGCAGTAAGACCAAAGGACTTCATGTGAACATTGGATCTCCAGGACTCATACTTCCAGATCCAAATCTATCCATCATCAAGGAAGTATCTCAGATTCATACACGAGAACAAACATTACCAGTTCAATGTTCTCTTCTTCAGTATCGCAACAGCACCCCAGGTCTTTACCAGGGTATTCGCCCTAGTGTCATCTTGGGCTCATAGGAACAGCATTCATCTCCTATGATACCTCGACGACTAGCTGATTCTAGCAGACTCAGAGATGACCTTTCTTCATCAACGAGACATGCCTCTTAAGTTTTGTCAAGATCTGGGGGTTATGATAAATCTCAATAAGTCATCACTGCTTCCATCTCAAAGACTGGTTTATCTCAGTATGATTACAGACATCAACCTGCAAAAAGTCTTTCCATCAGACGACAAAGTAAACAGGTAGGGAGCAGTGGCAAGACCCTTCCTCAGACGGGAAACTCTTTCAGCCTGACAGTGGTTGTGCCTCCTAGGCCATCTAACCTCCCTGATTCGTCTTGTTCCCAATGACCGCCTCAGGATAAGATCCCTGCAATGGCAGCTTAAGTCTGTGTGGAATCAACACGCCTGCTCCCGGACACCTTAGTTCCTATAGAACGGGACCAAGTGATGGATCTGCAATGGGGGTTGGCATAGGAAAACCTCCGCAAAGGGCTAGATCTTTTCGTCTCTCTTCCGGACATGATGCTCTACACAGATGCATCAAAAGAAGGATGAGGGCCCCACTTTGTGCATCACATGGTCTGAGGCCATTGGTCCAAGCGAAATGTACCAGCACATAAATCTCTTAGAGATGAGAGCAACTTTTCTAGCTCCCCATCAGTTCTATCAGTTGCTGTCGGGTCACTATGTAGTGTTGATGAGTGATAACACTTAAGTGATGGCTCACTTAAACAAGCAAGGCGGTACCTTTTCGTAGCCTCTATGGCATCTTGCAGTAGAGATTTTACGATGGGCAGAAGAACATTCGGTGTCCCTATCAGCTCACTTCGTTCCCGGCAAGAGGAATGCCCTTATGGATAATTTGAGCAGGATGACTCAGGTAGTGGGCTCCGAATGGTCTTTGAATCCATTGATAGCCAACAAAGTCCTGACTTTGTGGGGTTCCCCGATTGTGAACCTGTTTGCGATGTCCCTGAACTTCAGGCTCCCATTGTATTGCTCTCCAGTCTAGGACCCTCAGGCTGTATGGCAGGATCCATTCTAACAACGGTGGAACAACATCAATGTATACGCCTTTCCCCCGTTCCGTCTAATGAGAAAAATGCTCAACAAGATCGGAGCATCCAACTGAATGATGACCCTTATAGCCCCGCTATGGCATCATGCAGAATAGTTCCCAGACCTTCTGCAACTCGTAGTAGATCTCCCAAGAGAACTACCTCCACGACAAGATCTACTCAAACAACTACACGTAAACATCTTAAACAAGGCCGTCCTGTCTCTTTGGCTTCACGCCTGGAGACTATCCAGCATCTCCTCTTTGAGAGAGACTTTTCACAAAAAGAATGTCTGGATACTTGTAGAAATCCTCTGCCTTGGTATACCAGACAAAGTGGACAGTCTTCTGTAGTTGGTGTTGTGGAAGGGGTATCTCTCCCTTCGATGCCGCTATTTCAATAATAGCGGAGTTTCTTGTGTACCTTCAAGAAAAAAAGACGGCGTTCCTACTTGCTTTAGCTTTGGCAAAGAGAGTTAGTTAACTTCATGATCTCTCATTCGATATTGCAAATTCAAGAGGATGGGGAAAAGTGATACTCAGCTTCGTCCCTTAGTAACTTAGTTTATTGCAAAGACTCAAATTCTAGGGGTGCTGAACCCTAGATTTGGACCCTTTCAGATTAAGAGTATCTTCTGTAACCAATGACCCAAATCAATTGTTACTATGCCCAGTGAGGAGTTTGAGATATCTCAAATACAATGCAGCAAGTCGGCCCTGGCTGTTAGCCCTATTTATTAGCACAGGTAGAATTAAGAGGAGGGTCACCAAGAACACCATTTCTTCATGGATTAGCAAAGTTATAGACTGCTCTGAATCCTGATTCTCCTCCAGCTTGAAGACCTAGAGCTAATGATCTCACGGGCTTCAGTACATTCCTGGCATTGAAACGCAATTTTTCTATGTTGTAAGCGTTCTAAGCTGGCATGTGGAAGCATCAGACAACCTTCACCGCCCACTGTCTTCAAGATGTGACCCACAGAAGACTTAATACTTTATCAGTCCTGTGGTGGCTGCACAAGCGGTTTATGAATACCTTGGGCTCCTTGTTTGACAAGTAGCAGAGGGTTGAGGAGATTGGTTACACCGGTTAAGTCTTGGATGAATGAGAGTACATGTATGTCTGGCTTTTCCTTTCTTCATCTTCCTGACCCCTGGGTCCCTTTGCAAGCTGGCTTCAACCTTTGCAGGTAATAACCATTTCCCTTGTGTAACCTAGCATAGTTTATTATTATTATATACTTTTACACGTCCCCAATGCTTCCTGCCGGGTAAGCATTAGGAAACGTCTATATAAATGGGTGTAATATTCCTATTTAAATAAAGAATATTCCTACTTATATGTTCATATGCTGTTTCTCACAACACATAGGTTGCTCAGGCAGCTATCATACTCACTTTGTATTGGTTAGCAAGGTGGCAAGGTTTTCCTCTGATACAGTCTAATACTGTACAAGGGAAACCCGGGTCAATGACTAAGCCAGTGCCAGTAGTCGAACTTATCACCCACCTAAGGTTGAGTCATCCGTATAAATAACGAAAGGTGTGTTATGGTAGGAACAAATGACAAATTTGGAAATAATTTGTATTTTTCCCTAACTAATACAAGCCTGTAGTTATTTACATAAATTGTTCTGCCATCACATGTCCCCCGATAAGTCCTGCCTGCAATAAAAAAAGTGATGTAGCTCACTGAGCTGTTAGTAGATATAGGTGGCTGGGTACCCCTCAGCCACCCCCTACCTACCCACTACAGTGGTTAGGTAGGGTTGCCACCTCGCATTAAAAGTGTAATGGCTGCCTTCCAGCTTCACCGAAAGAAAATCCACATGAATAACTACAAGTTTGTATTAGTTTACATCAAGACTGAGTACCATGCTTATCCTAAGTCCTGCTATGAATGTGGATGCTATGAGATTCAGGTCATTAAAGATTTTGGCAGGCATAATAACTTTTATTTGTCATCCATCTATCAAAATCCTGATTTGGATAATTCTATCTTTGATTATCTTATTACCACTATGGCTAAGATACAGAAGAATAGAAAGGTCTCTTTTGTGCGTGTTGGGAATTTCTGTTTCTCCTACTACAGTAATTGCCATGGCTAAGAACTTTGGATTTTGCCTCTGAATCGGGCTATGAGCAAATCATAAGTGAGGCTACTCAAAAGTCTGGCAATTGCTTGGATCTGGTATGCACTGACTGGCCTGGTGTTATAACAAGAGAGGTTGGTCCTCCAGTTGTGACGTCTGATTATGCTTTGATTTCGTTGGTACTCAAGACTAAACAGACTCTCTGATGTGTCATAAAATCTCTTGAACCCTTGAATGGCATTTTGAGTGATATTTTGCATTCAAATTGGTCCCAATTGTATAAAAGGGCAGAGCCTGCTATTCTCTTGAATGTAAATCTGGTCAACATTATTGATAGGTGTATTCCTTCTTGTGTGTTGAAGTACGGAGTGATTCACAAACCTTGGTTCAGTGGTGATTGTAAGTGCACTTATTTTGAGGAGCCGGAAGTTTTATCATTTTTGGAAAGGTAAGGGATCAGATTTAACTTGGAATAACTATGCAGTACTCAGCAAAGAGCTGTCAGAGTTTATGCTTCAACTGAAATGGAATACATTTTAACCCAAAAAGAAAAATGTTCTGGTACAACCCAGGGGCAAAAGTGAAGGGTTACCCTAGAATCCACTTTTTGGTGTAGACTTAACAGTTCCTCCTTTACTTAAGCTAGATGGTTCTGTCTCTGTCGCAAGGAAAAGGCAACCTCTTTAGCTGATGTGTTTTATAGCAAGCAGGTTGATGAGAAACTCGATCTTCCTCAAAACTGTTTTCATAAGGTTAAACTAAGAACATAGTTGATCTTTTCATTCCTGTGAAATTAAAATGCTCTTACTGGACCTTGGTGCTTGTAGAATAGTAGAAGCAAATAGTATTTTAATTTTTTTTAAAGACAGCTGATTTCTTAGCTCCAAAGTTGTCTTATTTTTCTTAATTTAGCAAGAAGAGGTTCTCTTTACATTTGTTGGACAATTGGTAAAGTTACTTCATTGGGTAAATGTGTTTATGGTAGCTAAGTTATGCCAAGAAGCAACTACAGTAATACCTTGACATACGACCGTCCCAACATACGAGCACTTTGAGATATGAGCAAGTCGCCTAGCAATTTTTTGTATTGAGATACAAGCACAAACATGAGATACGAGCACGCTTACAGATGTTGACTCTAGGTGGCCGAGCGTGTGGGAGCTGCTCTCGAGGCCCACGTCGCTCATTCATTTCACGGGATCTCCAACGTCTGAACGCATCTCCAAGCATCGCCCATACTGTTTACTTTATTTACGTGGTTTTAACGTTAATTTGTGGACAATTAACTTCATAAGTCATGGGTCCAAAGCAAGCGAGCGGAAACCAGGACAGGTACAAGGAAAAGCGCATGATGACGATAGCGATGAAACATTATCGAGAAACATGAGAGTGGTGTGCGAGTGACTCAGCTGGCCCGTCATTAAGAGAGGAGTACGTCGACAATATGTACGATCCTCAAACAGAAGGATGCTATTAAGACCATGAAGCCTTCGAAAGGCCTAACCATCCTGTCGAAGCTATGGACGGATGTGAATGGTGAGATGGAAAGGCTTCTGTTGCTGCGGATAAAAGAAAAGAAGTTGGTAGGAGATAGCATGACCGAAACGATCATTTGTTAGAAGGTCTGCGTAATCTATGAAGACTTGAAACAATGGGAAGCAGCTGAGATTGGGGAAACATCAACATCAGTGGAGACCTTCAAAGCCAGTTATGCTGGTTTCATAACTTCAAAAAGTGAACTTGGATCCACTCAGTTGTAAGGCACGGGGAAGCTGCGTTTTCCGACGTGAAAGTTGCGGAGGAGTACGTGGAGCGTTTTGCCTCGCTTATTGCTGAAGATAGTTACATCTCCCAACAAATCTTTAATTGCAATGAAACTGGCCTTTTGTGGAAGATGATGCGCAGGAGGTCATTCATCATGGCAGAGGAGAAGAAACTGCTGGGATAAACTCATTAAGGATCAATTGACTCTAGCCTTGTGTACCAATGCCAGCAGTAACTGCAAGATCTAGCCACTGATGGTATACCACACCAAAAACCCACATGCTTTAAAGAGGCAAAGGATCTTTAAAGAAAAACTTCAAGTCATGGGGGGCACAAATTCAAAGGCTTGGGTTACGGGACATTTTTTCATAGAATGGGTTTATCTATGCTTTGGTCCGGCAGTCAAGTAGTATTTGTTGGAGAAAAACCTACCGTTGAAATGTCTTCTCATCTTAGATAATGCGCCTGGTCACCATCCTGCTTTCCCTCCTGGTCTTGAAGAGCATATACTTGATGAATTCAAGTTTGTCAAGGTCCTCTATCTCCCAACCAACACCACGCCACTCTTCCAGCCCAACAGGTCATTTCAAACTTAGAAACTGTACACGAAGCATTTGTTTAAGAAATGCTTCAATGTCACAGACAACAACAATCTCACCCTTTGTGAATTTTGGAAGGACCGTTTCAACATTGTTCATTGTTTGAAAACTATTGATGAAGCATGGCAGAGTGTAACACAAAGAACCTTAATTTCAGCGTAGAAAAAATTTTGGCCAGATTCCGTAGCTGAAAGGGACTTCGAAGGGTTCGATACGCCGCAGCCTAACCCTGAACCCATTGTGTTGGAAGAGATTGTGTTTCTTGGAAAGGTCATGGGACTGGAGGTAGATGAGGCAGATGTTAACGACCTTGTCAAGGAGCATCAAGACCAGCTTTAAGCTTGCCGCACACTGAGCCGGAACGGAACCGCTGCCTAAGACACCGAAGCCTCAGAACAGAGCAGAAACGATGTTCAGCGCGCTCACTGAGCCAGAAGCCACAGAACGGAACCGACGCAAAATTTTATATAAATGAAGGAAGTTTTCCTTAATCATAACTGAGTTTTTATTTAATTGATGTTACAATGATTAGATATTCTGTATATCAATCTTTTATCGAATCCATAAGCCAGATGTTTATATGTTTTCAAAAAAGAAATAATAATAATAATAATAATAATAATAATTAATAGTTAATAATCACTACAAAATTCTTTGTATTACAGTAAATCATAAGTTCACATCATTGTTATTAAAGTACATTCGTCAAATTTCTGACATCAGCAAAAAAAAAAAAAATAATAATAATAATAATAATAAACAATAATAATAAATAATAATCACTCCTAAAATTTTTGTACTAAATCATATGTTTACATCATTGTTGTTAAAATACATTCATCAAATTTCTGACATCAGAAAAATATTAGTTGCTATCACTCTAAGCTCCGAATTCCTCGGCAACCCTCTCCAAAACAACCGCTGCAGTCGTTCTACGCATGCGTAGCCTGTCAGACGCCACCGACGCTTCAGAAAAAATATCTTTCAAAGAATACTGTGTCGGTTCTGTTATGTTCTGGCGCGTCAGTTCCGTTCTGTTCTGGCCCAATGTGCGCAGCCACGTAAAAATGCATGCTTTCGATTTCTATCAGACGTTTCGGTTCTGATCGGGCGGTTCCGTTCGTGCTTAGTGTGCGGCAAGCTTTAGACGATGCAACATACGGAAGTGTTGCAAGAGCTTAGTAGCAAGGAGGAGGCAAAACCGGAGGAACTCCTTTCTTCGAGAGAGATTAAGGAAGTGTTGGCTAAGTGGCAGGATGTGTCTGATTTCATTGAAAAGAGACATACGGATAAATTGTCTTGTGGTCATGCTTCAGCTTGAAAGGGCGATGGAAACAAACCTCCTTGAATAAGTTTTTATAAAAGGCCTGCAACAAGTGAAAGTGAAAGCTAGGCATAAAGAGCTAAGACAAGTGTGGAACAGTAAAAAAATTAAAATAAAAAAGATAGAAAGTAAGATGCGTAAGATTAAAATTTATTTTGAAAATAAGTGTAAGCTAATTTTATTTAAGTAAATTTAAAGTTTGTATTAAGATGCGTAGTGTAAGCAGTGTAAATACCGAACATGTACCGTCCAATTCTCTCCCTCCCTTCCTCCTTCCCTCCTCCTCACACACCGCTGTTAGACGCTACCGTCTGTCTCGAAGGTAAGAACTCCATAATAAAGCCACATTTCATTGCAGATCACAGTCCAACAATGATTTATATCATTTTGTGAGTGTAGGTTGCAAATTGGAACAATTAAAAACATGTTTTTCCATTGTTATATCATTGATTTGGGTTGTTTTAAGAGGGTGGAAACAGTTTTTTTTCATTTTATATGGGATATTTATTTTAGATATGAGTAAATTGACATACGAGCTCAGTCCTAGAGCGCTTTATGCTCGTATCTCAAGGTATTACTGTACTAGTCGTACTTTCTGCACCTACCTTTTTAATAATTCAATAGCTGTTTCAGCTTCACTGAATAAAAACACTTGTTTCATGGACTTGGGTTTTTATAGCTGGCAAAAATACATATTACTTGAAATTTTTCAATATTAATCTTACCCGATAATCATGTAGCTGTCAACTCTGTTGCCGACAGAAATCTACGGTCGGGATACGCCAGCGATCGCTATACAGGTGGGGGTGAACACCACAGCGCCATCTGTGGTCAGGTACTCTAGTACTTCTTGTCAACACCACCTCAATTTTTCCTCTGTCGTGCCTCCGGCTAGACCTACATGGATACGCTGTTGATTCTGGAGTTATTGCTCACGATTTGGTGATGTATTTGCTCTAGAGTTTAGCCTTCGCTATTCAGGAAGCTATATCATTAGCTTAGCAAGTTTTTGGAATTAATTTGATTTAATTTTTTATTTAATTTTGGTACGAAGAGAGTATGAACTCTCTTTCACTTTTAAATGGCCGACCCTTCCCTTAGACGGAAGTGTTGGTGTCGAAGAGAGTATAGACTCTCTTAATTTTGCTTAACAAAGTTATAGATTTATTTTATATCTCTCCGCCTTTTATAGGCCTCTTTGATTAACTTCCTTTTATTATAAACTTATTAAAATTAATTTTTATATTTGTTTATATTCGACCTTTCCTAATAGTAGGCGGTCTTTTCTTGGAACCGAAGTTAATTAACTTTGAGCCCGTCATTTCGTTTTTACCTGTTAACATATTATGCCATTTTAATGTTTTTGAAAGAATTTCTTTGATAGTCTTGTACTGTTTTCAAAGTTGAACTAACGTTTTGTTTTGTCTCTGCAGTTGTTGACGTTCAGAACGTTCAACTTGCGCTCTATCGTTACGATAGAGAGAGAGTCTATCACGGTGTCACGTTGCAGTAAGAGTAAACCGATTCTAGCGTTTTGTTCATTCTTTCTTAGCTTAAATGGTTCTATTCTAATAAAGGAACTTTTTATTTGGGAAACGTTTCAGTTTTTTTCCTTTAACAATAATATGTTTTAACGATATATATAATTGGGCTCTTCTCTCAGGTGCTAAGTCAAGAGAGAGAGAGAGAGAGAGAGATAGAGACGGAGGGAGAGAGAGGAGGATAAACGTTTCGTTCAAGCGGGTAACGTTGTTATCGTTTTTGCTCTTCTCCCTAGTCTCTTTAGGGGAAGAAGGTAAACGTTTCTAGAGTTTTATTCTTGTTCTCAGACTTTATGCGGTAAGAGATTTTAAACATAGTTTATTTGATCTAGTGTTTAATCTCTTTTCCAGCCACTGAATTATTTATCTTTCATTATGTTTTTCTGTTACATTGTAATACTGTTTTCGCAATTACTAACTTTTAATGAAGGATAGAATTGCGTGTTTCAGGTACAAACCACTTAAAGTTTCGAGTTCAGTGAAATAAGTGCAAACAGAAAATCAAAAGTGATCAAGTGATAAGCGCAAAGTGTTACAGTGTTGCGTTCGAGGGTTCGTCTGTTCGTGCCAGTTGTTCGCCTAGTCTGGGACCTCTTACAAGCTCCCAAGCCCAGGGGAGAAGTAATGTCGAAGGACTTATGGGTTCAGCAGGCCTTGATCGACGAACAGACGTTTCCCTCCGTGGTTTCGGGTGTAACCAACTCACGTAGCCGACGTGATCACCCCACCCACACAAAGACGAGAGAGCCCATTTATTCCTCGTCTGCGGAAGAGGTTTCTCGCAGAAACCATGGACCAAATCTTACAGCTTTTAAGTGCAAGTCGGTCCCTTCCGCGCAAGTCCAACTCCTAGGTGGTGCCATTAGCACTGGGTCAGTTCGGACTTGCTGCAGTACGACAACTGCACACCTCCCAGAGAGGCAAGGTGGTATCGCAACAGACAGTAACTCCGTCTGTTGCCGCACCAGCTGTTTTAGACCCTCAGTTTCAACGGACAGTAGCTCCGTTTGTTGTTGTCTTTCTTAAACTCTAGTGGTCTATGCTGCTGACAATGCAGTCTCAGCTTGCGGTGTTGATGCAGGAGTTTCAGGCAGAGAAGGTTAACACACCTCCTCCTGCGAGCGCTCCTCCACCTCTACGCAGTCCAGCCTGCCAGACGTATGATGTTGAGGTTCCTCAAGCTACCTCCATGCGTGAGCTGCCGCATTGGGAGTTGCCAGATACCAGCTCTGTGCAGCAACCTCCACTTTCCTTGAGGCAGGAGCCTCTTGCCACGCGGCAACCTCCTCAACACTTGAGGCAGGAGCCTTATGCTTTGCAGCAACCTCCTCTACCCTTGAGGTAGGAGCCTCTTGCGTTGCGACTACCTCCTCCATCCTCGAGGCAGCTACCTCTTGCGGTGCGACAACCTCCACCATCCTCGAGGCAGCAACCTCAACTCCACCTCTGCGCAGTCCACCCTGCCAGACGTATGATGTTGAGGTTCCTCAACCTACCTCCACGCGTGAGCTGCCGCATTGGGAGTTGCCAGATACCAGCGCTATGCAGCACCTCTTGCGTTGCGGCAACCTCCAGAGGCAGCAACCTCAACTCTTGCGGCAGCCACCTCCACTCTTGAGGCAAGAACCTCAACTCTTGAATGGGCTCTCGTGGCATGGTTGGTTTCGACCTGGCCTTTCATTAGAAGGGGCTAGCGTTCGATCCCAAGTATGAGGTAGAAATTTATTTCTATTTGAACACGATGTTGTGTTGATATTTATCCATATTGACTCATTAGGGGTAATTTGAATGAATTACTACCAATTGTGTCACGTGGTGGCCCGGGGAAATCTGGTAAAACTCGCTGGTAAAGAGACTGATGTCTCACCAGGTAAATCCTCGGACAGCTAGATTAGTGTCAGGTTCAGATTTCTTTAAAAAATCCTCCTCTACCCATGAGGCAGCCTCATGCTTATGAGGAGCCTCATGCTATGCGGCATCCTCCTCAAACCATGAGGCAAAAGCCTCATGCTATGCGGCAACCGCCTCAACCCATGAGGCAGGAGCCTCATACTATGCGGCATCCTCCTCAACGCATGCGGCATCCTCCTCAACGCATGCGGCATAAGCCTCATCCCTTGCAGCTTGAGCCTCATCCCATGCAGCATGAGTCTCATACCATGCAGCATGAGCCTCATCCCATGCAGCATGAGCCTCATTCCATGCAGCATAAGCCGCACGCCATGCAACATGCTCTGCTTACCTTACAGCATGCTCTACATACAGAATGCTCTGCATACCTTACCGCATGCTTCTCAGTCACACATCTTTGGTTGTTGCCAACTCACTAGACTGTCAAGCAGTTTCATAACGTTGCCTTCTAGTCTGCTGCTTTTGCACCAGTGAAACCCTCACTGAGAGAACTTAGCTTTTCTCGGATATGGTTCCTGTAGATGAGAAAGTGCTATTCTCCCTCCTTCTGATTTTCCCTTGAGGACTCTGTCATTTGGAGAGGAGCCTTTAGCTGCTTAGCCTCCTATGGACTTTTATTTAAGCATAGCATGCTTCCAGGGAGGGTAATGGTTCCACTTCAGTCGCTAACCCCGTCTGTTACCACACCTGCTCCCATAGACCTTGAGCTGTGTTGCAAGACATGCAGTCCAAGCTTAGTCCTTGTTAGAGGATTTTTTGTTTACGGAGTCAGTGTGTCACTGGGAAGACGTTCAACAACCAGCAGAAGTGACTTGTTGTGACGCAGTGCGGCAACCTCAGCAACCCGATAAGGAGTTGTCTGTACGACCCAGACAGTCTAGACAGCTTCGGGTTGTCACTGTACTTCCTCGCTTGCCCATGGTTGACAGTTCACAGACTGTGCAGCAGTACCATGATCTTGTGTCCGGCTCCGTCAGACGACTAGCTTTTAAGAGCTCCCACAAGTCGTCGCTGTCTGGAGATTCTCAGATGGACTATGGATCTGACCAAGGAACTGGGCCTCCTGGTCAATTTTGAGGAGTCCCAGCTCGTCCCATCCCAGACCATTGTCTCCTGGGTATGGATCTTCAGAGTCGAGCTTTTCGGGCTTTTCCGTCGGCCCCAAAGATATACTAAGCCCTAGATTGCATCCAGAGCATGCTGAGAAGGAACCGATGCTCAGTCAGGTAGTGGATGAGTCTAACAGGGACACTTTCATCGCTGGCACTGTTCATCGAGTTAGGGAGACCCCACCTCCCCCCCTTCAGTATCATCTAGCGGCTCACTGGATAAAGGACATGACGCTAGAGACGATCTCAGTTCCTGTTTCCGAAGAGAGGAGGTCTACTCTCACGTGGTGAAAGAACAGCTTTCTTCTCAAGGAAGTCTACCTTTGGCTGTTCAGAAACCCGACCGCCGTCTCTTCTCTGACGCATCAGACACGGGCTGGGGTGCGACTTTGGACGGACAGGAATGCTCGGGAACATGGAATCAGGAGCTAAGGACACTTCACATCTATTGCAAGGAGCTGTTGGCGGTTCGTCTGACCTTGATAAACTTCAAGTCCCTCCAGCTTAACAAGGTGGTGGAGGTGGACTCTGACAACACCACAGCCTTGGCTTACATCTCCAAGCAGGGAGGGACTCATTCGTGGAAGTTGTTCTAGATCGCAAGGGACCTCCTCATCTGGTTAAAAGATCGAAAGCTCACGCTGGTAACGAGGTTCATTCAGGGCGATATGAATGTCATGGCAGATCGCCTTAGCCGGAAGGGTCAGGTCATCCCCACAGAGTGGACCCTTCACAAGAATGTTTGCAGCAGACTTTGGGCCCTGTGGGGTCAGCCAACCATAGATCTGTTCGCTACCTCGATAACCTAGAGGCTCCCGTTGTATTGTTCTCCGATTCCAGACCCAGCAGCAGTTCACGTGGATGCTTTTCTGCTGGATTGGTCCCATCTCGACCTGTATGCATTCCCGCCGTTCAAGATTGTCAACAGGGTACTTCAGAAGTTCACCTCTCGCAAAGGGACACGGCTGACGTTGGTTGGCTCCGCTCTGGCCCGCAAGAGAATGGTTCATAGAGGTACTGCAATGGCTGGTCGACATTCCCAGGACTCTTCCTCTAGGAGTGGACCTTCTACGTCTACCTCACGTAAAGAAGGTACTTCCAAACCTCCACGCTCTTCGTCTGACTGCCTTCAGACTTTCGAAAGACTCTCAAGAGCTAGGGGCTTTTCGAAGGAGGCAGCCAGAGCGATTGCCAGAGCAAGGAGGACATCCACTCTCAGAGTCTATCAGTCTAAAGGGGAAGTCTTCCGAAGCTGGTACAAGGCCAATGCAGTTTCCTCATCCAGTACCACTGTAACCCAGATTGCTGACTTCCTGTTACATCTAAGGAACGTAAGATCCCTTTCAGCTCCTACGATTAAGGGTTACAGAAGTATGTTGGCAGCGGTTTTCCGCCACAGAGGCTTGGATCTTTCCACCAACAAAGATCTACAGGACCTCCTTAGGTCTTTTAAGACCTCAAAGGAACGTCGGTTGTCCACTCCAGGCTGGAATCTAGACGTGGTCCTAAGGTTCCTTATGTCTTCAAGATTTGAACCTCTCCAATCAGCCTCTTTTAAGGACCTCACATTAAAAACTCTTTTCCTCGTGTGCTTGACAACAGCTAAAAGAGTAAGTGAGATCCACGCCTTCAGCAGGAACATAGTTTTCACATCTGAAACGGCTACATGTTCCTTGCAGCTCGGTTTTTTGCTAAAACGAGCTACCTTCACGTCCTTGGCCTAAGTCGTTCGAGATCCCAAGCCTGTCCAACTTGGTGGGGGACGAACTGGAGAGAGTACTTTGCCCAGTTAGAGCTCTTAGGTACTATCTAAAAAGGTCAAAACCTTTACGAGGACAATCAGAAGCCTTATGGTGGGCTATCAAGAAGCCTTCTCTTCCAAGGTCTAAGAACTCAGTTTCTTACCTATTCAGGCTCCTGATTAGGGAAGCACATTCTCATCTGAAGGAAGAAGACCTTGCTTTGCTGAAGGTAAGGACACATGAAGTGAGAGCTGTGGCTACTTCAGTGGCCCTCAAACAGAACCGTTCTCTGCAGAGTGTTATGGATGCAACCTATTGGAGAAGCAAGTCAGTGTTCGCATCATTCTATCTCAAAGATGTCCAGTCTCTTTACGAGAACTGCTACACCCTGGGACCATTCGTAGCAACGAATGCAGTAGTAGGCGGGGGCTCAGCCACTACATTCCCATAATCCCATAACCTTTTTAACCTTTCTCTTGAATACTTTTTATGGGTTGTACGGTTGGCTAAGAAGCCTTCCACATCCTTGTTGATTTGGCGGGTGGTCAATTCTTTCTTGAGAAGCGCCGAGGTTAAAGGTTGTGATGAGGTCCTTTAGTATGGGTTGCAGCCCTTTATACTTCAGCACCTAAGAGTCGTTCAGCATCCTAAGAGGACCGCTACGCTCAGTAAGAAAGACGTACTTAATAAAGGCAGAGTAATGGTTCAAGTCGTCTTCCTTACCAGGTACTTATTTATTTTATGTTATTTTTGAATAACTAATAAAATAAAATACGGGATACTTAGCTTCTGTGTTAACATGTATGCTGGTCTCCACCCACCACCCTGGGTGTGAATCAGCTACATGATTATCGGGTAAGATTAATATTGGAAAATGTTATTTTCATTAGTAAAATAAATTTTTGAATATACTTACCCGATAATCATGATTTAATTGACCCACCCTTCCTCCCCATAGAGAACCAGTGGACCGAGGAAAAAATTGAGGTGGTGTTGACAAGAAGTACTAGAGTACCTGACCACAGATGGCGCTGTGGTGTTCACCCCCACCTGTATAGCGATCGCTGGCGTATCCCGACCATAGATTTCTGTCGGCAACAGAGTTGACAGCTACATGATTATCGGGTAAGTATATTCAAAAACTTATTTTACTAATGAAAATAACATATTTGATGTTTCTCTTTGTGAACATTTGTAAATTATCATCTAAATTTTTACCACTCTGTTTCAGATACCTTCTTGTATGCCCTTTGATGATTTTCATATCACTCCTGCTACTGCCCTTTGGAATCATTGGTTATATAATTTGGATGCTAATTAATGCTCTTGCTGATGTGCAGCCATTTTTCTATGTGCGTCCTATGGGAGAAGTGCAGCCACAAAAAAAAAAGTTTTCCAATAAGATTACAGTATGTTCAGCCAATATATGCATTTGTCCAGAACATATTGTCCGATTCAATAACCAAAGGTATTTATTATAGATGTTCTTTATTTTTTCTTGGTTAGGTAATGAAATGCTTTTTTAGTTGTAAACGTACAAAAACACAAACATTACTTGAGATCTTTATGTTTTTTGGTCAGGAACTGTGTGGTCCTCCTAGGCTTAAACAGGAAATCCAGGATGACACAATATACCAAGGAAACATTGACTGTCGTAGGGCTAGTGTAACAGTGTGCATGCACAGTATTAGTGTTTATATAAGGGATACCCACAATTTTATGCTCTCTAGAAACCTGTCACAGCCCCACCAATGCTAAATCTGTCTGCTAGCAGATAACACGTAGCCCACTGAGAGGCACTACTATTAGGAAGGTGGCCACTGAAAGACATCTTTTTTCCACTGTCAGTAGTAGCATGAACATATCAGCATTCATACTCCTGCCTTTTACAACCTAGACTTCATAAGGGCAGCTGTGCTTGTGGCTCGACTATCTCCGAACAGTTCATGGTTTCCACGCCTTCAGCATCAGAGCGGCGTCAATGACCTTAGATGTCAGGATGCCTGAAAACTTTAAATCATTCATTCAGCATCAGAGACTGAAGAAAATTAGTCTTTAGTCAACACAGTTGTATCTGAAAGTAGGGATTCAGAACACCTTTGCTTCCTCTTTTCTGACCTAGAACCTTCACGCCTGTATTTTCTCTTCTATATATATATCTACCGGACAGATTTTTATGCTACCAACATTACTCACTTGATGATCTGTAAGAGGTCCTCTTCCATTAAAGAATAGCTGTCAATTTAAGGCATAGATGACCAGATAAACCCTGGACTTCTTTGCTTCCATTCTGGTCTACCTCTTTGATGATAAGGAAGTTTATGACATCAACAATGCTGTCTTACAAAGTTGCTCTGACAAAACATCTCAAGTGCGATTCTGTTTTGGACTTAGATTCAGACATGTTTCACAAAATTACTTAGCTTATTGCTTTGCACCAAACATCTTTACTGACATCTCCAGTATCCTGGTTACTTAATAAGATTGATAGATTTCTTGATTAAATTAGATAACTCAGCATAAAAGAGCTCTTTCAGAAGGCAATATTTCTAATATTCTTAGCCATGGGAGCAATAGTTGGCTAATTTAGTGGGAGTTAATCACCCTCATTCTTAGCCTTCTGATACAAACTCTGGGTCTTCTCTTTTTGGCGAATAAACAAGACTCGCTCTATAGCTCAACTTTATAGCCTTGTTGTGATAATCTCTGCCCTGTGTCTACCCTGCATTCATATTTGCAAAGATTCACATCATTAGAAGGCACTGTACTCTAGTCTGTTTCAAAATACCAACAAGCTTCTTTCTAAAAGGGCATTGTCTCCTGACCTCCCTCATAACAAAAGCTTAACATCTCTTCATCCGTAAAACATATGATTTGAGAAGTCTTTCTGTTTTTCAGACTGTAAGAGATGTTAGTTCTAAACCTTCAAGTTTTTTTCTGGTGCAGGAGGACCATGACCTCCATTTTAAGCAGATTCCTTCCTTATACAATAGCTTCTCCAATTTATTCCCCAGACCCTCAGAAAGACTAACTTTCTTGGAAAACGTTTCAAGTCTAATTGGCAGGAAGGTCATGGAAAATGTGAAAATGATTTTTCTAAGCCTTTATAGCAGGCTATTTGTGATCCCTTGTTGTAAGGGGGATAGAGATGTAAATGCATGTATCTAAACTGAACTAGTTTTTCTAAGTTCTCCGCTGGAACAACTTTTACCATCTGGCTTCCATTTGTCTAACTCTGTAAAAGTTGAGCTTAAATATTTGGGTTGGTAAAACTCCTCTTTTTAGTAATAATCTAGCTTCTGTTTGAAAGGATAACTGTATGTTCAATATTTCTTAAAGAACTGTACATCCAGAACTGAGGAAATATCTGAGGATTGTATTAAAGAGAAAGAATTTTTAGTTTAGGTAGCTTTATTTTGGTTTTGGCAAAGCCATGCAGGTATTACCTCCTATGTTAGCTCCAGTTACAAGTTCTGTCTATACCTAACTTTCCTTTTGTCCCTAAAATATTTGGACACAAAATTATTACCATTATCACTGTATATCACTAGGTAGACCAAACTTAAAAAAAAATAGCTTAACAAGCATTTAATTACAGTTTTTGCATTGCAGCCTCTTCCTGGCATTGTTTCTGGATAATTGCTTAATCTATCAATGATTGTTAAATCTAAAAGAGATTTGTTCCGTAACTGAAATACAGACCACGCTATTTAATATGGGTAATTACTTTTGGCGTAGCTGAAATGACGATCCATTAGAATTTTAACGAGGGTTTACTACCCCACCACTAGTTAGCGGGGGGTAGGGAGGGTAGCTTGCTACCCCCTCCTCACACACATCTGTGCTTGAGCTCACTTTGCTCTCGGCTCGGGTGGTAGTCGGACGTGTCCGCTGTCACCCTCGCCTTCTTTGACAGCCATTGCTAATCTTTTTGCTTTAACTTTGACAGAGTGTGTTTGAAGTTGGCCTCTGCTATGCGTAAGTGTCCTGGATTACCTGACCGCCCTTGTGGCACGTATATGTCGGCGGTCGAAACGGACCCCCACACCTTATGTCCTTACTGTAGGGGCCAGCGGTGTGATAGGAATAAAGTGTATGGTGAGTGTAGGGAGTGGGTGGTCTACCTCCCAGTGGGAGAGGTTTTCTCGGCGCCGGAAGAAGAAGTCCAGACGGGATATTTCTCCTTCGAAGGTTTCTTTGAAAGGAGAAAATCCCAAGGACTCTTCTTCCGTGGCCTAAACCTCCTCCGAAGCTCCCACTCGATCGGTTTCTTCCGAGAAACTGTCAAGTGGTAGCGTAGGCCGTAGTTCTGTTAACCGATCTCGGGGTTTGGGAGGAGTTGACGCAGGTTCTACAAGTGGGGGTGTGAAAGCGTCAGACAACCTTCACAGCCCACTACCTGTAAGACGTGACCCACAGGAGGCTCGATACGTTCTCTATCGGCCCTGTGATGGCTGCACAACAGCTGGTTTAAAACCTCAGGCTCCTTAATGGACAAGTAGCAGAAGGTTGAGGGCATTGTTACCCAGTTTTAGTCTGCATGAATGAAAAGGTATGTCTGGCCCTTATTCTTTTCTTCATCCTCCCCTCTCTTGGGGAAAGCAGCATCCTGGGTTCTCTGCACAGTTGACCTCGAACCACTGCAGGTAAACCATGTTTCCTTGTGTTCCTGTCACGTCCCCATACCCTGACAAGGTGGTATTGGGAGAGTCCTAGCCTAAAGTTTCCATCTAAAGGACTACAGGTAAACTTCCTAGGACGAGTCACACTTCATACCTTCACATACAGCTTACGTAGGCCGCAGCCCTTGCACAGCAAGGTTCTAGCGAGGTGCAGGGACTCCTTATTGTTGAGTGCTGACACACTCAGATACTGAGTCCCCGGGCAAAGCCAAAAGCCAGTACTGGCTGGGACTTGCCACCCTTCCTAATGGGTGAGTCACCTATATTAAATAGCGTGGTTTGTATTTCAGTTACGGAACAAATGACAAATTCGTAGGTAATTTGTATTTTTCCTAACTATAAAAACCTTAGCTATTTAATCAATCTTGCCCGTCAGCCCTATCCCCCGTGAAGTCCTACCTCTAAGCAAAGTGAGCTCAAGCACTGGTGTGTGTGAGGGGTGGAGTGGGGGGGGGGGGGTTGCAAGCTACCCTCCCTACCCCCGCTAACTAGCGGTGTGGGTAGTAAACCCTCGTTAAAATTTTAATGGCTCGTCATTTCAGCTACGCCGAAAGTAATTATCCATATTAAATAGCTAAGGTTTGTATAGTTAGGAAAAATACAAATTACCTACGAATTTGTCATATTCCCTCCTTTACTTCTAGGCAAAGGTCCGACTATATCAATTATGACATTCTCATAAGGTTTTTCTTCCGATGAAATATCACACATTAGAGGCCTGGGAATTATTTGATTAGGTTTACCAGCAATATGACATTTGTGACAACTTAAAACATATCTTCTTACATCGCTTCTCATCTTAGACAAAAAGTATGTCTTACTTATACAGTTTACTTATTTACCCCTAAATGCCCTTGATCATTATGTGATAATTTCAAAATTAATTCTGAAAACCTCCTAGGAATTACTAATTGGTGTATAACCCCCTCTTTGTTAACTGACTTGGGGTGAACATAATGGCACAAAATTTTGTCTTTTAGACAAAAGGTTTCCTTACAAACATTATCAGTTTCCTCATCCAACTCGCATTAAAAAATTTGAGTTAGTGTCTCATCTTCTCTCTACAACTTAACTAGCTTATCTTTGTTAAAAATGTTAGTGCCTAAACCATCATTGCCACTATTACTTGAAGCCACTACATCGACCACGTTTACGTTACAACTTTTGACAGCTGTATTGTTAGCTTGGCTAAGACTGTCAATACTGAGTCGGTCTTCTCTGCCACACTCATGCTAAGATTAACCTCACCACCTCTATCACACACATTAAAATCCTTGAACAAACGATGACCGTAGTCTATATCTGTATCTAAACATGACCTCATTACTACCATTTCAGGCAGTGAAATCTCACTAAAAATAAAATTCACATCCTTGAATGTACTGTACTGTAGTCAAATCATTATGGACAATAATGTCAACGGGCAATTGGTCTACAACTGGTAGTTTTACATCTCTCGACACTCCCTAACTTTTCAAGTTCATCTTCAACAAAGGACAAACAATGCAAGTGTTTGGAAACCCACCTAACATATCTTTTTCTTTCATGCTGATCACTGCCCTCATTGGGCACACACCCTCTCCCGATGAGGGAGAGCTGCTCCAGTGTTCCGAGGCAAAACTACCTCTCTCAAATCCCCTCTTTCAAGAGAAGAAACTTCACATTCAGATAAAATCTTTTCATAAAGTTTACTAGTTTCTTTCATTATGCTATTCATACTTGATGAAAGATTTTTATTAGACATTGGTTTCTTAACATTCTTCCCTTCTACTATACAATTTCTTGCTAGATGTCCTTTCTTATTAGTGTACTTTGGAAACAAGTTATCTTGGCACTTCTAACTGTCCATTTGTTCTTAATTTTATAAGGACATCTTGCCTTTGTACTGTAGTTTTAAATCGGATATCCTTTTATTATTTATTTATAACAAATGATATCGGTGTCGATGACTTTCGATGTTAGGATGCCAGAAAACTCCAAATCAATCTCCATCTCCAAAACCCACAAGAAAAATTACCTCTTTACTAGTGTTCTTTGCCAATGTGCAATTTCAGAACACCCAGAACTTTATGGGTTGTCTGGGCATAGGGCATTTATTAAACACTACCTGAAACAAATCCAAGTAGTTCAACATTGATGTGTGGTAATTGACACATTTGTGACCCCAACAGGGTAGTCTGGAGAGAAAGACCAAATCAATCAGGTCCTTCAGGATAAGCAGAATAACGTAATTTTTGGCAGCCAATATTCTTCAGTCAGCCCTTATAAGGTAGGAGTCAAACTGTTAGTTTTTTATCTTACAGAAACCTGTACATCTGTTGTATGTCCCGCTTGGTTGTATATAGTTGGCCTGGAAGGTGCACGAGACTATTTATTAAAACTCTGGTACTAGTCCTTGGAGACCACACAGCACCTTAACCCCAAAAGGGGGTTTTAACAGAGAAAAAACCTATATTAGGGGAAGTGCTCTATGGTCTCTAGGCCCCTCCGTCCTCCCTAACCTTGCGTAGGGTAGTGGGTCAATGGTTTTTACTAGGGTATTCCTAGATGGCAGTTGGGCACGATTTGATGTGGTTATAGTCTAATAGTCAACTTGGATGCTGACTCCTATCAATGAGACGCATGATGTAGTAGTGACATCACTCATAGCAGATAAATTTCTGCAAAGGAAGTGCTTTATCGAATTATAAAGTGCCTGGACTCAAGGGTGTCCCTTATATACACTTGAGTCTGTGCTTTGCACATTGATACAACAGCGCTAGAGCAGGGTAGACAATATTTCTTTGGTATTTATGTCATATTGAATTCCCTGTTCTAGCCTTTCATAGAAAAGTCCGTGGACACAACACAGCACTTCCCCAAAATACGTTTTCCATTTGTCAAAACCCCCTGTTATTTTAATGAGTACTGTATTTTGTATTTTTATTTCAAATATTTTATGAGTTGCTTCATTACTATCAGATGTTATTTGATTTTTCTTTTGTACACAAAAGTAGAGGATCAGAAGTATATTGAAGAAATAGTTCATTGATTGGTATTGTTATATGAGAGATTACTGTACTTGTAAGATTTTCAAATGGAAAAATTATTGTGTTTGTATACGTAGTACTGTAATTGTTTTTGTTGTTGAATGTAGTAATGATAAGATAAAAAACAGCTTTACTTTTCATTTGATTTTTCTTCAGGAGCGTATATTGGCGTTTAGGAGAGATTGGAAAGAGGCTCCTAAACCAGGACTCATCTTTAAATAAACAAAATTTGGTACCTCCAGTTTCCCGTGAAAATGTAATTTTGACTGAAGTAAGGTTGTGATGGATTTGTTACACATGATTTGACTACAATAGTATTTGTTATTGGAAAGCTGTTCAATTCTAATGACTTACCCAATATTCATTACTATTTCTTCAAAAAAGTTCAACCATAATGAAATAAGAAAGTTCTTTCTGACCTAGCAAAGTAGCCTCTGTATCGAGAATTGGACAAGTTGTTAGCACACGATTTGATCTGCCTCACAGGTGAATAGACCAAACCTTTATTGTCGAAACGGTTCAGTTAGATAAATATGATTGCTGTCTTCTTGTATACAGATATTCAATTGAAAAATTGGTTTGTATTCATTTTCTCTTAGTTTTAATTCTTCAGAAATGTCTGCTGAATTTGTTAAACTACATTTTTTCAGAGAAATGTTAGGTGAACAGCTGTTTTAAGGTAAGCCTAATTTCTCCATTTTGGTGTAGCTTGGATGGATGAGTGCCATCGTGATTTGTTGCTCAGAATCAGTCCTAATATATGTTTGGGGTTAGCTGTGGTTTATCTTATCGTTTGAAACCTTTGAAGTTTCGTTTTCTCCGTTTTCAATCATTCAGGCAGTGATGATGAAAAGTTCAGAGCTTCATTGAACAGCAGGATAAGGTTGGTAGCTCCCTTTTATCCTCAGAGAGAATGACTTATAGATGTCTGGCTTCTACTATCAGATTGACCGAAGAAGTCTTAAAAGACCAATCTTATGAAACAACTGATATCCATAGATGTTTTTTAATCTCCCACACACTTCATTCTGTAGAATTGAATGGATACTATCCACAATATTATCATAGAAAAAGGGTTTTGTAGGTTTTCTAGATTCTTTTAGGGTTGCTGTGGCCTGATTGGTAACGTCTCTGCCTGGTGTTTCCCAGTCGGGAGTTCGAGTCCCGCTCAGACTCGTTAGTGCCATTAGTGTCTGCAACCTTACCATCCTTGTGAGCTAAGGTTGGGGGGTTTTGGGGAGCCTATAGGTCTATCTGCTGAGTCATCAGCAGCCACTGCCTGGCCCTCCCTGGTTCTAGCTTGGGTGGAGAGGAGGTTTGGGCGCTGATCATATTATACAGTATATGGTCAGTCTCTAGGGCATTGTCCTGATTGCTAGGGCAGTGTCACTGTCCCTTGCCTTTGCCATTCATGAGCGACCTCTAAACCCCTTTAAACAGTCCACTAATAATATAATCTATTAAAAACAATGGAATGTCTATTTTGATTTGTGTAAGTCTAGGAATGTTTCAGTAACAAGCTCATTTGGATGATACAGCCTTGTTAAGTTTACAATTTATTAAAAAAAATTATCTCAACTATTGTATTGAGGAGTATAGGACCATACCTATTACTTTTCTCAAACATCTGGGATTGGATTTATTTGTAAATTTTTCAGGTCATTTGTTATTGACAAAACTCCAGTTGTTAAAAAGGTTTTTATTGGAGTTTAGATCCTTTCTTACAATATTTAAGAAACTATTGTTTTGAACCTTTGGAAGAGATTAATTTTAAAAATCTCAGTTAAAGCAAAATCATTTTTATAATCTACCTCCATGGCTTACAATGATTTCAAGATAAATGGTTTTCCTCAATATTGCCTTTTTTGGAGAAAGGGATCAGTAATGCTTCTGAAAATAGATTCTGTGTCCCATGAAGGCTGTAAAGTTTTGTTTGGACAACTGAAAAAATGAGAGGACAGGATGGTAACTTGTTATGTTAGGTTTGGATTTCAAATGTTCCTCTCTCAAATGATGCTGTTGTTTCTTATTAAGGGTATTGGCATCGGCAAAAAATAGCTATTTTGGTCACACAGACATTTTCAGATTTTGTCATGTTTACGTTGTAAAAATTCTGTTCCATTATGCCATTTGGAAGCTTATTCAAGAGATAAGAAGGCCAATTTTTCATACCCATACACTCCTAGAATCTCTAGATATCTGCCGTAGCTACCACTGACATTGTTACTTTGAAAACATTCATTATTATTTATATTTATATATTATCTTCTGTACAACACTTTATGCATCAGCAATAGTACTATTGGAGAAATTATCAGTAACATTTATAATAGTGCTTGAAAGTTTAGTGAGGAAGAACTATTGCGTTGAGTTGTTTGCTGGGCGGCTACCTTATTTACGCTATTTTTGGGCTTCCTACAAATTTTTTTTCTTTTATATTAAAGTATATAAAAATACCAAGGATGACATGCTGATCATGAGACATTCAAAACACTGCCAGGAATAAGCAAAATATTTCATATACCATCAAACATTTTCTTCTATGAAAGGAATGTTGTTCAAACACATGGTTTCCCTTCGATAGTATCTGGTGATGAAGATTTACCTTCTGAAATCAATCAAGGTAGTGTTCAATTAGATGAAAATAAACTGGAAGAAATTCTCCTAACAAGTCTTAAGCATAGACATAAACTCATGGGGAATTATATCAGTGAGGGAGCAATGATTATGTGGTGAGAGTGGTGAAGATGAAATCATTTTCATTTACCCCCAAAATAAAGATTTTATGAAAAAAACTTTTGTGATTGTGGAAAAATGACTGAATTCGATTTTGTAAAACATTATCATGACATTGACATGGTTGTGAAGTGTGGATGTGAATTGCATAAATTATATGATCATGGCTTAGTGAAATACTGTGAAAATGTAAATATTTGTACAGATAGAACAGGTGTAACAACAGCTGCATTTGTGTATGAAAGTGTGTTGAATGGTGCGAGATTAGCTGTTATAATATATTGAGTGTGAAACTCCTTTCTAATTCTACTTACTACATTTGTTCCATAACTGGAATACAAACCACGCTATTTAATAGGGGTATTACTTTCGGCGTAGCTGAAATGACGAGCCATTAATTTTTAACGAGGGTTTACTACCCACACTGCTAGTTAGTGGGGGTAGGGGTGGGTAGCTTGCTACCCCCCACCCCCCACACACACCTGTGCTTGAGCTCACTTTGCTCGAGCTCACTTTGCTCTCTGCTTGAATGGTAGTCGGACGTGTCTGCTCTCATCCTCGCCGTCAATTGGCAGCCATTTAATGCTTTTTTGCTTTTTCTTTTCTAGTTTTGTGTGTGAAGTTGGCCTCTGCAAATATGCGCACCTGCCCTGGGTTTCCCGACCGCCCCTGTGGAACATTCATGTCGGCGGTCGAGACCAATCCTCACGCCCTTTGCCTTTCCTGTAGGGGCCAACGGTGTGACAGCAATAACAGGTGTAGTGAGTGTAAGGAGTGGTCTACCTCCCAGTGGGAGAGGTTTTCGCGACGACGGAAGAAGAAGTCCAAACGGGATATTTCTCCTTCGAAGGTTTCTTTGAAAGGAGAAAAACCTTAGGCCTCTTCTTCCGTTGCCCAAACCTCCTCCGATGCTCCCACTCGATTGGTCTCTTTCGAGAAACCGTCGAGTGGTAGCGTAGACCGATGTACTGTTTACCTAACTCGGGGCTTGAGAGATGACGTTGCTTACCCTGTCACTAATCCCCCTTTTTCAGCTTTGGTCCTCCTTGGGGCTTGAGGGTTCGCCCTCCAAGGAGGTTTTACTTGACTACATCCGATTGGGTGCCGCTGTCAACCAATCACCGTCACCGACAGAGGGTGATCCTCTGTCTCTTGTCGACGTTGTGGTGTCAGAGGTATCCAATGCAGTATCACCCATCACTTCTGCCTCTTCAAACCCTACGGTAAATGACGGCTTAGTTTCTTCCGTTCCTGTTCAACCAACGAGGGAGAAACTTAAGTCCAACAGTCTCTCCTGCTAGTGTTTCTTCCCCTCGGGGAGTTCACTTACAGAGATTCCTCTTCGGAGGACTGCGAAGGTCAGCTCGCTGACCCTACGGCCCCCAGAGGGCGCATTCGTCGTAAGGCTCGCCTTCCTCTTCGCCAGAGAGGCTTTCCTTCACCTGCAGTGAGGAGGCGCCTCTTCGGTTCAACATCTTCGATGCAGTCACCCGCAGAGGAGCCTCGACATCGATCACCGATCACTGTTCCTGCATTGGTCCTGGACCTTTCTGCAGATCGTTTGCGATCTCCTTCGGTGCAAGGTCGTCCTTTTAAAGGACACGCCGACCTTCCACCCGACAAACCTGCTGACCTGCTGTCATTGTTCTTATATAAACCTAATAAAATTTCATTTAAATACCGAAACCTAATGAGCGCGCTATAGTAGCTCGTCAGGTCCCGTCAACAAACCCTAACACAGGGTATCAAGGGCGTATGCGCCAACACGCACATACGTCCCAACAGGAGCCCAGCTCTGCTACGCGCTATGCACGCACTTTTGCACATACGCACCCACGTTCTCCTGTGCGCCAGGCCTTGCCTGAGCCTAAGCATACGCGCCCACGCCCAGCTGCACGCCAACCCTCGCCTGCGCTCTAGCACTCTCCCACGCGCCAACGCTCTCTTACTTGCCAGCGATCTCCTGCGAGCCAGCGCTCTCGCCCAGCAGTTATTTCTCCTGAGCACCCACGATCTACAGATCTGGGCGCTACTGGGAAGTCAACTAGAGTGACTTCTCCCATGTTTTAGCTCTCACCTTCGCGCCAGCGTGCTCCATCACCCTCATGCATCCGCGAGGATGCGCACTTGCCCATCCTCTCCTACGGATTCGCGCCCACATTCTGACGCGTGCCCACGAGCAGCAAGGACTTCAACTGCGCGCCTCGCGCGCGCCCTACGACTAGTACAGGCACGCGCAAACTCTCGCCCGCGCGCCCGTGCACTTAATGCCTTGATCCTGCGCACCCGCGCGCGAATGCTCTCCCGCACGCGTGCGCGCCAACAGTCTCCCGCACGCGCTCCTGTGCGCCCACAGTCTCCCGCACACGCTCCTGTGCGCCCACATTCTCCCGCACGTGCTCCTGTGCGCCCACAGTCTCCCGCACGTGCTCCTGTGCGCCCACAGTCTCCCGCACACGCTCCTGTGCGCCCACATTCTCCCGCACGTGCTCCTGTGCGCCCACAGTCTCCCGCACGTGCTCCTGTGCGCCCACAGTCTCCCGCACGCGCTCCTGTGCGCCCACAGTCTCCCGCACGTGCTCCTGTGCTCCCACAGTCTCTCGCACACGCTCCTGTGCGCCCACAGTCTCCCGCACGCACTCCTGTGCGCCATCAGTCTCCCGCGTGCCCCTGCGTGCACGCGCATCAGCAGTCTCCCGCGCGTGACTCCGGTATTCTCCCTCGCGCGAGCGCCATTATTCTCCCTCGCGCGAGCGCCATTATTCTCCCTCGTGTGACTCCGGTATTCTCCCTCGCGCGAGCGCCATTATTCTCCCTCGCGCGAGCGCCATTATTCTCCCTCGCGCGAGCGCCATTATTCTCCCTCGCGCGAGCGCCATTATTCTCCCTCGTGCGAGCGCCATTATTCTCCCTCGCGCGAGCGCTATTATTCTCCCTCGCGCGAGCGCCACTATTCTCCCTCGCGCGAGCGCCACTATTCTCCCTCGCGCGAGCGCCACTATTCTCCCTGGCGCGAGCGCCACTATTCTCCCTGGCGCGAGCGCCACTATTCTCCCTGGCGCGAGCGCCACTATTCTCCCTGGCGCGAGCGCCACTATTCTCCCTCGCGCGAGCGCCATTATTCTCTCTCGCGCGAGCGCCATTATTCTCCCTCGCGCGAGCGCCATTATTCTCCCTCGCGCGAGCGTCAATATCCTCCCACGCGCGAGACTGCTGAACTACGAACGGCAAGCTCGCCATCGCCACATTTCCCCTCCCCGCAAGCGCATACCAGTGCGCATTGTGGGAGAAGGGAAACATATAAAGGGGTTCAGGATCCCAAAGCCTTTTCAGGCAAACCCACCAATGATGAGAACTCCTCCCAGGGATCCTTCAATTCCTGTCCCTTCAAGGGGTATGTCTGACAGCGCGTCTGTCAGCCAACAGCCCTGGTTCGGTGCACTAATCAGAGCTGTAACGCAGGCGTTCAAGCCTGTCTTTTCTGAATTGGGGCACAGATCCTTGGCTGCTTCTAGCCCTTTGAAGAGAAAAAGAGGAGTTCCGGACGCGGTAACTTTTCCAAGGGCAAAACTGACTCCACGCAAGCTTTCGAGGCGGGTTCCTTCTTTCCCGCAGACTCTCTCTCTTTCCCCTTCGGACGAAGATTCCCCGTCCTCAGGGGAATCACGTAAGGAGAGACCTTCCCCCATCGCACCAATGAGGGAAACCTCTCCCCGTGCCAAGATGTCTTCTCAGGTGGGGACTGAAAGGAACATGCCATCCTTGTCAATGTTGGAGACCTGCATCCTTCCCAGGAAGGAATCTAAGGACTCTAAAACATTACCGAAGTCCTCTACTAGGACTAGGATGGAGCCAGCTAGCCACTCCGAGAACATCCGCGACTCTCCCCAAGAAGAGCCTTTGGGGACAGGAGATTTCGCTGCAAGTCCTACTTCAGGAGGAGACCAGCAAGAGTCAGAACATGCGGTTTGGCAAGTTCTGACTCTAATGAGGGCTCTCAACAGGTTTTCCAACCCAGACATCCCTCCTCGAGAGGGCAAGGACACGGTCTTGGACCGTGTCTTTGGTTCTCAGAAGCCCTCGAAGACCAGTGCAGCACTGCCCTGGTCTCGGGGTTAAGCGTACCAGGGACAAGATTTCTCTACAGCTCTCCAAGATGTCCTCCTCCAACCATTCCAGTGCCACCAACAAGCTCCTTCCACCTCCTCGCGTACAGCAGAGGAAGTACTTCTAAGGAACCTTGTTTAGCTCTTTCTCTTCACCACTCGCTGGAAGAGCTTACCAGCGGAGTCCCTCTTGAGAGGCACTCCAACCGGCAGGTCTCATTCTCGGCAACCGAGATCCTTAACCAGGAGAAAGTTGCTAAGTGTGCTATGCAAGCCACTTCATGGCTCGACATCTGGTTGGGGACCTTAGGTATCCTGATACGTTCTGAGGATTTCTCCAAAGAACGTACCAGGAAAACTGTGGAGACTTTTCTTCTCTCAGGTACTCGCCCGATCGAGTTTCTGGCCCACCAAGTCTCGAACTTGTGGGCAAATACCATTCTGAAACGTTAGGATGCAGTAGCTGAGAGATTCCATCAGGAGGTCCCTAGCACCGAGATCAATAGGCTCAGATATTCTTTTCTAGAAGGATCCATCTTGTTTGAGCCTAAGGATGTGGAACATGCTGCTGAGAGGTGGAGGAAGTCTTATCAAGACTCCTTCATAGGCCTTTAACATCTAAGCCCTATAAGCCTCCAGCACCACAGCATTCCCGTCCAGTCAAGACCGCTAAAACGACGACAGCAGCAAAGACTGTGGTGTCTAAGACCTTTCTTGTCAAAGGAAGGAAAGACAAAAAGTCCTCCAGGGGAGGCAAGAATCCTAGAGGGAGCAGCCGAGGCCGCAAGCGCTAGGATAGGCAGTCCCCCTGCATGTCCACCAGTGGGGGATGCCTACAAAGTTGCTCAAACAGGTGGAAGCAACTCGGAGCCGATTCCTGGACAGTCTCCGTGATCAGTCTAGGATATCGCGTCCCGTTCATAACATCTCTACCTCCCCTGACGACGAATCCAGTGTCATTGAGCTCCCTTGCCATGGGATCGGCAAGGGGGTAAGCCCTTTGGGCAGAAGTCGAGACCCTGTTGAAGAAGGGCGCTCTCCAAGAGGTCCTAGATGAATCTCCAGGCTTCTTCAGTCGACTCTTTCTTGTAAAGAAGGCGTCTGGAGGCTGGAGACCAGTCATCGACCTCTCAGCTCTGAACAAGTTTGTCAAACAAACTCCGTTCAGCATGGAGATGGCGGTCACGGTCAGACTGGCAGTAAGACTGCAAGACTTCATGTGCACACTGGACCTAAAGGATGCGTACTTCCAGATCCCAGTCCATCCGTCTTCAAGGAAGTACTTAAGATTCAGCCTAGACAACAGAAAGTACCAGTTCAAGGTGCTGTGCTTCGGTCTCTCCACAGCACCACAAGTTGTCACCAGAGTGTTCACCCGAATATCATCTTGGGTACACAGGATTGACATCTGTCTCCTCCGTTATCTGGACGACTGGTTAATCCTAGCAGACTCAGTGTCATCCCTTCTTCAACACCGAGACAAACTTCTGAGACTTTGCCAGGATCTGGGGATTATGGTAAATCTCGAGAAGTCCTCACTGCTTCCCACTCAAAGACTGGTATACTTAGGCATGATTATAGACACCAATCTCCACAAAGCCTTCCCATCAGACGACAGGATAGCAAGGCTGAGGAAGGTCGCAAGACCTTTTCTCAGTCGAGAAGAACTTCCAGCCCAATTATGGTTACGTCTCCTCAGTCATCTTTCATCGCTGCCCCGTCTAGTTCCCAACGGTCACCTCAGGATGAGATCCCTCCAGTGGCGACTCAAGTCCCGGTGGAATCAAAGGTACGATTCCCCGGACATCCAGATCCCCATGGGACCTGTGGAAATGACGGATCTCCAGTGGTGGGTGGCAGACGAGAACCTACGAAAAGGAATGGATCTTCTCGTTCTCCCCCCGTATTTGATGCTGTTTACAGACGCTTCAAAAAAAGGGTGGGGGCCCACGTGCTGCACCACACGACCTCAGGCCTCTGGTCAGAGTCAGAAAAGTAACTCCATATAAATATCCTAGAGATGAAGGCTGTCTTTCTGGCCCTTCAACAGTTCCAACAGTACCTGGCAAGTCACTCTATGGTGGTGATGAGTGACAACACCACAGTAGTGGCCTACATCAACGAACAAGGAGGTACTTTTTCGCAGCAACTATCCCATCTGGCAGTAGAGATACTGAGATGGGCCGAAGTCCACTCGATACCACTATCGGCACGCTTCATTCATGGCAAAACGAATGTGCTCGCCGACAATCTGAGCAGAGCTTCTCAGATAGTGAGTACCGAGTGGTCTTTGGATCATCTAGTAGCCAACAAAGTCCTGATTTTATAGGGTTCTCCGACTGTGGATCTTTTCGCAACGGCCCTTAACTTCAGGCTCCCGCTGTACTGTTACCCAGTCAAAGACCCCAAGGCTCTTTGGCAAGATGCTTTCCAACAATGGTGAGACAACATCGACGTTTATGCCTTTCCCCCGTTCTGTCTGATGAGGAGGGTATTTAACAAGACTAGAACATTGGTCAGTCTTTCAATGACCCTTATAGCTCCACTATGGTATCACGCGGAATGGTTCCCGGACCTTCTGCAACTCCTAACGGAGCTACCAAGAGACCTCCCTCCACGACTCAATCTACTCAAACAACCACATGCCAACATCTTCCACAAAGCCATAGGTTCACTACGACTTCACGCCTGGAGACTATCTAGCATATCCTCTCTGAGAGAGGATTTTCACAACAAGTTACTGTCAGGATGTGTGGACACCTGCGAAAGTCTTCGGCAGCAGTCTACCAGGCAAAGTGGAAAGTCTTCTGTGGTTGGTGTCGTGGAAGGGGGTGTCATGGAAGGGGGTATCTCTCCAGTCAATGCCACTATTCCAACAATAGTGGAGTTCCTCGTGTATTTGCGGGAAGAAATGCGCCTTTCAGTCTCGGCAGTGAAAGGCTATCGTTCAGCCTCAAGTCTAGCCTTCAGGCTGTTAGGAATGGACATTTCTTCATCGCTAGAACTTTCCCTACTCATATGTAGTTATGAACTTACCTGCCCTCAGTCGGAAGTGAGACCTCCCCCATGGAACGTGGTTCGAGTTCTCAGGTCTCTTAAGAAACCTCCCTATGAACCATTATGCCAGGCATCAGATCACCACCTAACTTGGAAGACGGTATTCCTGCTAGCTTTGGCCTCGGCCAAGTGAGTCAGCGAACTTCATGGCCTCTCGTATGACATCGCCCATTCAAGGGGATGGGGGTAGGTAACGTTCAGCTCCGTCCCTGAGTTTATTGCTAAGACTCAGAATCCTGGAGTGGCGGATCCTCGATTCGACTCCTTCCGGATTTCTAGTCTCCGTACTGTAACAGATTACCCAGACAATCTCTGACTATGCCCAGTAAGAAGCTTGAGGCTGTACCTCATAAGAACAGCTGCAGCCCGTCCTCATGTGCCAGCTTTATTCGTCAGCACAGGAAGGACTAAGAGGAGGGTCACCAAGAACACCATCTCTACATGGATCTGTAGGGTCATTGACCTGGCCTTGAATCCAGACCCTCCTCCATCACGTCGCCCTAGAGCGCATGATGTCGGGCATAGCTACGTCCCTGGCCTTCAAAAGAAATTTTTCAGTGACGCAGGTTCTTCACGCTGAGGTGTGGAAACGTCAAACAACATTCACATCCCACTATCTGCAAGACGTGACCCACAGGAGACTCGATACGTTTTCTATCGGCCCTGTGGTGGCTGCACAACAGCTGGTTTAAAACCTCAAGCTCCTTATTGGACAAGTAGCAGAAGGTTGAGGGCATTGTTACCCGGTTTTAGTCTGCAGGAATGAAAAGGTTTGACTGGCCCTTATTCTTTTCTTCATCATCCCCTCTCTTGGGGAAAGCAGCATCCTAGGTTCTCTGCATAGCTGACCTCAAACCACTGTAGGTAAACCATGCTCCCTTGTGTTCCTAGTATTAAGATTAATACTGTTACGTCCCCATACCCTAACGAGGTGGTATTGGGAGATTCCTAGTCTACAAGTTTCCATCTAAAGAACTTTAGAAAAACTTTCTAGGACGAGTCACATTTCTCCATACCTTCACACACAGCTTGCATAGGCCGCAGTCCTTGCGTAGCAAGGTTCTGTCGAGGTGCAGGGACTCCTTATTTCTTGGGCGCTTACACACTCAAATAAGGAGCCCCCAGGCAAAGCCAAAAGCCAGACTGGCTGGGACGTCCACCCTTCCTAATGGGTGAGTCACCCCTATTAAATAGCGTGGTTTGTATTCCAGTTATGGAACAATTGTCAAATTCTTAGATAATTTGTATTTTTCCTAACTATAGAAACCTTAGCTATTTAACCAAACTTGCCCGCCAGCCCTATCCCCCTTGAAGTCCTACCTCCAAGCAAAGTAAGCTCAAGCACAGGTGTGTGAGAGGGAGGGGTAGCAAGCTACCCTCCCCTACCCCTGCTAACTAGCGGTGTGGGTAGTAAACCCTCGTTAAAAATTAATGGCTTGTCATTTCAGCTACGCCAAAAGTAATACCCCTATTAAATAGGTAAGGTTTGTATAGTTAGGAAAAATACAAATTATCTATGAATTTGTCATATTGAAAAACTTGCTGAAAATTAATACGATAAAAGCTGTTGGATATAAAAATCATGTACAGTAGTGCCTCACAACACGAAATTAATTTGTTCTGGAGTGGTTTTCGTAAAGTGGTTTTTTTTTTTTTTTGTGTTGTGAGACATTTCACATGCAAATTGCCTAATTTGTTTCAAACCCTATAAAACACCACATTAAATCTCATAATAAAGCTACAGTATAACCACAATGAAATACTGTACAGCCAAATACACTTGAACCATTCAGTATACCTAAACTAAATGTTAATACCTGTAAATTAAGTAGTTATTACAACCTAATGTAATAATAAATGGAAAATAATACAATAAATACAGTACAATACTGTACATATACTAAATATACAGTTACATATGTACTGTACTATTATAGTTACCCCTATTATACACACAATTACATTTTCTGTTGTCTGAACCCATTTTATTCAACTCTGTGATGGGTGACTATTTTATTCTCAGCCTGGCTGGCAAATCTTCTTTCGTCAAGTGAAACATTTTTCGTAAAGTGAGTCATAAAAATGTTCGCGTCTCATTTCGCAGCTTGAAAATTTCGTAAGCAGAATCTTTTGTGAAAAGTGGTATGACTTTATGGGACATGACAACTACTGTATATTGTAGGTCTTGTTGGTTTGGCCCTGGATCTCTTGACTCTAGCTGGTCAAACAAGATTTTGAGCCTCTTACCCACCTTCGAGGCAGAAAAGGTTCTATGCACCTGAGCATATTGTGTTATCTCCTCTGCAGGTTGGCCCGTCGTTTTATACAATGACAGAGGGATTTCCTCAGAGCAGCATTTCCCAACCTTATTTGGTTGCGACTCTAAATGTAGTCTTAACCTAGAGTAGCGACCCTACTTGTAATAATAAATCAAACCATTTCATGTTACAGTTATATGTACTTCCAAAATGTTTATTAGCTTTTGTTATTATATTTCAATTTATATTTATTACACAGTTAATTTTAATACATTTTAAGTGGGAATGAAATCAGTTTAAAAAAGAAAGAAAACTTTATTTCATATCCTTTTGCACATACATACATATACCAAAGGCCCTTCCCCCAATTTTGGGGGGTAGCCGACATCAACAAGAACAAAACAAAAAAGAGGACCTCTACTCTCTACGTTCCTACAGCCTAACCAGGGACTCAGCCGAGTTCAGCTGGTACTGCTAGGGTGCCACAGCCCAACCTCCCACACATTTCCACCACAGATGAAGCTTCATAATGCTGAGTCCCCTACTGCTGCTACCTCCGCGGTCATCTAAGGCACTGGAGGAAGCAGCAGGGCCTACCGGAACTGCATCACAATCGCTCGCCATTCATTCCTATTTCTAGCACGCTCTCTTGCCTCTCTCACATCTATCCTCCTATCACCCAGAGCTTTCTTCACACCATCCATCCACCCAAACCTTGGCCTTCCTCTTGTACTTCTCCCATCAACTCTTGCATTCATCACCTTCTTTAGCAGACAGCCATTTTCCATTCTCTCAACATGGCCAAACCACCTCAACACATTCATATCCACTCTAGCCGCTAACTCATTTCTTACACCCGTTCTCACCCTCACCACTTCGTTCCTAACCCTATCTACTCGAGATACACCAGCCATACTCCTTAAACACTTCATCTCAAACACATTCAATTTCTGTCTCTCCATCACTTTCATTCCCCACAACTCCGATCCATACATCACAGTTGGTACAATCACTTTCTCATATAGAACTCTCTTTACATTCATGCCCAACCCTCTATTTTTTACTACTCCCTTAACTGCCCCCAACACTTTGCAACCTTCATTGACTCTCTGATGTACATCTGCTTCCACTCCACCATTTGCTGCAACAACAGACCCCAAGTACTTAAACTGCTCCACCTCCTCAAGTAACTCTCCATTCAACATGACATTCAACCTTGCACCACCTTCCCTTCTCGTACATCTCATAACCTTACTCTTACCCACATTAACTCTCAACTTCCTTCTCTCACACACCCTTCCAAATTCTGTCACTAGTCGGTCAAGCTTCTCTTCTGTGTCTGCTACCAGTACAGTATCATCCGCAAACAACAACTGATTTACCTCCCATTCATGATCATTCTCGCCTACCAGTTTTAATCCTCGTCCAAGCACTCGAGCATTCACCTCTCTCACCACTCCATCAACATACAAGTTAAACAACCACGGCGACATCACACATCCCTGTCTCAGCCCCACTCTCAACGGAAACCAATCGCTCACTTCATTTCCTATTCTAACACATGCTTTACTACCTTTGTAGAAACTTTTCACTGCTTGCAACAACCTTCCACCAACTCCATATAACCTCATCACATTCCACATTGCTTCCCTATCAACTCTATCATATGCTTTCTCCAGATCCATAAACGCAACATACACCTCCTTACCTTTTGCTAAATATTTCTCGCATATCTGCCTAACTGTAAAAATCTGATTCATACAACCCCTACCTCTTCTAAAACCACCCTGTACTTCCAAGATTGCATTCTCTGTTTTATCCTTGATCCTATTAATCAGTACTCTACCATACACTTTTCCAACTACACTCAACAAACTAATACCTCTTGAATTACAACACTCATGCACATCTCCCTTACCCTTATATAGTGGTACAATACATGCACAGACCCAATCTACTGGTACCATTGACAACACAAAACACACATTAAACAATCTCACCAACCATTCAAGTACAGTCACACCCCTTTCCTTCAACATCTCAGCTTTCACACCATCCATACCAGATGCTTTTCCTACTCTCGTTTCATCTAGTGCTCTCCTCACTTCCTCTATTGTAATCTCTCTCTCATTCTCATTTCCCATCACTGGCACCTCAACACCTGGAACAGCAATTATATCTGCCTCCCTATCATCCTCAACATTCAGCAAACTTTCAAAATATCCCGCCCACCTTTTCCTTGCCTCCTCTCCTTTTAACAACCTTCCATTTCCATCTTTCACTGTCTCTTCAATTCTTGCGCCGGCCTTCCTTACTCTCTTCACTTCTTTCCAAAACTTCTTCTTATTCTCTTCATATGACTGACCCAGTCCCTGACCCCACCTCAGGTCAACTGCCCTCTTTTGCACATAAAGTAAGTTTTTCTTCTGTGGTTTGCGAAAACATTTTCATACTTTACTGATAGATTTATCTGATTCACAAAATTAATACAATGAATTTCTTAAAAAAGTAGCTAGTGTAAGAACCAAATACAGTAGTATATTTTGGGAATTAGCAGTGACCATATTAAAGAAGAAAATTACAACAAATTACATAAACCTCAAACATTTTCTCAGAAACTACCTTGAAACTGCTTCATTTTGTGCAGTGGTTCTCAAATATTGGCTTTATATTCATTTTTAGGGCACACTGCAAGTCATATTGGTGATCCAGCCAGTTTCTTGCTTTAGGCCTTAATCTTAACTAGACTTGAAAACCCTTGTGTGCAGAGATAAGTTGTGAGACAAGGGGAAAGAGCTTTATTAGCCTCTTGAGTCATATGGGCATATCATTGAGTTGAGTCCAAAATTTTGAGCACTTTTGTCCAGTAGAATCATTACCTTGGTCTTCTCAAGTAAGTCAGTTACATTAATAAAAATAAAAATGTGAACAGCTATGAATTATTAAGATATATTTTAGCAAAAACCTTTTTGTGAGGTACTGCACAGGAGATGTCTTCGTAAATGAAACAGTCCTCTGCAGCTGTCTAACTAGGAAAGTGGGCTATCTTCTGCAGTTTGTATTGTAGAAGGTACTTTTCCGGTTGGATCATTTCTAGTGCAGATCATGGATCTCTTTGGCTTCCTTCACGGAGAAAAGCACCTCTCAGTCATATCTGTCTAAAGCTAACACTCAGCCATGGGTATGGACTTTCAACTGAAGGGCACAGACCTCTTCTTTGCATGGGAGTTCTCTATGCTTGTAAGGATCTTTGATTATTCTAATTCCACCCTGGACCTTTAGCTACCTGATTGGGACATGACTTTCGTTCTCAGGGTGATAATGCATACCCTGTTCGAGCATTTGAGAAGGTTGTCAGACAGAGGTCTGACTCTTAAGGCTGTCAACTTGCTAGCCGTAGTATTGGCGAGTTGCACGGTCTCTCTTACTTAGTTGTCCACACTGAGGGATGGAAGGAGCTCTCCTTCAGCTTTATGCATGATTTTGTGGCCAGAAGATAAAACCCTTTGTTGTACAACTCCCACTTTGAGACCTAATCTATTCCCTCTATATGTGAAGTGTCGGGTGTTTATCGAGAGGAGATGCTTTTGTTCTTTGAGGGCTCTGCCATGCTATCTGAAGAGGACCAACAACTCAGGCCTGATCATTAACAACTCCTACCTTAGCACTGGTAAGACCAAGAAAGAGGTGTCATGGACCGCAATTTCTTTTTAGATTAATGAGATGATCCATGTACCATACACCTCCACTGTTGTGAAGATTTAGGTACTGTACCAGCTAGGACCAGAGTTCACCCTAGCCTTCAAGAGGAATCTTGTTGTTGACCAGGTGTTGAAGGATTGGATTAGGAAATGCAATATCAGTTTCACAACCTTTTACTTAGAGGAGTCCCTCAAGTACTTTGTGTTATGTCTTGAGTTGGCTGTTCAAGTAGTTGTGTATCCAGCCAAGTAGCATCTTGTCTAGAGTGACGCACAGATGTAATTTTGAAAGAAAAGCCAGAAAGAGTGGCTCTTCACCTGCATATTTTTTGTAACCCCCCTCTTAGCGGTAATCCTCTCAAAAATGTTACAAGCTGGTTTTGACTTAATGCTGGTAACTTACATTTCTGAGCTCCAATCTTTAATCTAAAGAAGTATCTCTTCCATCTTCTGTAACAAGGGAGGGATGGTAGAATTTATACCAACTCACTGATCATCGTATGCTAGTTTTGTTATTCCGGACTGATATCCCTTCGGGGGAAGCAATTCCTAAGTTGATCATATACAAATACAGTTATGCCTCACAACACGAAGTTAATTGGTTCCGTAGTGGCTTTCGTACCATGAATTTTGGGGTTTGTGAGTCGCCTTTTACATGTAAATAGCCTAATTCATTCCAGGCCCTACAAAAACACCACAATAGATTTTTATAAGAAGGCTAAATTACACTAAACTCAGTTAAATACTGTACAATCATTTGGATCATTCAGTAATAACTTAACCAGTAGTAACCTGTAAAATGAATGTATAATTAGAGCAAACAGTAAAAATACAGTAACAAATTGTGGAACCTTAACTTTGGAGTGAGGCGATGTCTGAGAGCGAAGTGACGTGGTGGTAGAGGATGATAAGAAACAGCAGAAATCATCAACAAGTGGCAGAAAACATAAACACTTAACTTTAGAAAAACATTAATAAATGGCAGAAAACATTAACACAATTTTAGGAAACATTAAATTTATTTATTTTTATTTTTGGGGGGGACTTTTTGTAATTTTGTATTTGTTTACTGTATGTTTTGTATTTTCTAGATTTAGTTACTTACTTTCTTCATCGCTGCCACTTTTCTTTTTTTTGGGTCATCTCTTTCAGCTTCCTCTTGACCTACTAGTACCGAAGGCTTTTTTTTTTAAAAACTATCCAAGGAAGATTGTTTCTGCCTGCTTCGTGAAATTTTCCTGAAATGACTCAGGGCAAATGTCATTACAGTATTCAAGTGCACGACCTGTGAACATTTTTTCTGGGTGTCTTTTTTTTTTTTTTTCTATAAAAGCCACCTTTTTATAGTAGCCAGCTAAACCCTCCTTAATTTCTGCTGTTGTCAGTGGGTCATCCTCCTCGTCCTTGCTGCTAGAACTTTGCTCAATTGCATGGCCTCTAGCTCCTTCAGGTCATCTGTCGAAAGTTCCTCTTGTTGCTCCTCGATAAGCTCATTGATGTCGGCCTCATCAGCTTCCAGACCCATGTAACGATCTCGGCAACCTCAGATTGATCAAGAGGTTGAGGATCGTTAACTTTTTCGGAATCTGTTTCGGCTTCAGCTTGGCCTACGTCGAAGCCCTCGAAATTCTTGTGGAGATGGCATCAGGCCACAACTTCTTTCATGCAGAGTACAAGGTGCGCCTCAAAACTTCCCACCAAGCTGTATCGATGATTTTGAGGCATAGCACAACATTGAAATACTCCTTCCAAAATTCATGAAGAGTGAGGGAGGGGGGGGGCTGCTTCTTCAAATCCTCCTGTGTCATCTTTGGCCTGAGCATGCAGGAGATCATCAAAAATGGAGCTAGCTTTCTGCAGATTATAGTTTCGGTGATCGTGTCTCCAGCAATTTCCTTGTCCTTAATCCAAACAAGCTTTAATCTCTCTATCTCATCATGTGCATTGCTCTTGCTGGAGAGAACACTCATGTCCTTAGAAGATGTTGCTGCTTTGATGGCTTCCATCTGTTTCAGGATTGTTCCTATTGTAGACGGATTATGGCCATATTGTATTCCTTCAGGATCACACTTGACCACATGCCAGCCTTGTATTTCTTGATTACTTCTATTTTTGTCCCTAAAGAAAACATCATCCTCTTCTTTCTCTGCACATCACCAACTTTCTTGGGACCCATGGCTAATAAATTAACGTAATATTGCAACACGATACAGTACAATAGTCACGAAAGGAAAATCACAAACGCAAAGTCAGTGCGTACGATACCGCTGCCGAAACTAAAAGAAAGAGGAACACCAATGCGTAAATGCATGATGGGATATAGTACAGTAGATGCTGACCAATGGGAGAGCAGGATCTTATGGTGGTAACTAGCATCTGAGTAGGAGATAACCAATGGGAGTGCGGGAGGATGGTGGCAAGTTTACTAGCTTGTGGCACGCAAATTTTAAAATCAGTTTAGGAGATGGTAGGGTTCTTGTACCGTACCTCGTTTCGTTGCGTGAAACATTTTTTGCGATGCAAGTCGTAGAATTCTTTGCATCTCATTTTGTAGTGTGAAAATTTCGTAAGCAGGTTCTTTTGTGTCAAGAGGTATGACTGTAATTTTGGAAAGGCCAAACCCTATCAATCTACTCATTCCAATGATTGATAGATAAGAGGTTGCTAGAGTCGTCATATTCACTTTCTTACACCACCAGATAGATTTTAAGGACGAATGGTTTTTATACTTGTACGAACACAAATTTTAGATGTAATTTGTATTTTTAAATATTAAACTTAGCCGGTGAATATATAATAACTGACGTCTCGGACGGCTCGACAGATACCAAAAACTCGCGAGCGATCGCCATGAAGGTTGCGGGTGTGACCACCAGCGCCGACTATCGGCCAGATACCGCATATACTTGTCAACATCTCCAGTTCTTCTCTGTCGGTCTTATCGACAAGTTGATTCCGCTCGCTGATGACCTTGAGTTTTCGTCCTTTTTGATGAAGTACTTTATTTTGGTTGTTTTTGAGCTTTCGCTGTGACAGGTGTTTTTTCTTCAATTAAAACTCTTGAAACCCTTTTTTGGCTAGTGTTTATTGTTGATGACTTTGGTTTTGTTTTGGATTTTCTCTGATTGTTCAATATGGCTGACCCTTCTCCTATCCCTGGACCTAAATTTCGCAAGTGTGCGAGGGATTGCAACAAACGTCTTCCCAAGGCCTCTATCGACCCACATACCGTTTGTTCTAATTGCCGGGGTAAATCCTGCCAATTAGGAGATCGGTGTGATGAGTGCGTGGTCTTGTCGGAATTCGACTGGCTTGAATATGATAAATATACTCGTAAGCTGGAGAGAGATAGGGTAAGAAGCTCCTCTAGGTCGTTGGAATTTTCCTCCTCCCATGCCCCTGAACCTAATCCTTCCCCTGTAGTAGTTGTTCCTTAACCCCCTACTAGCACTCATGAACCGTCCATGCGGGATATGTTTCTTGCGATTCAAACTTTAGGCGAAAAAGTTGAGTCCTTAGCATCGGACCGTAACCAACTCATGTCAGATGTGAAGTTATTGAAGTGTCAAGAGTGGTAAATCAGAAAATCGTAGTGATAAAGTGATAAGTGCGCAAAGTGTATTTAGTGTTGCGACCGAGGGTTCGTCTGTTCGTGCTTGTCGCTCCCCTAGTCCGAGACCTCTTTCAGGCTCCCCTGCACCAGGGAGAAGTAATGTCGTAGGACTTAAGGGGACGAGAGGCTTTAACCAACGTACAGACGTTCCCTCTTTGGTATCGGACGTTTCTCGTCAAGATCGCCCTTACCTTAAGACGGGTGAGACTGTGTTCTCCTCGTCATCCGAAGGCTTTTCGCAAAAGAAACCTTGGCGCAAGGTTTCTAGACCCTTGAAGCGAAAGTCAGTCCCTTCAGGACAGGTCCAGCGTCCTGGCTGTAGCCATTGGGACAGCTCTGACCCTTTGCAGTCGTCGGAAGACTGTTCGCCTATTAAACGCAAGCGTAACACGGGGTCCGAGGGTCGCGGTAAAGGCAATGTTTTGCCAACACAGACGTTACCATCGTCTCGGCCCGTTCCGACTCCCGTTGATCCGAAATGGGTTGTCCTGCGGGACATGCAGACTAAGCTTGCCTCCCTTATGGAGGAGTATGACGTTGAGCAGGTTCGCGATGATCCTTTGCTTTCGAGTCGCCATTACGCTGAACGAGACTCTGGCCGTCAGCCGCCCAAACGAGTATTTACTCGTCCGTTTGACGTTAGTGCTGACGTTTCTTGTACTTTGAAACATGATGTCAGTAGTTTTTCACGTCAGTCACGTGACATGGATTCTCCCTCGCTGCAGTCTCGTGTTGACTTTCAGCCACTACCGCAGTCTCGTGTTGACGTTCAGCCGCTGCCGCAGTCTCGTGTTGACGTTCAGCCGCTGCCGCCGCAGCCTCGACCTGACGTTCGCCGACCGGCTCCGTTGCCTCGATGTGACGTTGAGCATCAATCACCGCAGTCGGAGGTTGTTTTGCCTGCTCAGTCTATGCAGTCAAGGCAGTTCCGACGTGACGTCTAGCGTCAATCAACTTCAGTTGTTGTTGTTGGTCAGTCACAAGGATTTCAGTCTTTTCAGCAGCGGCATGACGTCGCTTCCTCTACTGCTGCTGCTGCTCCTTTGCTTGTTGACATTGCCTGTCAAGCGTTGCCGCCGCGGCAGGTCTCTCCTTTTTATGAGACTCGGCAATTGTCGGACGAGGTTCCTTTAGATGAGGAAGTTGCTGATCCCCCTCCAACTGATATTCCTTTGGGGACTTTGTCAGACGGAGAGGAGCCTAAAGCTGCTCAGCCCTCTATGGACTTTAAAAAAATCATGCTGATTTTTAAGGATCTGTTTCCGGACCATTTTGTAACTGCTGCTCCTCGTTCGCCGCCGTCAGAGTTTACGCTAGGCCTAGCTGCTTCGAAACCGTCCTTTACTAAGCTAGTGCTCTCTCGCTCTTCTAAGAGAGCTTTACGTTTGCTAGGCGACTGCTTGATCACCAGGAGGAGTTTGGGGAAGACAGCCTTTGCTTTCCCTCCTTTTAAACTGGCTTCTAGAGCGAGCGTCTGGTATGACACGGGAGAAGTTCTCGGCTTGGGAGTTCCTGCCTCTACCCAGGGAGACTTCTCAAGCCTCGTAGACTCTCCCCGTCGCCTGGCCATGAGACGCTCTAAAGTTTATTGGTCCTCCTCGGACCTTGACCATCTCCTCAAAGGGGTTTACAGGGCCTTCGAAGTTTTTAACTTCTTATATTGGTCGCTAGGAGCCTTAAGCAGGAAGATCTCTTCGGCCGACCGTGATGTTTCCGTGCTTATTATGTCCTGCATGGACAAAGCCATCCGTGATGGCTCTAATGAGTTTGCCGCCACCTTTACGGCAGGAGTCCTGAAGAAGAGGGAGACTCTTTGCTCGTTCCTTTCGGCAGGAGTAACTCCCTGCCAAAGGTCGGAGCTTCTCTTTGCCCCGTTGTCATCTGCCTTGTTTCCTCAGCAGTTGATCAAGGATATTGCGGCTTCACTTATGCAGAAGGATACCCACGACCTGATGGCTATGTCGGCGCGCAAGGCTGCTCCTTCATCGTCTTATGTCGTAAGACCCAAGATCGATACCCCAGCGACGAGGTTTATCCCGCCCTTTCGTGGCAGAGCCCCCAGTAGGGGAGGCGCTCGTGCCGACAGTAAAAGAGGCAAGAGGAGAGGATCCAAGTCCTCCCGTGGCAGAGTCTGACTGCCCACGTCCTCAGACAGCGGTAGGGGCCAGACTGAACAACTTCTGGCAGGCCTGGGAGAAGAGGGGTGCAGACCGAGAGTCTGTGTTGTTGCTCAAGGAGGGGTACAAAATACCGTTTGTACGGAGACCTCCTCTAGTAACAGTTCCTTTAGACCTCTCTCCCAGGTATCGAGAGCAGTCAAGGAAACAAGCTCTACATCAGCAGGTGTCTCAGTTGCTAGAGAAAGGAGCGGTGGTGAAAGTCTCGGACCTTCAATCACCGGGATTTTACAACCGTCTCTTCCTAGTCCCCAAGCATACAGGAGGTTGGTGGCCAGTGCTGGATGTCAGTGCGCTCAACATTTTTGTTGTAAAAACAAAATTTACGATGGAGACCACGAAGTCCGTCCTAGCAGCGGTCAGAGAGGGAGACTGGATGGTCTCTCTCGACCTGCAGGATGCATACTTCCACATTCCTATACACCCGGATTCTCAACTGTATCTAAGGTTTGTATACAGGAATGTGGTGTACCAGTTCTGAGCACTGTGCTTCGGCCTCAGCCCTGCTCCTCTTGTTTTTACGAGGCTCATGAGGAATGTGGCAAAATTTCTTCATTTATCGGGAATGCGAGCCTCCCTGTACCTGGACGACTGGCTACTCAGAGCGTCGTCCCGTCATCGCTGTCTGCAGGACCTTCAATGGACGTTGGATCTTGCAAAGGAGTTGGGACTGTTAGTGAACTTAGAAAAGTCTCAACTGAATCCCTCCCAGACGATTCTCTATTTGGGGATGGAGATTCGCAGTCTAGCTTTTCGGGCTTTTCCGTCTGCCACCAGGATAGATCAAGCCTTTGCTCAAAGTCCGCCTCATGCTGAGAAAAGACCGTTGCTCAGTGAGAAGTTGGATGAGCCTCCTAGGGACTCTGTCATCCCTGGAACAATTTATCTCACTAGGGAGACTTCACCTTCGCCCTCTCCAGTTCCATCTAGACTCCCATTGGGACAAGGGCAAGACTTTGGAAGCTGTTTCAATCCCGATTTCCGAGCCAGTAAAGACGTGCCTGAACTGGTGGGACAGCAACATAAGTCTTCGAGAGGGTCTGTCCCTGGCGGTCAAGAACCCAAACCACGTGTTATTCTCAGACGCGTCGGATTTGGGTTGGGGGGCGACTCTGGACGGTCTGGAATGTTCGGGTCTTTGGACGTCGGATCAGAGGAGCCTGCACATCAACTGCAATGAGCTGTTGGCTGTTCACTTGGCCTTGATGAGTTTCGAGAGTCTTCTACGAAACAAAGTGGTAGAAGTGAATTCGGACAACACCACGGCCTTGGCATACATCTCCAAGCAAGGAGGCACTCACTCCCACACACTGTTCGTCATCGCAAGGGACCTCCTCATCTGGTCAAAAGATCGAGGTATCTCACTGTTGACAAGGTTCATCCAGGGGGAATTGAACGTCTTGGCGGACTGTCTCAGTCGGAGAGGTCAGGTGATCCCCACAGAATGGACCCTCCACAAGGACGTGTGCAAGGGTCTTTGGATGACTTGGGGTCAACCCACCATAGACCTCTTTGCGACCTCTTTGACCAAAAGGCTTCCGACCTATTGCTCTCCAGTCCCAGATCCAGAGGCGGCCCACATAGATGCCTTCCTGCTGGACTGGTCTCACCTGGACGTGTACGCATTCCCGCCGTTCAAGACCATCAACAGGGTTCTGCAGAAGTTCGCCTCTCACGAAGGGACAAGGTTGACGTTGGTTGCTCCCCTCTGGCCCGCGAGAGAGTGGTTCACAGAGGTACTTCAATGGCTGGTAGACGTTCCAAGGAGTCTGCCTTTAAGGATGGATCTCTTACGGCAGCCCCTCGTAAGGAGTCTTCATCAAAGCCTTCCCGCGCTTCGTCTGACTGCCTTCAGACTATCGAAAGACTCTCAAGAGCTCGAGGATTTTCGAAGGAGGTAGCCAGAGCGATCGCGAGGGCTAGGAGAACATCTACCATCAAGGTCTACCAGTCGAAGTGGGAGGTCTTTAGAGATTGGTGCAAGTCATCATCCATTTCCTCTTCCAGTACCTCTGTAGCCCAAATTGCAGACTTTCTCCTGCATCTGAGAAATGTTCGCTCCCTCTCTGCTCCCGCTATTAAGGGCTACAGGAGCATGTTGGCCTCTGTGTTCAGACATAGAGGCTTGGATCTTTCCAATAATAAAGATCTCCAAGATCTCCTTAAGTCCTTCGAGACCTCTAAGGAGCGTCGTATGTCAACTCCTGGTTGGAACTTAGACGTGGTCCTAAGGTTCCTAATGTCCGACAGGTTTGAGCCATTGCATTCAGCCTCCCTGAAGGATCTCACCCTCAAGACGCTTTTTTTGGTGTGCTTGGCTTCGGCTAAAAGGGTCCGTGAGATCCATGCCTTTAGTAAAAACATCGGCTTCTCTACAGATAAAGCCACATGTTCGCTTCAGCTTGGTTTCTTGGCCAAAAATGAACTGCCTTCTCGTCCTTGGCCTAAATCTTTTGATATACCTTGCCTATCAGAGATCGTAGGCAACGAGGTTGAAAGAGTACTGTGCCCAGTTAGAGCTCTTAAGTTTTATTTAGCTCGTACCAGATCTTTACGAGGTGGGTCTGAGGCCTTATGGTGCTCCGTTAAGAAACCCTCATTGCCTATGTCTAAAAATGCTTTATCGTATTTTATTAGATTTTTAATCCGAGAGGCACATTCTCACTTAAGTGAAAAAGATCGTTGTTTACTTAAGGTCAAGACGCATGAAGTAAGAGCGATAGCAACCTCCGTGGCTTTTAAGCAAAACAGATCTCTGCGAAGTATTATGGACGCGACCTTTTGGAGGAGCAAGTCGGTGTTCGCTTCATTTTACTTAAAAGACGTCCACAGACTTTATGAGGACTGCTACACACTGGGTCCATTCGTTGCAGCGAGTGCAGTAGTGGGTGAGGGTTCTACCACTACATTCCCTTAATCCCAATATCCTTTTAATCTTCTCTTGAAATGTTTTTAATCTTGTCTTGGGTTGTACGGAAGACTGAGAAGTCTTTCGCATCCTTTTTGATTTGGCGGGTGGTCAAATGTCGTTTCTTGAGAGCGCCCAGATTAAGGGTTTTGATGAGGTCCTGTTGTATGGGTGGTCGCCCTGGATATAACAGCTCCTGGGAGTCTTTCAGCATCCTGAGAGGATGGCTGGGCTTCGTGAGGAAAGCGGACTAATAAGGCAGAGTAATCGTCTAAGTCAGCTTCCTTACCAGGTACCTATATTTAAGTGGGTTTTGTTATGATATAATTGTCAAAAACTCATGAGCATATACGCCTTTATTGTATTAATACTGGTCTCTACCCACCACCATGGGTGTGAATCAGCTATTATATATTCACCGGCTAAGTTTAATATTTAAAAATGATATTTTGATTATAAAATAAATTTTTGAATATACTTACCCGGTGAATATATAAATTAAAGGCCCTCCCTTCCTCCCCGATAGAGACCCAGCGGACTGAGAAGAACTGGAGATGTTGACAAGTATATGCGGTATCTGGCCGATAGTCGGCGCTGGTGGTCACACCCGCAACCTTCATGGCGATCGCTCGCGAGTTTTTGGTATCTGTCGAGCCGTCCGAGACGTCAGCTATTATATATTCACCGGGTAAGTATATTAAAAAATTTATTATATAATCAAAATATCATTTTTCAAAGCTATACAAACCAGACTCCTTAAAGTTAAATATCCATCCCCAGACACCCTTCTCAGCCTTGATTGATTGATTGATTGATTTGAGGTTTTATGGCATCCTGACATCTAAGGTCATTGATGCCAATCTCAGCCTTGAGCCAAAAGGTCAGAAGTTGAGATCATCCAACAGGCGGTGGGCAGTGCTTCTCGTCCTTGCTCACTAAATGTCTTTAACTACCTTATTAATGATTTCATTCTGCTCCAGTTCGTGCTGAAAACATCTCGCTAGTCAAAGGATTCAGGTTTGTATAGTTGGGATCAATATAAATTACATTTAAAATTTGACATATTTTTTATAAAGAAATCCCCCTACATAAGAGTGAGATATGTTTTAGTTTTAAGAGTATTTTTTTTTAACTTGAATTTATAAGTACAACATACCTTTTTTGTCTGTATTACAACACACAACCTTCTACTCTCCCTTTTTTTAGTCAGTTGATTAGTTTTAATTTGTTTTGCACTATTCAATACATTTTTTATTTATTACACACATCTTTGAAAGTGCATTAGTTGAAATTATTTTCTATATGGGAAAGATCTTATTCATGGGGACTAAAGTAGGAAGGATTTACCATAGATTTATAAAGAAAATATATCCATGTCTTTAAAACCAAAATTTTCTTGTGGGAAATAGCAAAACCTGTGCAGTCAAACTTTAGGCTTAATGACCTAGTACCAATGAAGATATGTTATAAGAATCTCTCTCTCTCTCTCTCTCTCTCTCTCTCTCTCTCTCTCTCTCTCTCTCTCTCTCTCTCTCTCTCTCTCTCTCTCTCAGAAAAGTTTGGAAATTCAACTTTTCTTATTTTATTGTAAGTTTGAAAAGTCTCCCTCTCTAAGAGAAATTTTTAATTAATTGGTTAGAAAAAAATAAAGGTAGAATTTGCATAAAATATCTGAATTGGATAATCACCTTATTTGGTAAAGTAAAATTTTCTACTTTTTTAAAGAACGAATATTAAAGACATAAAGTGATAGAATTTGTTTTATTTCACTAAGAAATCTAAAGCAAAATTTTCCTTGCCGTTAAAATCCCAAATTATAGATTGAGGGAGAGAATTTCCTTTGTCGCTGGGAGAATTGATAGTAATATTTGTCGCTGCAAGTTTGTTTATTTTTTCTTTTTGTGCCAACTTTACAATGTATTTGTCTGTGTTTAAGTGGGTTTCCATTTATATTTTATTAATTACCGGTACGGTTAGTCAACTGTGGATAAGGTAACCTGCAGAGATGGGCAGACTAATTGAAACAAAATAGAATGGTGGTAAAGACAATTTGAACAATTTATAATGATACCTCACAGTGTTAGTGTCAGTCATCCTATGGTACATACTAAGGCTTTCAAGATATACATCTTATTATGATGGCTTTCCTCCTGAGAAATTAAATTAAAATTTTAAAATTTATGTATTTCTTTTTGGGAACAAGGGAGATTCTTCAGAGATATTTACATTTTTATAAAAATTTAAGTGGCACTTTTTGTTTTCATGTAGAACTCTTGTATACAGATAATTTGGAAGTTATTTTTATTTATATAATTTACAGTACTTTGTATTTTAATCAATTAACTCTTTACATCCTGTAAAGTTACCAGATGTGGATGTTATTATGCTGCAAGAAGTATTTGGAAGAATATTTGGTTATCAGATGCACAGACTTTTGAGAGAAAAGTATCCATATTGCCTGTACGATGTTGGTTATCACAAGCTTCTCGGAAATCATGGTGGTTTAGGTAAGTTAAAGTGGTAATTCTTATTTGTTGAAAAAGGGGAAATTTTTAAAGTAACTTTATTTTAGGTGTAAATTCCTGAGTCCTTTAAAATTGGGATAGGCCTTCATTGGATCTGTAAAGCCCATTGGATAGCTAACTAAGTAGTTGGTAATAACACGTTGCATGAGGGGGTAAGCCCCACCTATCACAATAGATACTGTACATGTGTCCCTAGGTCTAGGACTGAGAGAGTTGGTTGTGGTGGAAAACTTAATTCAGAAATTGACTATTTTTCCAAGGACATTGATCTCAGAATCATAGCTGTACCAATCTTACATGTAACTCCTTACAATGAAGGATAACAAAATCATTAAGGGGTAAGACTGTAGAAAGAAAAAAAAACTACCTTTCCTTAAGGTAATTTGAAATGATATGGTCACGGTAGGCTAGTTAAGACTAACAATAAAACACAAGGAGTGCAGCTTACTAATTATTTTGTGAAACTTCCCTAATGCATGTGACTAAACAACTTTGACAGAGAAAACTGAAGAATGGGAAACTCAGTGTGTTGCTTATTAACTGTAAGATTGTTTCATTACTGGGTGCATGCTATCTTTTGAAAGGAAGAAAAATGGCAGAAATTTTATTAAAGAAAATTTTGGGTAAGCATTAATTAACTGATCTTCATGAGAAGAAGCAATATGAACATCAGATGAGTATAGAAATGAAAAAAAATGATTACTGTATTAAAATTCTGTTATTTTTAATATTACAACAATTCTCATAAAGCAAAATACCATAGGCACATTAGTATTTATCACTAATTGTTTTTAAAGCATAGAACAGTTCACTGTACAGTGCTGGATACCTTAAAGGTTGAAATAAAGTACAGTACAATAACTATGACTTTATATTTTCTCATTCTTTACATTTTCAAGGCTTTATTAATAATTCAGTGAAGTACTATATTGGAAAAAAACAGCATAAAAGCTTTGCTTTGTAAGACAGCAATTTACACTATTTTCATGTATACATAAGGGAATTATGCTGAAGCCCCTCTTATTTGTTTTCAGGAAGTGGCTTGTTTATAGCTTCTAAATATCCAATACAGAAAGCAGAGTTTCACCCATTTTCTTATGCAAATGGATATGGCCATTTTGTGAATTTGGGAGTATTGATAGCTAAGGTGAGTTTTTTTATTATGTCCCTGTAATGTAGGGAATATAAAAGTGAGTGTAATTATACTTAATTTTGTTTCCATGAATCCTACCTTTGAATATGGATTTGCCATCAAATCTGAAATACCAACTTTACAACCTCAAAATAAAAATAAAGAATATTTTTCTCTCTGGCTGCTATCTACCCCTTTCGAGGGATCACCATACTGCCATCATCCTGCCATATTCTGAGAGGAAAGTAAAGGAAATTGGGTACCAGAAAAGTTCTGAGATGGAGTGCGATTCAGATTAATTTTGTTATGCATTTTGATTTCTCGTATTAGGTAATTTTTTTATATATGTAAGTATCTTGCAGTTTATGGTAGGTAAAAGTGTATGTTTACATTCTTACATTACTCAGGGATGTCTTTAGTCTTAAATGAAGGAAAATGAGAAAACACAGGTAAAATATTAGTTATTAATTTTTGTCAGGATATAGATGATAATGAGACAAGGTGAATCAATATCTTGAATTAGCTAGGCCAATAAAGTAAATTTTCAAATATAAAACTTACCCGCTGGTTATATAATGGCTAAAGTCCCTGACGCCTCGGCGGGAAATAAAAAATCTCGCACGCGGCTTAGCGCAGATATGTACCCCAGCGCCCTCGCGGTACTACAGGTAGAACTATACTCAACCAATTCAGATTTTTCCTGCCGGCCATAGCTGGCTGTTTTATTGGAAATTCTCTCTCGTTTTTTTACTTTATTTGAACGTTATTTGGTGATGTATTAACGTTTTTGAGTTTTGGCTTTCATATATTTGTTTTATTTGATCTGTGATCATGTATTTTTAACTTAAAAGGTAGGGTTAGAAGGTTTTTCAACCTATTTTAAACCTCACGAAAGCATAGGGGCGAAATGTAAACATTTCGTCCATTGATGACGTCACAGCCTCTCCCGTAGGTTAAAAGTCTGTCTTGCTTTTTACAAAGAATATAAGTGAATATACTTTTAAAGTATTAAGTTATAAATTAAATCAAAAGAATTCTTCTTCTTCCCAGCTGGTTCCCATTTTTATATGGGGTCGCCGTTGCGGATGAGCCGTTTCCATCTTTTTATATTTTGAGAAAATTTTATCCTTTTAATAGTTTTCTTTAGATAATCTTCGATCTGTTTGAAAAGATTAACTAGCGTTCAGTTTATTTTTGTTACGCAGTAGTCAGTATTGTTACGATATTACAATATATTGTAGCGATTTTATGAATAGTACATTCTTCTTACTTCTCAAGTTTTAAGTTGTACTATATTAAAGGAACATCTTATTTTGCAATTAATTGGTCCTTTCAGTATTTTTTCCTTAGTCAGAGATTAAAAGAAGTTACAGTTCAGTTTATTTTATACGATGCAGTATTCATTACAATCGATGTAGCGCAGGATTCTATGTATCGTTGTTGCCTTGGCGGTTTTTGGAATACTAAAATTGTTCGTATATTATTTATAGATGTTCCAATGGTGCGAGTGATGATTCGTCTTTTATTGGAACCGCTTAATTTAAGGGTTTATTTTAATTTAAAAATATATCTATTAAGTTAATATTTGATATTTAATATTTTGTTACATTTATATGGGATTTGGTACTTTTGCATTCCCATTCAAACAGTACAAACAGACTATTGTCCAGTGACAAAATTATAAGTCTCTCCCTACGGAGTTCATTTCGTTTGAGAGAGCGTATACTTTGGTTTTCAGGTAATTATGAAACTATCTTTGTGCCAAAGAGTAAAGTGCAAATTTTTTAGTGATAAATTGTGCAGTGAATTTTATTCAGTGGAGAGTGCTTCTATTCGGACCTGTCGTTATCCTAGCCTTAGACCTCTGTCGAGCTCCCGGACCCAAGGGAGAAATTAAGTTGAACGGCGAAAGGGATCGAGAGGGTAACCAGGCGTTACAGTCTTTTATGACCCAAACTGAAGTCCTCTCGAACGTTTTCTGTCGATCACCAGAACGCTCACCCTCGCTATAGATAAAGCGAGGTATTAGTGTTTTCAAAGGCGCTAAGCTGAAAACAATATTACATTCGTTCTGTGTGTGTTACGTTTCATGCGGCGCGGACGCAGTGCCGCCACCTCCACCTGATGGGTGTCGTCTCTCGACAGTGGCAAGCGCTATGGATCGACGAAGATAATGCTGAATACGTTTCACCTAAGGTTGATTCTTGATCTTTGCAGTTAGACATGAAACAGCATCTATCTTTGTTTATGCAGTCTTTTCAGCCTGCTGTTAACAGTGCGGTTGGGTGTCTTGATTCCGGTCTTTGACACGGTCGCACAGGTGACGTGTCTTTAACGGTGAGGACTCATTGTCACACAGGCGGCCTACCAACCACAATGTTCAATGGTGGGAGAAAGTGGATGCATTACTTCGATTACCTGCTCAACGCAAACCAACTGCTCATAGCGCCTAGTATTAGTCTATCCAGACGCGCCGACGTTCGCCAGGCAGCAGAGCCGGCGAAGCATCATCGGAACGGTGCGGCAACGGAAACAGAACATCAACGGAATGGAGCAAAGCGCCACGTCAGCGTGGACGCTTCAGCATCAGTGTGGACGCTTCAGTGTCAGTGTGGACGCTTCAGTGTCAGTGTGGACGCTTTTAGTGTCAGTATGGACACTTCAGTGTCAGTATGGACGCTTCAGCGCCAGTGCGGATGCTTCAGCGCCAGTGCAGACGCTTCAGCGCCAGTGTGGACGCTTCAGCGCCAGCGTGGACGCTTCAGCATCAGTGTGGACGCTTCAGCGTCAGGGTGGACGCTTCGCTACCTATGACAATAGACTTTGATGTCTACCTGACCATGACCGTCTAGTGTTGAGTTATTGTTGCTCCAGACACTATATTAAGAAATAAATCTTAACTAGAAAGATATTATAATTTTGGACCAAGGCCTGCTGGGCCAACTCTTGGTTGGGAGAACTAGAATTAAAACCTCTAAGTATTGAGGTCTGAATTCAGTATCATAAGGAGTGGATTCCTAAGAATCAAGACTTCTCTTCCTAGGATAGAGATTGTAAAAGGAAGGGAATATCTTTCAGAAACTCATGAGAATTTTTCTAAAGTTTCCCTCATATTTTTACCTGCTACTCCTCGTTCCGACTTCAGAGTTTTCGCTAGTTGAGTTGATGGTGTCGCTATTTATTTTATTTTATTTTTATTACTAGCCAACTACAATCTTAGTTGGGAAAGCAAGATGCTTTAACCCAAAGGGCTCTTTTAGGGAACGATAGCCCAGTAAATTAATGGTAAAATAAATAAATGAATTAACATTAAATCATTCTCAGAAAAATAACGAACCTTACTGTAGAAATTGGTGCAGTGCTTGCAGTTGCAACAACAGAAAGAGCATTACGGCCTTTATGAGAATAGAACATAAAAGTATATCTCCCACCACAGGCAGATCTTTTATGATTTAATGTATTATGTTTTTAAACCGCTCTTGTTAGTGACTCGTAAACATAGCGCAGTGCTCAGAAGGAGGTGTTTGTTTGTGTTCACCTTGTCCCTAGTCCTATACTTCTTCCTTACGTTCCAACCCTTGGGAGAAGGAAGGTCGGTAGACTGAGGTGCTTCGCGGACGTTGTGCATTAAACAATTGTTCCGCCGAGCGATATTGTTGATGCAGTCCAAGACGTTCCTACTCCACTTTGGAATGATGAAATAATGCTCTTTTCTTCGCCAACGATTGTCGAGCTATGACATCACAACCATGTGACATAGTATCTTGAAAAGAGCGAAGTTACAATGTCTTGAAGCGATCAGTTCGTCATCGCTATGGTATCATGGATCTTGTAACTGTTTTCTGCGTATTAGAATGTAGTTCCCTGACGAGAATGACGTTCTACGTTTTCCCTGTCTATCAGACTAGGAAGTTACTCGTCATGTATGCACGCGAACAGAACTTACCCTCACAGCAGGCGTGTTTTGATGCTTAAACAGGAGCAATCGAGTGTGTTTTTTCTTCCGCGAGAAAAGCGGAAGTCAGACAAGTCACATACAATCCTAGCTCTTCCTCTGGAATCTGACGCACTTTCAGTGAGAAAAGACTTTGTCCTCATCGAAGGACGCAAAACCTAGACTTGGTAGTCACCAATCAATATGTCCAAGACCTTTCAGGAGTCGTATGTTTTCTAATAACTTATCCTGCAGTAACTAATGTTCGCCGGAAGTTTTTTCTTTTCGGAAGAAAGCGACGTGTTAGCACCAGAATCGTGTAAGACACACAGTTCTTCGGGGGAAAAGGTGCTCAGTTTGCTTCTGTTCACACTTCTTCTCCTTCCCCAGTTTGGGGAAATGTCTATTACTTTCTTCTGAGGTCTAGCGACTACTGTTGACGGTATCTCTCAGCATTGGATACGTTCAGTTTGCGCACAAGGCGTGGTTGAAATGTCATAGGGCCTCTCCCAGGTTGCTCACAGGACTGCTGTTGATGTTCTCTCCCTGCCTTCGCCCACACTTGAGTTGGCACACTCGCTACCCCGCGAGTGTAGATTTGGTCTGAGCTAAAAGAGGTCTATTCCATCTGTTTAGCGTTTACGATTCTCGGGGTGGAGAAAATTTTCTCCTAAAAGAGTCTAAGGACTACCATAGATGAAAGAAATGGTTTTCCGATTAGTGTCAGAAGGCATAGTTCTCCTATGCTTAGTAACGCTTCCTCGCAGAGATATGCTTGTGTTACAAGAAGCGTCAGAGCGGGTGCTTGTAGCAGTCTGGTCTCTCTCTTACGGCAGACGTCACGCAGACACAGACGCAAGTTCTGGTCTCTCCCTCACGCAGTCACAGACGCAGACGCCAGTCTGATCGTATGTTGGATGCTGACAGTCAAAGTTGATCCTTTCAACAAGTTGTCCCATTTTCGCGGCCTGCGGGACACGCGACTATCACTCATGCCGACGCATGCTACACGCGGACAACTCTCGGCAAACAGTTACGTCTTTCCGTCAATGACCGGACGCTATGCTGTCGCCTCCATGCACCACACTGTAGATTTACAACAAGCGGGACACACACGGAGCGCTGTATCCACACGACAAGGTGAACGCATACAGCACGCTGACACCTTACGGCAATGCAAGCACATGCGACATTATGGTCGCATGCTAGACGCATACAGTCAAGTCTTTTCTTCTCACAGCAGTATAAACAGAATATTGTTTCTCCTTCGCGTCTCTCTGGCCTCGCAGCTAACGCTCCCTCGTGTCAAGCTTTGGCTTAAAGTTTGTTGAACACTCGCTGATTACACACAATCAGGTCTTAACTTCACCATGTCATCAATCTTTTTCCCCGTGTCAGGATCACGAACGCTTTATTTTAAACCATCAAGCTTTAGGTCTAGCTGCCTCCAGTATTTCGGAAAACCCCTAAAATCTAGAGGGTTTTTCGAAGGAGACAGCTGAGGCTATCGCTTTTACAAAGGACATTTGCCTCAAGGTTTTCCAACTCAATTAGGGTGTTTTATGGAGTGGTGTAGAGGTAAAGCGGGCTCTTCATTTGGTAACTCTAACACAAGTGGCCTATTTCTTCATAGACCTTAGAAGAAAACACATTTTTTCCTCCTCGACCATCAAAGGGTACAGGAGTATGCAGGCAGCTGTCTTCAGACGCAGAAGATTGGATCTATTAAATAGAGACCTTATAGATCTTCTCGGATCATTTTGAATTTTCTACTGAGGCATCAGGGACTTTAGCCATTATATAACCAGCGGGTAAGTATATTCAAAAATTTATTTTATTATTAGAATTTAATTTTGATATTTCTGAATAGACAGTCATACTGGACATAGGGTCTCAGTTGTAGATTTAATTAATTTTACAGTTTTCATCAGCTGTTACACATACAGTTACTATATCAAGTTATGAAACTTGTACAGCTGTATTGGTAAAAGATAGTAATAAAGGTACAAGGCTAACTTTTAATACAGTAAGTACTAATGTTTATTTGTCTATTACTGTAAGTTCTGATGTTAAAGAAATTTAGTTTGAATTCATCTGGTAATGTGTCCCTACATGGTACAATACAGATTTAAAGACAGTTCTATATTAGTAATAGTTTAATTTGAGTAACTCGGAATACAAGCAAATCGGTATACGTCCATGAAATTTCAAATTGGTATATGAACATTGTATTGATCTATGAGTGAAAATTTATCTCCTCATGTGCATCCCGCGATGCAAAAAATTTCTCCAGTGTAATGAAATAACTATCAGCAAGTCTCAAATTGATATGCTTCAAGTGTTTTATATGACTTAGCTATGTCTCAATGAATAATAAATTATGTACAGTAATAACTTCTGTGTATGTGTGTGTAATTAATTTTTAAACTAGGCTTATGTTAAAGAAAATTAGACATGGATCCTGATTAACTTTTTTTTTATCATTTTTTTATAGAGGGGAAAGACCAAAGTCATTAGGTATTTTGTAGAAAGGGAAATGGTTGAAAGCTTTTGAAGAAGAAAAATGAAAAGTAACAGTGTTAGGGTGAATAGGACTTTAGAACTAGAAAAAAAATGTGCCTGTACTGGTAGGTTAACTACGGATTACCTATTTGCATACATACTGTACGTTTTTCAATATTAAACTTACCCGATAATCATGTAGCTGTCAACTCCGTTGCCCGACAGAATTCTACGGGAGGGATACGCCAGCTATCACTATACTAGAAGGGGGTGTACTCACAAGCGCCACCTGTGGCCAGGTACTACAGTACTTGTTGTTGACGCCACCTCACTTTTTCCTCTGTCGTGCTTCCGGCAAGACGTTCTTGGATACGCCTATGATTTTGGAGTATTGTTCACGGTTTGGTGAAGTATTTCTCTAAAATTTGCAGCTATTCGCTATACTGGAAACTTCTATATTAGCTTAGTTAGCTTTTGGAATTAATTTGATTATTTATGGTGACGAAGAGAGTATGAACTCTCTTTCACCTTTAAATGGCCGACCCTTCCCTTAGACGGAAGTGTTGGTGTCTAAGAGAGTATAGACTCTCTTTCTTAATTTTGCTTAACAAAAGTTATAGATTTATTTTATATCTCTCCGCCTCTTATAGGCCTCTTCGATTAACTTCCTTTTATTATAAACTTATTAAAATTAATTTTTATATTTGTTTATATTCGACCTTCCTAATAGTAGGCGGTCTTTTCTTGGTACCGAAGTTAATTAACATTGAGCCCGTCATTTCGGTTTTACCTGTTAACATATTATGCTATTTTAATGTCTTTGAAAGAATTTCTTTGATAGTCTCGTACTGTTTTCAAAGTTGAACTAACGTTTTGTTTTGTCTCTGCAGTTGTTGACGTTCAGAACGTTCAACTTGCGCTCTATCGTTACGATAGAGAAAGAATTTTCACGGTTTCACGTTGCAGTAAGAGTAACCGTGTCTAACGTTTTGTTCATTCTTTCTTAACTTAATGGTTTTAATCCTAATAAAGGAACTTTTCATTTTGGGAAATATTTCAATTTTTTCCTTTAACAATAATATGTTTTAACGATATATATGATTGGGCTCTTCTCTCAGGTTCTAAGTCAAGAGAGAGAGAGAGAGAGAGAGATAGAGACGGAGGGAGAAAGAGGAGGATAAACGTTTCATTCAAGCGAGTAACGTTGTTATCGTTTTTGCTCTTCTCCCTAGTCTCTTTAGGGGAAGAAGGTAAACGTTTCTAGAGTGATCTAGTGTTTAGTCTCTTTCCAGCCACTGAATTATTTATCTTTCATTAGATTTTTCTGTTACATTGTAATTCTGTTTTCGCAATTACTAACTTTTGAGAAAGGATAGAATTGCGTGTTTCAGGTACAAACCACTTAAAGTTTCGAGTTCAGTGAAATAAGTGCAAACAGAAAATCAAAGTGATAAGTGATTAGCGCAAAGTGTGTCAGTGTTGTGCGTGAGGGTACTTCTGTGCGCGCCAGTCGTCCTCCCAGTCCGGGACCTCTTGCAAGCTCCCAAGCCCAGGGGAGAAGCAATGTCGAAGGGCAAAAGGGTTCAGCAGGCCTTGATCGGCGCACAGAAGTATCCTCGGTGGTTGCGGGCGTGTCTTACCGAGACCGTCACTCCCACCCGCAGACGATTGAGCCCTTATTTTGCTCGTCTGCAGAAGAAATTTAGGGGAGAAAACGCTGGTCTCAGGTCTCAAGACCTCTTAAACGTAAAGTCCAGACCTATGCCAGACGTACGAAGTTAGAGTTCAACCCGGATGCAGTCATTGGGTTAGCTCTGACTCTCCTCAGTCATCAGTTGAATGCACTCCGCCTAAGAGGAGTAAGGTGCTGCCGCAACAGATCTCTGCTGTTAAGGCTTTACCTCAGCAGACCTTAGTGTCTGCCGACCCCAAGTTGACTCTACTGCTGTCCATGCAGTCACAACTTTCGGTCTTGATGCGTGAGTGTCGGGCTGAGAAGGTTGCGCCTCCGCCTGCGCTCGCTCCGCCTGCGCTCGCTCCGCCTGCGCTCGCTCCGCCTGCGCTCGCTCCGCCTGCGCTCGCTCCGCCTGCGCTCCCTCCGCCTGCGCTCGCTCCGCCTGACCGCAGTACCGCCTGCCAGGCGTACGATGTTGAGCCACGTTATGAGTTTACTGATCCCAGTGGTGTGCAGCTCCCTCCGCCTTCCTTAAGGCAACCTCAGCAATGGGAACAGGAGGCTTATACCTCTCTTCCTCCGCTTCCACTTGCTGTTCCACCAGTGAGGCAACACTCGCTTGAGGTACAACAACCTCTCCCATCCATGAGTCAGTCTCCTCAGCTCTCGCTGCAGCGAGCTCAACCCCCCTCAAGGCAAGCACCTCAACACCTTAGCCTTGCGCCTCAGGAGCCTCAACTTGCGAGACTTTTACTGCGTTCTGCGCAGCCACTACCTTTTCGCTCTCAGCTCACACCGCAGGAACCTCAACTCGTTCCTCAGGAACTTGCTACTGCGCATCCGCCAACCACTCAGCAAGCGCAACCCTTGAGTTCAGCCACTCATGCCAGGAGTCAGCCTCCTCCACCCATGCGCCTACCTTCTGCTACTTCCTTTGATCAGCCTTTGCAGACTGAGCCTCAGGTGTTCCCTCAACAGAGTCTTGAAGAGGAAACCACAACTATTGTTGTTCCAGCTCGTTCTGACTCTGCTGTTCAGCATTCCTTACCTCCATTTTCAAACATTATGATAATGGAGGTTATTTGTATTACTTATAAAAATATATTTGTATTCCTTGCAATATATTTTTAACAATATCGCAAAATATGGCAAAAATATGAATCATGAGTTATGAATGTAAGGTAAATATTATGTTGATATTAAAACCCCATGCAAGCATGCATAAAGCACTCTAGCACTGGTCATGGAATTTCTGAGAGATGTTAAACGCCATGCACACGCTCTGCTTACCTTACAGCATGCTCTACATACAGCATGCTCTGCTTACAGCATGCTCTGCATACAACATGCTCTGCATACAGCATGCTCTGCATACAGCATGCTCTGCATACAGCATGCTCTGCATTCAGCATGCTCTGCATACAACATGCTCTGCATACAGCATGCTCTGCATTCAGCATGCTCTGCATACAACATGCTCTACATACAGCATGCTCTGCATACAGCATGCTCTGCATACAACATGCTCTGCATACAGCATGCTCTGCATTCAGCATGCTCTGCATACAACATGCTCTGCATACAGCATGCTCTGCATTCAGCATGCTCTACATACAGCATGCTCTGCATACAGCATACTCTGCATACAACATGCTCTGCATACCTTACCGCATGCTTCTCAGTCACACATCTTTGGTTGTTGCCAACTCACTAGACTGTCAAGCAGTTTCATAACGTTGCCTTCTAGTCTGCTGCTTTTGCACCTGTGAAACCCTCACTGAGAGAACTTAGCTTTTCTAGGATATGGTCCCTGTAGATGAGAAAGTTCTTTTCTCCCTCCTTCTGATATTCCCTTGAGGACTCTGTCATTTGGAGGGAGCCTTTAGCTGCGTAGCCTCCTATGGACTTTTATTTAAGCATAACATGCTTCCAGGGAAGGTAATGGTTCCACTTCAGTCGCTAATCCCGTCTGTTACCACACCTGCTCCCATAGACCTTGAGCTGTGTTGCAAGACATGCAGTCCAAGCTTAGTCCTTGTTAGAGGATTTTTTGTTTACGGAGTCAATGTGTCACGGGGAAGACGTTCAACAACCAGCAGAAGTGACTTGTTGTGACGCAGTGCGGCAACCTCAGCAACCCGATAGGAGTTGTCTGTACGACCCAGACAGTCTAGACAGATTCGGGTTGTCACTGTACTTCCTCGCTTGCCCATGGTTGACAGTTCACAGACTGTGCAGCAGTACCATGATCTTGTGTCCGGCTCCGTCAGACGACTGGCTTTTAAGAGCTCCCACAAGTCGTCGCTGTCTGGAGATTTTCAAATGGACTATGGATCTGACCAAGGAGCTGGGCCTCCTGGTCAATTTTGAGGAGTCTCAGCTCGTCCCATCCCAGACCATTGTCTCCTTGGGTATGGATCTTCAGAGTCGAGCTTTTCGGGCTTTTCCGTCGGCCCCAAGGATCTTCCAAGCCCTAGAATGCATCCAGAGCATGCTGAGAAGGAACCGATGCTCAGTCAGGTAGTGGATGAGTCTAACAGGGACACTTTCATCGCTGGCCCTGTTCATCGTGTTAGGGAGACTCCACCTCCCCCCCCCTTCAGTATCATCTAGCTGCTCACTGGATAAAGGACATGACGCTAGAGACGGTCTCAGTTCCTGTTTCCGAAGAGAGGAGGTCTTCTCTCGCGTGGTGTAAGAACAGCTTTCTTCTCAAGGAAGTCTACCTTTGGCTGTTCAGAAACACGACCGCCGTCTCCTCTCGGACGCATCAGACACGGGCTGGGGTGCGACTTTGGACGGACAAGAATGCTCGGGAACATGGAATCAGGAGCAAAGGACACTTCACATCAATTGCAAGGAGTTGTTGGCGGTTATTCTGGCCTTGATAAACTTCAAGTCCCTCCAGCTTAACAAAGTGGTGGAGGTGGACTCTGACAACACCACAGCCCTGGCTTACATCTTCAAGCAGGGAGGGACTCTTTCGTGGAAGTTGTTCTAGATCGCAAGGGACCTACTCATCTGGTCTAAAGATCGAAAGCTAACTGGTAACGAGGTTCATTCAGGGCGGTATGAATGTCATGGCAGATCACCTCAGCCGGAAGGGTCAGGTCATCCCCACAGAGTGGACCCTTCTCAAGAATGTTTGCAGCAGACTTTGGGCCCTGTGGGGTCAGCCAACCATAGATCTGTTCGCTACCTCGATAACCTAGAGACTCCTGTTGTATTGTTCTCCGATTCCAGACCCAGCAGTAGTTCACGTGGATGCTTTTCTGCTGGATTGGTTCCATCTCGACCTGTATGCATTCCCGCCGTTCAAGATTGTCAACAGGGTACTTCAGAAGTTCTCCTCTCACAAAGGGACACGGCTGACGTTGGTTGGCTCCGCTCTGGCCCGCGAGAGAATGGTTCTTAGAGGTACTGCAATGGCTGGTCGACATTCCCAGGACTCTTCCTCTAGGAGTGAACCTTCTAAGTCTACCTCACGTAAAGAAGGTACACCCAATCCTCCACGCTCTTCGTCTGACTGCCTTCAGACTTTCGAAAGACTCTCAAGAGCTAGGGGCTTTTCGAAGGAGGCAGCCAGAGCGATTGCCAAAGCAAGGAGAACATCCACTCTCAGAATCTATCAGTCTCAAGGGGAAGTCTTCCGTAGCTGGTACAAGACCAATGCAGTTTCCTCAACCAGTACCACTGTAACCCAGATTGCTGACTTCCTGTTATATCTAAGGAAAGTAAGATCCCTTTCAGCTCCTACGATCAAGGGTTACAGAAGTATGTTGGCAGCGGTTTTCCGCCACAGAGGCTTGGATCTTTCCACCAACAAAGATCTACAGGACCTCCCTAGGTCTTTTGAGACCTCAAAGGAACGTCGGGTGTCCACTCCAGGCTGGAATCTAGACGTGGTCCTAAGGTTCCTTATGTCATCAAGATTTGAACCTCTCCAATCAGCCTCTTTTTAGGACCTCACATTAAAAACTCTTTACCTCGTGTGCTTGACAACAGCTAAAAGAGTAAGTGAGATCCACGCCTTCAGCAGGATCATTGTTTTCACATCTGAAACGGCTACATGTTCCTTGCAGCTCGGTTTTTGCTAAACGAGCTTTCTTCACGTCCTTGGCCTAAGTCGTTCGAGATCCCAAGCCTGTCCAACTTGGTGGGGAATGAACTGAAGAGAGTACTTTGCCCAGTTAGAGCTCTTAGGTACTATCTAAAAAGGTCTTAACCTTTACAAGGACAATCAGAAGCCTTATAGTGTGCTATCAAGAAACCTTCTTTTCCAAGTTCTAAGAACTCAGTTTCTTACTATTCAGGCTTCTGATTAGAGAAACACATTCTCATCTGAAGGAAGAAGACCTTGCTTTGCTGAAGGTAAGGACACATGAAGTGGGAGCTGTGACTACTTCAGTGGCCTTCAAACAGAGCCATTCTCTGCAGAGTGTTATGGATGCAACCTATTGGAGAAGCAAGTCAGTGTTCGCATCTTTCTATCTCAAAGATGTCCAGTCTCTTTACGAGTACTGCTACACCCTGGGACCATTCGTAGCAACGAATGCAGTAGTAGGCGAGGGCTCAGCCACTACATTCCCATAATCCCATAACCTTTTAACCTTTCTCTTGAATACTTTTTATGGGTTGTACGGTCGGCTAAGAAGCCTTCCACATCCTTGTTGATTTGGCGGGTGGTCAATTCTTTCTTGAGAAGCGCCGAGGTTAAAGGTTGTGATGAGGTCCTTTAGTATGGGTTGCAGCCCTGTATACTTTAGCACCTTTGAGTTGATTCAGCCTTCCAAGAGGAACGCTGCGCTCAGTAAGGAAGACGATCTTATTAAAGGCAGAGTAACGGTTCAAGTCGACTTCCTTACCAGGTACTTATTATTTCATTGTTATTGTGGATAACTGATTATATGAAATACGGGATACTTAGCTATCCTTTAGTCTTGTACACTGGTTTTTCACCCACCCCCCTGGGTGTGAATCAGCTACATGATTATCGGGTAAGTTTAATATTGAAAAATGTTATTTTCATTAGTAAAATAAATTTTTGAATATACTTACCCGATAATCATGATTTAATTGACCCACCCTTCCTCTCCATAGAGAACCAGTGGACCGAGGAAAAAGTGAGGTGGCGTCAACAACAAGTACTGTAGTACCTGGCCACAGGTGGCGCTTGTGAGTACACCCCCTTCTAGTATAGTGATAGCTGGCGTATCCCTCCCGTAGAATTCTGTCGGGCAACGGAGTTGACAGCTACATGATTATCGGGTAAGTATATTCAAAAATTTATTTTACTAATGAAAATAACATATTAAGACAACTGGGAAGACCAGCTGGAATATGTGCAATAGCAGCCCATTGGATGGACGTACTGGCAGTCATGATTGTTGCATTCTTGAGATCAATATTTTCATCCCAGTGTGCCAGTTCAGGAGGATGTACAAACAGGGTGGCTTCAATCTACCCATCTATCACAACAGCACATAAGTAGATCATCATGCTCGCATGAGAAATGACACGGACGCTCTTCACTGTTATTATTATTATTATTATTATTATTATTATTATTATTATTATTTTTTCAATATTAATCTTACCCGATAATCATGTAGCTGTCAACTCTGTTGCCGACAGAAATCTACGGTCGGGATACGCCAGCGATCGCTATACAGGTGGGGGTGTACACAACAGCGCCATCTGTGGTCAGGTACTCCAGTACTTCTTGTCAACACCACCTCAATTTTTCCTGTCGTGCCTCCGGCTAGACCTACATGGATACGCTGTTGATTCTGGAGTTATTGTTCACGATTTGGTGATGTATTTGCTCTAGAGTTTAGCCTTCGCTATTCAGGAAGCTTTATCATTAGCTTAGCAAGTTTTTTGGAATTAATTTGATTTAATTTTGTTGACGAAGAGAGTATGAACACTCTTTCACTTTTAAATGGCCGACCCTTCCCTTAGTCGGAAGTGTTGGTGTCGAAGAGAGTATAGACTCTTTCTTAATTTTGCTTAACAAAGTTATAGATTTATTTTATATCTCTCCGCCTTTTATAGGCCTCTTCGATTAACAAAATACGACCTTTCCTAATAGTAGGCGGTCTTTTCTTGGAACCGAAGTTATTTAACATTGAGCCCGTCATTTCGTTTTTACCTGTTAACATTTTATGCTTTTTTAATGTTTTTGAAAGAATTTCTTTGATAGTCTCGTACTGTTTTCAAAGTTGAACTAACGTTTTGTTTTGTCTCTGCAGTTGTTGACGTTCAGAACGTTCAACTTGCGCTCTATCGTTACGATAGAGAGAGAGATTCACGGTTTCACGTTGCAGTAAGAGTAAACCGATTCTAGCGTTTTGTTCATTCTTTCTTAGCTTAAATGGTTTTAATTCTAATAAAGGAACTTTTTATTTGGGAAATCTTTCAGTTTTTTTCCTTTAACAATAATATGTTTTAACGATATATATAATTGGGCTCATCTCTCAGGTTCTAAGTCAAAAGAGAGAGAGAGAGAGAGATAGAGACGGAGGGAGAGAGAGGAGGGTAAACGTTTCGTTCAAGCGGGTAACGTTGTTATCGTTTTTGCTCTTCTCCCTAGTCTCTTTAGGGGAAGAAGGTAAACGTTTCTAGAGTTTTATTCTTGTTCCCAGGCTTTTTGCGGTGAGAGATTTTAAACGTAGTTTATTTGATCTAGTGTTTAGTCTCTTTTCCAGCCACTGAATTATTTATCTTTCATTATGTTTTTCTGTTACATTGTAATACTGTTTTCGCGATTACTAACTTTTAATGAAGGATAGAATTGCGTGTTTCAGGTACAAACCACTTAAAGTTTCGAGTTCAGTGAAATAAGTGCAAACAGAAAATCAAAAGTGATAAAGTGATAAGCGCAGTGTTACAGTGTTGCGTTCGAGGGTTCGTCTGTTCGTGCCAGTTGTTCGCCTAGTCTGGGACCTCTTACAAGCTCCCAAGCCCAGGGGAGAAGTAACGTCGAAGGACTTTTGGGTTCATCAGGCCTTGATCGATGAACAGACGTTTCCCTCCGTGGTTTCGGGTGTAACCACTCACGTAGCCGACGTGATCACCCCACCCACACAAAGACGAGAGAGCCCATTTATTCCTCGTCTGCTGAAGAGGTTTCTCGCAGAAACCATGGACCAAATCTTGCAGCTTTTAAGTGCAAGTCGGTCCCTTCCGCGCAAGTCCAACTCCTAGGTGTAGCCATTAGCACTGGTCAGTTCGGACTTGCTGCAGTACGACAACTGCACACCTCCCAGAGAGGCAAGGTGGTACCGCAACAGGCAGTAACTCCGTCTGTTGCCGCACCAGCTGTTTTAGACCCTCAGTCTCAACGGACAGTAGCTCCGTTTGTTGTTGTCTTTCATAGACCCTAGTGGTCTATGCTGCAGACAATGCAGTCTCAGCTTGCGGTTTTGATGCAGGAGTTTCAGGCAGAGAAGGTTAGCACACCTCCTCCTGCGAGCGCTCCTCCACCTCTGCGCAGTCCACCCTGCCAGATGTATGATGTTGAGGCTCCTCCTGCCTCCATGCGTGAGCTGCCGCTTTGGGAGTTGCCAGGTACCAGCGCTATGCAGCAACCTCCACTTTCCTTGAGGCAGGAGCCTCTTGCTATGCGGCAACCTCCTCAACCCTTGAGGCAGGAGCCTCATGCTTTGCAGCAACCTCCTCTACCCATGAGGCAGGAGCCTCATGCGTTGCGGCAACCTCCTCCATCCTTGAGGCAGCAGCCTCATGCTATGCGGCAACCGCCTCAACTCTTGAGGCAAGAGCCTCTCTCTGCGCAGCTACCTCCTCAACCCTTGAGGCAGACGCAACTCTTGAGGCAGGAACCTCATGCTATGAGGCAGCCGCCTCAACCCATGAGGCAGGAGCCTCATGCTATGAGGAGCCTCATGCTATGCGGCATCCTCCTCAACCCATGAGGCAGGGACCTCATGCTATGAGGAGCCTCATGCTATGCGGCATCCTCCTCAACCCATGAGGCAGGAGCCCCATGCTATGCGGCAACCTCCTCAACCCATGAGGCAGAAGCCTCATGCTATGAGGAGCCTCATGCTATGCGGCATCCTCCTCAACCCATGAGGCAGGGACCTCATGCTATGAGGAGCCTCATGCTATGCGGCATCCTCCTCAACCCATGAGGCAGGAGCCTCATGCTATGCGGCAACCTCCTCTACCCATGAGGCAGGAGCCTCATGCTATGCGGCATCCTCCTCAACCCATGAGGCAGGAGCCTCATGCTATGCGGCATCCTCCTCAACCCATGAGGCAGGAGCCTCATGCTATGAGGAGCCTCATGCTATGCGGCATCCTCCTCAAACCATGAGGCAGGAGCCTCATGCTATGCGGCAACCGCCTCAACCCATGAGGCAGGAGCCTCATGCTATGCGGCAACCGCCTCAACCCATGAGGCAGGAGCCTCATACTATGCGGCATCCTCCTCAACGCATGCGGCATGAGCCTCATCCCTTGCAGCATGAGCCTCATACCATGCAGCATGAGCCTCATCCCATGCAGCATGAGCCTCATCCCATGCAGCATAAGCCGCACGCCATGCAACATGCTCTGCTTTCCTTACAGCATGCTCTACATACAGCATGCTCTGCATACAGCATGCTCTGCATACCTTACCGCATGCTCCTCAGTCACACATCTTTGGTTGTTGCCAACTCACAAGACTGTCAAGCAGTTTCATAACGTTGCCTTCTGGTCTGCTGCTTTTGCACCAGTGAAACCCTCACTGAGAGAACTTAGCTTTTCTCGGATATGGTTCCTGTAGATGAGAAAGTGCTATTCTCCCTCCTTCTGATATTCCCTTGAGGACTCTGTCATTTGGAGAGGAGCCTTTAGCTGCTTAGCCTCCTATGGACTTTTATTTAAGCATTACATGCTTCCAGGGAGGGTAATGGTTCCACTTCAGTCGCCAACCCCGTCTGTTACCACACCTGCTCCCATAGACCTTGAGCTTTGTTGCAAGACATGCAGTCCAAGCTTAGTCCTTGTTAGAGGATTTTTTGTTTACGGAGTCAGTGTGTCACTGGGAAGACGTTCAACAACCAGCAGAAGTGACTTGTTGTGACGCAGTGCGGCAACCTCAGCAACCCGATAAGGAGTTGTCTGTACGACCCAGACAGTCTAGACAGCTTCGGGTTGTCGCTGTACTTCCTCGCTTCCCCATGGTTGACAGTTCACAGACTGTGCAGCAGCACCATGATCTTGTGTCCGGCTCCGTCAGACGACTGGCTTTTAAGAGCTCCCACAAGTCGTCGCTGTCTGGAGATTCTCAGATGGACTATGGATCTGACCAAGGAACTGGGCCTCCTGGTCAATTTTGAGGAGTCCCAGCTCGTCCCATCCCAGACCATTGTCTACCTGGGTATGGATCTTCAGAGTCGAGCTTTTCGGGCTTTTCCGTGGGCCCCAAGGATCTACCAAGCCCTAGAATGCATCCAGAGCATGCTGAGAAGGAACCGATGCTCAGTCAGGTAGTGGATGAGTCTAACAGGGACACTTTCATCGCTGGCCCTGTTCATCGAGTTAGGGAGACGCCACCTCTGCCCCCTTCAGTATCATCTAGCTGCTCACTGGATAAAGGACATGACGCTAGAGACGGTCTCAGTTCCTGTTTCCGAAGAGAGGAGATCTACTCTCACGTGGTGAAAGAACAGCTTTCTTCTCAAGGAAGTCTACCTTTGGCTGTTCAGAAGCCCGACCGCCGTCTCTTCTCTGACGCATCAGACACGGGCTGGGGTGCGACTTTGGACGAACAGGAATGCTCGGGAACATGGAATCAGGAGCAAAGGACGCTTCACATCAATTGCAAGGAGCTGTTGGCGGTTCATCTGGCCTTGATAAACTTCAAGTCCCTCCAGCTTAACAAGGTGGTGGAGGTGGACTCTGACAACACCACAGCCTTGGCTTACATCTCCAAGCAGGGAGGGACTCATTCGTGGAAGTTGTTCTAGATCGCAAGGGACCTCCTCATCTGGTCAAAAGATCGAAAGCTCACGCTGGTAACGAGGTTCATTCAGGGCGATATGAATGTCATGGCAGATCACCTTAGCCGGAAGGGTCAGGTCATCCCCACAGAGTGGACCCTTCTCAAGAATGTTTGCAGCAGACTTTGGGCCCTGTGGGGTCAGCCAACCATAGATCTGTTCGCTACCTCGATAACCTAGAGGCTCCCGTTGTATTGTTCTCCGATTCCAGACCCAGTAGCAGTTCACGTGGATGCTTTTCGGCTGGATTGGTCCCATCTCGACCTGTATGCATTCCCGCCGTTCAAGATTGTCAACAGGGTACTTCAGAAGTTCACCTCTCGCAAAGGGACACGGCTGACGTTGGTTGGCTCCGCTCTGGCCTGCGAGAGAATGGTTCATAGAGGTTCTGCAATGGCTGGTCGACATTCCCAGGACTCTTCCTCTAGGAGTGGACCTTCTACGTCTACCTCACGTAAAGAAGGTACACCCAAACCTCCACGCTCTTCGTCTGACTGCCTTCAGACTTTCGAAAGACTCAAGAGCTAGGGGCTTTTCGAAGGAGGCAGCCAGAGCGATTGCCAGAGCAAGGAGGACATCCACTCTCAGAGTCTATCAGTCTAAAAGGGAAGTCTTCCGAAGCTGGTACAAAGCCAATGCAGTTTCCTCAACCAGTACCACTGTAACCCAGATTGCTGACTTCCTGTTACATCTAAGGAACGTAAGATCCCTTTCAGCTCCTACGATCAAGGGTTACAGAAGTATGTTGGCAGCGGTTTTCCGCCACAGAGGCTTGGATCTTTCCACCAATAAAGATCTACAGGACCTCCTTAGGTCTTTTGAGACCTCAAAGGAACGTCGGTTGTCCACTCCAGGCTGGAATCTAGACGTGGTCCTAAGGTTCCTTATGTCATCAAGATTTGAACCTCTCCAATCAGCCTCTTTTAAGGACCTCACATTAAAACTCTTTTCCTCGTGTGCTTGACAACAGCTAAAAGAGTAAGTGAGATCCACGCCTTCAGCAGGAACATAGTTTTCACATCTGAAACGGCTACATGTTCCTTGCAGCTCGGTTTTTTGCTAAATCGAGCTTCCTTCACGTCCTTGGCCTAAGTCGTTCGAGATCCCAAGCCTGTCCAACTTGGTGGGGAACGAACTGGAGAGAGTACTTTGTCCAGTTAGAGCTCTTAGGTACTATCTAAAAAGGTCATAACCTTTACGAGGACAATCAGAAGCCTTATGGTGTGCTATCAAGAAGCCTTCTCTTCCAAGGTCTAAAACTCAGTTTATTACTAATTCAGGCTCCTGATTAGGGAAGCACATTCTCATCTGAAGGAAGAAGACCTTGCTTTGCTGAAGGTAAGGACACATGAAGTGAGAGCTGTGGCTACTTCAGTGGCCTTCAAACAGAACCGTTCTCTGCAGAGTGTTATGGATGCAACCTATTGGAGAAGCAAGTCAGTGTTCGCATCATTCTGTCTCAAAGATGTCCAGTCTCTTTACGAGAACTGCTACACCCTGGGACCATTCGTAGCAACGAATGCAGTAGTAGGCGGGGGCTCAGCCACTACATTCCCATAATCCCATAACCTTTTTAACCTTTCTCTTGAATACTTTTTATGGGTTGTACGGTCGGCTAAGAAGCCTTCCACATCCTTGTTGATTTGGCGGGTGGTCAATTCTTTCTTGAGAAGCGCCGAGGTTATAGGTTGTGATGAGGTCCTTTAGTATGGGTTGCAGCCCTTTATACTTCAGCACCTAAGAGTCGTTCAGCATCCTAAGAGGACCGCTACGCTCAGTAAGGAAGACGTACTTAATAAAGGCAGAGTAATGGTTCAAGTCGTCTTCCTTACCAGGTACTTATTTATTTTATGTTATTTTTGAATAACTAATAAAATAAAATACGGGATACTTAGCTTCTTTGTTAACATGTATGCTGGTCTCCACCCACCACCCTGGGTGTGAATCAGCTACATGATTATCGGGTAAGATTAATATTGAAAAATGTTATTTTCATTAGTAAAATAAATGTTTGAATATACTTACCCGATAATCATGATTTAATTGACCCACCCTTCCTCCCCATAGAGAACCAGTGGACCGAGGAAAAAATTGAGGTGGTGTTGACAAGAAGTACTGGAGTACCTGACCACAGATGGCGCTGTTGTGTACACCTCCACCTGTATAGCGATCGCTGGCATATCCCGACCGTAGATTTCTGTCGGCAACAGAGTTGACAGCTACATGATTATCGGGTAAGTATATTCAAAAATTTATTTTACTAATGAAAATAACATATTATTATTATTATTATTACTTACTAAGCTACAACCCTAGTTGGAAAAGCAGGATGCTATAAGCCCAGGGGCTTCAGTAGGAAAATTAGCCCAGTGAGGAAAGGAAACAAGGAAAAATTAAATATTTTAAGAACAGTAACAACATTCAAATAAATATTTCCTATAAAAACTTTAACAAAACAAGAGGAAGAGAAATTAGATAGAATAGTGTGCCCGAGTATACCCTCAAGTAAGAGAAATCTAACCCAAAACAGTGGAAGACCATGGTACAGAGGTTATGGCACTACCCAAGACTAGAGAACAATGGTTTTGATTTTGGAGTGTCCTACTCCTAGAAGAGCTGCTTACCATGGATAAAGAGTCTCTTCTACCCTTACCGAGAGAAAAGTACCTACTGAACTATTACAGTGCAGTAGTTAACCCCTTGGGTGAAGCAGAATTGTTTTGTAACCTCAGTGTTGTCAGGTGTATGAGGACAGTGGAGAATCTGTGAAGAGTAGGCAAGACTATTCGGTGTGCGTGTAGGCAAAGAGAAAGAACCCTAATCAGAGAGAAGGATCCAGTGAAGTACTGTCTAGCCAGTCAAAGGACCCCATAACTCTCTAGCGGTAGTATCTCAACAGGCGTCTGGTGCCCTGGCCTAATCAGATCAGGATGGAATGTTGCCATGTAGACTTTTTCATCTAATCTCCATGCCAGTTAAATTGTTTTACAGTACTGTACAATGTTATTTCTCTTTTTAGTTTTGAATGATTTTGTATTCATTTCTGTTGTTATGAATTATGAATTACTCAATAATTACCATTAAAAATATTTTACATATAGTGTTTATGTGTATTTATGAATGTATGGAACGCACTGAGGGAATCCCATTTATTTCTTGTGGGAAAAGTTGCATTTTGGGTTACGAGCTTGCTCTCTGAACATGCTAAACATGTATACCAAGGTACTACTGTACAGTATATGCAAATGCATATGATAGTGTTATCAATATCTTTCATTATTCCCCGGATTACTTTTCTGCATTGACAACCTTCTTTGCTACTACACCAATCTTGATCAGGGTAATATTAGGTATGATTTATTGTAAAGCCAGAAATGCGTATATTCTTTGTCAGTTGAAAAATTGTATACTGTATCCTTTTGTTATACTAATTAATTTTGCCTATGAAAACAGTTTAAAAAAAAAAAAAATGTTTTCATAGGCTACCCCCCAAAATTGGGGGAAGTGCCTTTGGTATATGTATGTATGTATGAAAACAGTTTTTTTAAGAAAACTTGCTGATAAATTTTCCTTTATTTCAGCTGGACCTTGGGCTTGTGGTTGTTGATGGAAAAGAGTTAAATGCAGTTGGATACTTTGCTGATATGCATGCACAGGTATCTTATTTTGTGGAAAATAAATATGAATAAGACTAAGCTAATGTTCAATGAAAATGCAGAGACAGACAATTGTTATGGACAAACCTCTAGAGATTGTTAATGAATATACGTACTTAGGACAGACAGTTAGTGTTTCCCCAGGACATGAGACCAAAATTAAAATAATGATAAGCATGGGATGGAGAGCTTTTGGTAAATGAAATGAGATTATGAAAACTTAATACGTCACTTTTTCTAAAAGAAACGTATTTAGTCAGATGGCCCTTCTAGTATTAACTTATGCATTATAAACTTGGAATCTTACTAAAGCCTTAGAACATGAGCTAGTTACAACTCAAAGAGCTATGGAAGGATCAATGATGGGAATAACACTAAGAGATAGAAAAAGAGCAACATGGATGCAAGAACAAACTAAAGTAGAGGATATTCTAACATGCAAGAAAAAAAGGATACGATGGGTAGGACATTTAATAAAAATAACAGATAATAGATGGATTAGAAGATTAAGAGAATGGCTCGTTATATATATATATATATATATATATATATATATATATATATATATATATATATATATATATATATATATATATATATATATATATATATATATATATATATATATATATATATATATATATATCTATATATATTTAATGGATAATGGGGGAGGGTGGGCTGTGGCACTCTAGCAATACCAGCCGAACTCGGTTGAGTCCCTTGTCAGGCTGGGAAGAACGTAGAGAGGAAAGGTCCCCTTTTTTTCTTTTGTTTGATGTCTGCTACCACCAAAAAATTGGGGGAAGTGCCTTTGTGTGTATATATAATATATATGTATATATATTGTAAGAGGAGGTAATGATGATGATGATATAACGGATTTTGAGCGAAGCGAAAAATCTATTTTTGGGTGAGATAGCCATGGCGTCCTGATGGAAGGTTCCTTTTTGGTAGCTTCCTTGGGTAAATAACTACTAAGATATTCCCAGAGAATTTAACCACAGGTTATCACAGAATTCTAACTTCTGGACCGAGTATCCTAAAGGTTTCCCTTTAAGACATCGTATATCAACAGGGGACGCATGTATTAACGCGCCACATAGCTATCTACACCCCGAACAGAGTTAATGCTTCGGTGTGTAAGGGCTGAGAATAGCTGGGAGCCGTTCCATAGCTAATCTCATTCGTGGCTACTTCTGGTACTCGAGACGTAAACAAACGGGCGCCATTGCTTAAATGACGTCACGTCCGTCTTTATCCTGAAGCCAGTTGCTTGCCGATCACCATGATACAGCAGAGCAGGGTGGGACCTAAAAACTGGACGAAGTAGCAGGGAGGGTCCATCAGGACGCCATGGCTATCTCACCCAAAAATAGATTTTTCGCTTTGCTCAAAATCCGTTTTTTGGGCTCAAGCCATGGCGTCCTGATGGAAGAATACCAGAGAATCAATGTATCGTGGTAGATTTTCCCCTATTAGTAAGTGCCAAGGCATTGACAAAATAGCATAGTAATCTTGGTAAAAGAACCGTAGGGAAGAATCATCCTGCCCCCCTTGGCAGTGAAGTTCCCACGGGCCATGCCGACGTCAAAGTGGTATTGAAGGGCTATTCACCCTGATAGAAGAACTTGAAGAACTTGGAGACGAAGCTGAATGTTTGGCATTCGTATAGGAACATTCTGAAAAGCAGACCAGTGGTGGTTGGGCACTGTGTGCTGAGAAGGGTGATTCATCTCCAGGGTATGAAGAGTAAGTATTCGTATTGGAACATTACATAATCAGAGTGAATATAAATTAAGAGTTAGTATCTTAATTTCTCCATAACCATAAGGAAAAGGGGATAATAAAACTATGACAGGCATGTATTTCATAGTAAGTAGGAGCTGATTGAGACGCACAGGTAATAAAATAGAAATTTTATTTCACAAATGCAGAAATTAAATGAATTGCAGCAATAAGTAAAGTTCATTTACAGTAATTATAATGTACATAGTAATAAAGACTTGCTCTTGAATCTGAAAAGGAATTTCAAGTTTATTAGTAGGCACTCGTTCTCGAGGAACATAAGCTCAGGGCATGCGGCACTTGTGTAACAACTATGACATTTCACCTGGGATAAGAACAGTTATAAAAGCACTAAGTGTTTTCGACATCACTATGTATCGCTCGAGGGTCAACATAGGCACCCGAAGAGTTAGAGTCCCAAGTAACTCACTGTTCTATGCAGAGTTAGGTGCAGGTTTCATAACACTACCTGCGGCTACCACAAAATGTTTGACTTTGTGCACTTGTTTCGCATAATGTTTAAAGAAAACGCGCGAGGACTTCCAGCCTGTGAAGTTTTTAAGGCTTTTAAAGTCCATACTCTGAAAGAAATTCAGAGATGATGCAACTTTCCTAGGATCATGACCGGCGGGTGTACTGTCAGGATCCGCTCTGCGAATTAAGTAGGTGATTTTCGCTCTTAATTGTTTCAGTGACAGGTCGCTGCCCGATGTTTCTCCTTTGAAGAGTTGGCCTCCACCAAAGTTCGAAGTTCTGCGAAGTTAGACCTTGAGGCTCTCTACTGGGCATAGAGAGACATCTTCCTTCAGGGGGCATATTCTCCAGGGGCCCCATCTTTTGGTGGGTAATTCATTTTTGGCGAGAAACGTCGGATCAGGGGAGAGGGTAACGTCTCCTGTATCGGTAAACAGGATGTGCCCTTCCTCTCTTGATAATGCCACTATTTCGCTGACTCGGGCTCCCGAAGCAAGAGCAAAGAGAAATATAACTTTCTGAGTCAGATCCTTGAGAGGGCATGAATCATTATCCAAGTTGGAGGCGAAATGGAGCACCTTGTCTAATGACCAGGAGATCGGTTTCGGTGGGGGTGCTGGACGTAGGCGAGCACATGCTTTCGGTAGTTTATTGAAGATGTCGCTGGACAGATCAATTTGGAAGGCATACAGAATTGGTCTGGTCAAGGCCGATTTGCAGGTTGAAATCGTATTGGCTGCTAATCCCTGTCCATGAAGGTGAATAAAGAAGGACATGCAGAAATCAATTGTGATTTCCTTAGGATTTTTTGTCTTGACGAAGGAGACCCATTTCCTCCAGGATGATTCGTATTGCCGTCTCGTGGATTCGGTCTTGTATTCCTCTAGGAAGTCCAGACTTTTCTTCGAGATCCCAAACCTCTTCTTTGCGGCTAGGGAGAGAAAATCATGAGATGAAGGTCCTTGATTTTCGATGATGAAGCGAAGACAGTCGACTTCTGTACTTGTTGGGAGAGAACTGGGCCCGGGAGAGGGATCAGCTTGGGCTGCAGCTCCAGGACCAGGGGGTACCAGTTGCTCCGGGGCCACTTGGGAGCCACTAGGGCCGCTGTCCCTTTGAAGGTTCTCAGTTTGGAGAGGACTTTCAGCAGAAGGTTGGTGGGAGGGAACAGGTAGATCTTGGACCATCTGTTCCAGTCCAGTGACATGGCATCCACTGCTTCTGCCTTGGGGTCCTCGTACGGGGCCACATACCGAGGAAGTTGGTTGTTGTCGCTCGTTGCGAAGAGATCTATCTGAAGTTCTGGGACTTGGTGAGAGATGAAGGAGAATGATCTTGCGTCTAGAGACCATTCCGACTCTATCGGGTTTGTTCAAGATAGAGCATCCACTGTCACGTTGCGGAATCCTTGTAGGTGAACTGCAGACAGTTGCCACTTCTTCTTCTCTGCCAGACGGAAGATTGGGAGAAGCACCTGATTTATCTGGGGCGATCTTGAGCCTTGGCGATTGAGACAACGAACTACCACCGAGTTGTCTAGGGTTAGACGAATGTGGATCGAGGGAGGCGGGGATAATTTGTTCAGAGTTAGAAGGACCGCCATGGCCTCCAAGATGTTTATGTGGAACGTCTTGAACAGGGGAGACCAGGTGCCTTGAGCCTGTTTTTGGTGGGAGTGACCTCCCCAACCCTCCAGCGAAGCGTCCGTGTGGATGTTGAGTGATGGAGGAGGGTGTTGAAGAGGAATGGACCTTTTCAGGGCCTTTGCTTCCGACCACGGCTTGAGGAGAAGTCGAAGTCTGTTTGGGAGCCGTCTCTTGAGGTCTCTTCGAGCGATGGATGCAGAACGTCTCCAGACTCCCGCGGCATCCTTTAGCTGTGCACGAAGCACTGGGTTTGTTACTGAGGCGAACTGTAGAAAGCCTAGAACTCGTTCCTGCTGGCGTCTTGAAATTCGTTTGGATTTCAGTAGTCGCTTGACAGACCCTGCTATTTCCTTCCTTTTCTTCTGGGGGATGGAAAGGCGGTGTGACTGAAGGTTCCATTGGATTCCTAACCACTGGAACTTCTGAGCTGGAGAGAGGCGAGATTTCTTCTCGTTGATCTTGAATCCCAGGTGTTCTAGGTACTGGGTGACTTTGTTGCAAGATTTTACACAATCCTCGGGCGATGGAGCCCAGACTAGCCATTCGTCGAGGTAGGCCATCACCTGGACGTTTCGGAGGCGGAGCTGTTGTACTATGGCGTCCGCCAGCTTTGTGAAGATCCGAGGGGCCACATTGAGGCCGAAGGGCATGGCCCGGAAGGCGTAGCTTTTCCTTTGGAGTCGAAATCCTAGGTAGGAGGAAGCGTGATGGTTCATTGGAATGTGCCAGTAGGCATCCGCCAGGTCTATGGAGACCGTGTAGGAACCTTGAGGCAGAAGGGTCCTTATCTGTTGAAGAGTCAGCATCTTGAACTTGTCGTTCGCTATGAACTTGTTGAGGGGGGATAAGTCCAGAATGACTCTGAGTTTGTCGGAGTCTTTCTTGGGGACACAAATCAGTCTTCCTTGGAACCTGGTGGACTTTACCTTCCTTATCACCTTCTTGTTCAAGAGATCTAGGACATATTCTTCCAGAAGGGGGGTTGATTGTTGGAAGAACTGCTGGAAGGTGGGGGTGGTTGAGTCCAACTCCAGCCTAGACCCATCTTGACGATGCTGTGTGCCCAGGGATCGAAGGTCCAACGATCCTGGAATTGGCGGAGTCTTCCTCCCACCGGAAGCACTTCATTGCTTCTGGTGTCCCGAGGGCTTGCTGCCTCGGCCGCTAGCTCCCTTTCCTCCTCTGCCTCTGGAGGGACGGCGAGACGCGTCTCTGCTTGCACCTCTGTTTGAGCCTCTACCTTTGGGACGAAAGGTAGTTGTCTGTTGCTCGAAAGCAGGGGTGAAGACCGGTGACTGTGACAACACCGGTTGGGTGACCAATTGAAAGGTCTGTTGTGGCTGAGCTGCCACTTGGGAGGTAGCGGGTCCTGGAAACTGACGTCTTGGTTGACGTTGCTGGGGTTTCTGTTTTGAGGGTTTCCTCTTAGATTGAGGTCCGTCGTCCTGAGAGGGTTTCCTCTTTCTTGACATGCCCCACTTGTGGAGAAGGTTCCTATTCTCCGTGGCGGCTTTGTCGGTGATTTCCTTCACAAGGTCAGAAGGAAAGAGGTGTTTGCCCCAGATGTTGGAGGAAATCAGCCTCCGGGGTTCGTGTTTCACAGTGGCACCTGCGAACACGAATTCACGACAGGCTCTCCGAGCCTTCATGAAGTGGTATAAGTCCTTCATCAAGGTTGCCATGTGGGATTTGGCAAGTACCATGTAGTGGTCTGGTACTCTGGTGTCACAGGCCATAATTTCAAGTTGGACTTGGTGGGACATGGATGCTGCGAGCCTCTCCTTCGTATCTTGTTCCCGACGAAGGAGGTGATCGTTGAGCTTCGGGAGGTCTTCGTTAAACTGACGTCCGGCGACGTCAGGATCTAGCTTTCCCACGACGAACGTATGCTGGATGTCCTTCCAGTGTCGAGCGTCAGGGGGAGTAACTATGGAGAAGGGTCTGCACTCCTCCAGTGCAGGGCAGGCTTTCCCCTCTTCCACAGCTTTAAGGCACGCAGCGAAGGCCTTTTCCAAGAATGGAAGTACCGCATTTTCAGGTGCGACATAAGTAGGGTGCTTCTTGCTCAGGGCCGGAAGCTTAGAGCAGGTAAAACCCCTACTCTTGAAAGTGTTGGCTAGCATAGCCTGGGCCTTCGCGAGATCGAACACTATCTCTTCCTTCGGTTCGGTCTCTTCTTTAGAGGCAGGTTCAGAACGAAGTCGGACGTAACAGTCCGGGTAGGCCTCGAAGTTTGGGAAGAACTCCACGTCTTCCAAAGGGACCGTGCCGATCTTGTCGCTGACGAAGATCCTGCCGGTCGCGATAACCATGTGCTCAGCATACCTCCATGGGTTGGCATGTGAGCAAGCGGGGAGATCCTTAACCGAAATCCGCTTCGGTTCTCTGGATCCCATCATGGACCTGATGAACTCCTGGTTCTCCTTTAGCCTGTCGTCCATGACGGCTCTAATCAACCGGATCATTTCTTGAGTGGATGAAGAGGGATCCGGGGTCGTGGAGGTAGACGGGATAGACACTTCCGTCGGTGTAGGAGTAGGGGCGGAGATGGAAGGAGGAGCGACCTCTTGCTCCGACTCGGCGTATTCCACCTGGTCTTCGTCATCTTCAGCTCTTTGAGCCATAAGGGTCTTCTCCGTGTCTTCCGAGACATCCGACATATGTTCGTCATCTTCGGAATCCAAACGGCACTCGTGCATGGACTGGGCCATGACAACATCAGGTTCCACTGTAATTTGGACAGTGGGAATCAAATCCTTGGGTACCACTGAATCAGGGGAGGCCTTAGGGAACAGGAGTGACCTCATTTCTTCAGTGGCCAGGTTACGGTCCGGTGGCATTCTTCTGGAAGCCACGCACCCACTTGCGTAGCTTCTCCCGAGAAGTGTCCCTGACCTCCGCTGAGGGAGGGTTATGGAAGGCATCAACTAGGTGAGCCTGGCAGACCGTACAATTCAGTGGGTCCCAGAACTTCAGATCCCCTTTCTTGTTAGCACAAGGGGCGTGAGTCCTGCAAGCCGTATGCCCGTAGAAGTGCGGGCGTTTCACAGCGCAGAAGTCGAAGTCACACTTCATCTGCTCCTCCTGTGGAAGAAAGAGAAAATGAGTATGGGGGTAGTCATAAGAGTGGTTCTTAAGCTAAGTTAAGATTAATCATTAATTTTAACTTAATGAAGGGTGTGATGCATAGAGATTGAAGTAGTAAAGAAAACATACTCCATGCATCCCGCCCGGCTGGCTACCGCAAGCTTTATCCTTGGATAATCCGAGATGGCCGAAGGCACAGGATAGTATTCCCTAAAATTCCACAGGGCAATGGAATTCCATGGAAAACCAAGGATAAGTTTGGGACCGAGATCACTCAGTCCCAAATGAGGGAGCTAACAGGTCCCTTAGGGTAACTGCTTCCGGCAACCAGCCGCGCTAAGATGCACGCAGCATGCTGGAATTTTGAAGAATGCAAAGAGACAGCATGATTACTAATAGAACAGTACCAAGGCACTGATCTTAAGAGTGTAAACAGGCTATCTGTTTGCAGTGTAGGGCTATCAGTATTCATATGATAGCTAGCAGAAGGGGGTGCAAGTAGTCTTGACGCCTCCGGGGGGTTCCGGCAGACCTCCGGCACGCCGGAGGCCGCTCCAGCAGAGTTTCTGGCATTAGAACAGACAATATGTAAGTCAAGAGTAATACCAGGGTGGCGGCACGCCGGCAGAGGAGCGGCGGCTCCGGCAGTCGGAGGATGCCGGATTGGTGACTGGGACAAGGATGGTTATAGCTGAACCAGGTTGCCGGCAGTGGATGCCGGCACTCCGGTGGCCGACCGGCAGGCGGACGGCGAAGCTAGGAGGAAGGAGGAGAGCCATCGGCGGGAGCCGGCGGCGGTCGACAGTCCCCCAGCACGCGGGGGGCTGGCGGCATGAGGGTAGGGGAGAGTCACCAAGGTAGGAGGCGGGTATCGCCGACAGTGGAGGCGGCAAGGGACCAGCACCCGGATAGTGAGAGAGACAGGGGGAGGGATGTAAGAAGTCCAGTCATGGACTCCCAGACATCCCCCCCTGAGAGGGTGTACCCATGATAGAGGCAGGCTCTATCACCCAGGAGCAGGGGTCTCAGAGGACCGGGAGCTAGGGTAGCCCAAGGGAGGGCTAGGGGACACCCAAAGAGGGGGGAGACCTCCACATGCAGAACACATCCATTGGCTAACCCCATAGGACACTATGAAGGGTATATGTACCAGAGCGGACTGCACATGGAAGCTCAGGGTAGCCCTATCACTCCACCCTAAGGAGGAGTTGTAGGACAGGGGACAGATGGGTATAGACTAACCTAAGTGTAGGCTAGGCTATACAAGAGATAGGTGGGGAGGGGAGAAGAGAAGAGTCTTCCAAGGAAGGGGTTCTGTACCAGAGCGGCCACTAGGGAAAGGGAGGACACTCCCTAACCTAAGATAAGGCAGCCAAGCTGAAACGGTGCATGGGTACAGTTTCAGCAGGGGACAGAGTAACCTTCCAAAACCTAACCTAGAGCAGGGCTAAGAGCCCTGAACTAGGAAAGATAGAAGACATATCGCTATCGCAGGACAGTCATAGACTATTCCTAGCCATAGAGGAAGGGCTAGCCTTTCCTCACTCTCGGACGCAACCCTAAGGGGGGTTCATTCCCTTAGGGAGGACTGAGAGGCGATAAATACTCCATTAGACACTTGATCCCTCTACTTAGAAAGGGAATCAAGGCTAAACAGAGGGAATGCCAAGGCAGGGGATGAAGGAAGCATATAGGGGTCCTACAAGTAGGTTAGGTTAGGAAGGGACACTAACTAACCTATCCCCTATATGGTCCCTGAAGGCGAAAAAACACTTGCATCACGGTCGAAAGTATTGTAAAATAATGCCACTATCTTCATAACTTAGTCTAGGATCACTAAAAAATCATGCATGAACACTTATAAATAGGCGCTCTGGCCTGGGGGCTATAGAAGCCGACTGGTATGAGGTCAATCGATGACCGATAAAAAGCGTCGAAACACGATATAAAAGTTCCTAGCTATGAAGACTAAATAAACTAATGTAATCGATTAGTAAATAAGGCCGGAAGCGTTGTTGTGGCTAACTAAATAAGGCATGCATAACAACAACGATGCCATAAAATGGCGGGTCCGGTAGAGGCACAGCTCTGCCACAAAACAGCAATTATCTCGGAAAGTAATATTTACTTTACGGTCAGAGCTTAACTAAACAATACTGGAACCTTGTACTCAACTTTCCAGAAGAAGGCGAGGCTGAAGGTAGCGACATTACGTAGATGCAAAGCGATAAGTAAAGCACAGGGAAAATCCGTCTAAGTAGGGCGAGCTACTGAACAAAGGATAAAGACGGACGTGACGTCATTTAAGCAATGGCGCCCGTTTGTTTACGTCTCGAGTACCAGAAGTAGCCACGAATGAGATTAGCTATGGAACGGCTCCCAGCTATTCTCAGCCCTTACACACCGAAGCATTAACTCTGTTCGGGGTGTAGATAGCTATGTGGCGCGTTAATACATGCGTCCCCTGTTGATATACGATGTCTTAAAGGGAAACCTTTAGGATACTCGCTCCAGAAGTTAGAATTCTGTGATAACCTGTGGTTAAATTCTCTGGGAATATCTTAGTAGTTATTTACCCAAGGAAGCTACCAAAAAGGAACCTTCCATCAGGACGCCATGGCTTGAGCCCAAATATATATATATATATATATATATATATATATATATATATATATATATATATATCCTGTATATACATTACATCATCATCATCATCATTATTATAATCATCCATTGTTAGTCCACTGCAGGAGAAAGGCCTAACATGTCCTTCCACTCACATCAGTTTATGATCTATCTATGTCAGTCTGTATCAGCAAATTTTCTTAGCTTGTCAATCCATCATCTCTTCTTCACTCTGCTACATTTGCAATCTCTAGGGACCCTGACTAGTACAACTTAGTGGTTATTGTGATAAATGCTTTTAAGCCTAGTTAATGTCTATTACATAAGAGAGTATGTAATTATTTGACTTCATGTGTTTGCATCACATTTTTGTATTTTATATTTCATTTCAAAACAAGTTATAAGAAAGTTTTTTTTTTTTTCTCTACATACAGGCATATCAAGGAAAAGATAAGATTATAGCTCGACAGCTGGAAGAAGCAGAGATTTTAGTGAATAGATTCATAGAAGAAACAAAATTAGAAGATGAGCTTGCTGTATGCACAATCTTGGGAGGAGATTTCAACTGTGATAATATGTCACCAGGTTTGTGATATGCACAATATGTAGTTGTATTTATTAAATGTTAGTGTATTTCAATTAGAGTTACCTTTTCATTAATTATGCCATAAGCTTTAGGGAGTACTTTTTAAGTTTCCATTATATCAATAAGTGTTACCTAACATTCATTGTGCCTCAAGTTTCGAAATTGCAGTGTACATTGACAAACTAAAAAAAAATTAAGATTAGGCCCTAGTAGTGGATTTGTAACTACAGTGAACCCCCGTTTATCGCGGTAGATAGGTTCCAGACCCGACCGCGATAGGTGAAAATCCACGAAGTAGTGACACCATATTTACCTATTTATTTACCATGTATATTCAGACTTTTAAAACCTTCCCTTGTACGTAGTACTGTTAACAAACTACCCTTTAATGTACAGAACACTTAATGCATGTACTACAGTACCCTAAACTAAAACAGGCACAAATATTAAAGGCGACTTTATATCATGCGTTTCCTAAACACGCCAAAAAGCACGATAAAAAATGGCAACCAATGTTTTGTTTACGTTTATCTCTGATCATAATGAAGAAACAAACGCATTTACACATCTGTGTATAGGTTAGTTTTTGCATCGATTATATTGATTATTCAGTACAGTATGTTGATTTTGTCATTACCAATGTTTTACTTAATTTTTCTTAGGACTTCCAAATGAAATGTTTTTCTTTATGACGCCGCCTGAAACGCCGGCGTCATAAAGTACGCTCAGTAAACAAACGAAGGCATTTAACGCGCATGATGAAAGTGATAAATAATGATATTACAGTAAAAGCTTTTATAAAATATGTTATTACAAATATTATTTACCGTATCTATATAAAATCATACATACGTAGCAAAGCAGGAAAACAATTTACGAGAGAGAGAGAGAGAGAGAGAGAGAGAGAGAGAGAGAGAGAGAGTTGTTTTACATACGTAAATGTAAATTTTAAAAAAAAAAAGCCCCATTTCATATAAAATAGATTACAAATATTTTACTTTATCATATTACAGTACAGTGAACCCTCGCTACTTCGCGGTTCGACCATCGCGGATTCACCACTTCGCGGATTTTTTCCATAACCCATATATATACAGTAATATATATATATATATATATATATGTATGCATGTATTTATGTATATATGTAGGTATGTATATGTGTATACATATAAATATATATATACTCACACACACACACACACACACATATATATATATATATATATATATCTAAAGTAGGAAGATGTGATGTAGTTCTAAGGGAAAAGTATGGGAAATATGTCTGGGTAATAAGCAAAGCTCTACCTCCAGTTTGTTTCTACATTATGATCAGAGATAAATGTAAACAAAACATTGGTTGCCATTTTTTATCGTGCTTTTTAGCATGTTTAGGAAATGCATGATATAAAATCACCTTTAATATTTGTGCCTGTTTTAGTTTAGGGTACTGTAGTACATGCATTAAGTGTTCTGTACATTAAAGGGTAGTTTGTTAACAGTACTACGTACAAGGGAAGGTTTTAAAAGTCTGAATATACATGTTGAATAAATAGGTAAATATGGTGTCACTACTTCGCGGATTTTCACCTATCGCGGCCGCGACTGGAACCTATCTACCGCGATAAACGAGGGTTCACTGTAGTCTGCCTAATACTGTAAAGTTCAGTACAGTATGTTGTTGTTATAGTCGTGGCGATGAAATTCTCACGAAACAAAAACACGCCATTTGATTACAACAGCTGATTCATTCTCTCTCTCTCTCTCTCTCTCTCTTCGTGTTATACAATACTTACATTTAGATGAAGAAACTAAAATTAGTTTTCTTAGTGTCAATTAAATACGAAACGAAAAAATTATGCCGAGTCTACAGGTACATCCATTTCAATCATAGCTAAAAATACGGCATCCGATTTCATCAGCAAACCACTATTTTTTGGGAAACATCATCTTATTCTAGAAAATTGCTACTCTTTAAATAGTTAATTGCACATTAAGAAAGCGTGTACTTTTGTTTTTAAATTTCGGGTGTGTTTTAAAAATCGAGTATTGTTGACTTCTTTTTGTTTTACATTTGGCTGTGATTAGATCAGCTGACATCTAGCTGCCGCTCGAGAGTGTACGAATACACTACCAAAGTATCGTTTATACAATTTCTTAACTTATTCAAACCGTCTACAGTATACAGTTGATATTACATAAGCACCAATGTGTTATAACCCATCAAATTTTTTTGTTTATTACACTTAAACCTCTCTCTCTCTCTCTCTCTCTCTCTCTCTCTCTCTCTCTCTCTCTCTCTCTCTCTCTCTCTCTCTATCTCTCTCTCTCTCTCTCTCTCTCTCTCTCTCTCTCTGCAGTCGAAAGAAAATGAAAAAAGGGACTTAGAAGAAAGGACACTTCAAAATATAAAAAGAAACCCCAAAGTACTTTACTCCTATGCAAAAAAGATGAATAAAAGGAGAATAGAAATAGGCCCTCTAAGAATTGAAGGACGGCTAACGAATGAAAAAAAGGAAATATGCAACATATTAGCAGAAAAATATAAGAGTGAGTTCACGCCAAGAATTGCGAATGAGAATAATGAAACAGAAATGAGAGAAGAAAATGTTGAATATCTAACGGATATAGATATTAATGAAGCAGATCTTGTCACGGCTATAAACGAAATTAAAAATGGATCGGCAGCCGGACCAGATGAAGTTCCAGCGATTTTGTTAAAAAAAACTGCAAACACTATCGCGAAGCCACTTGCAATGCTGCTAAGACAGAGTATAGATATGAGCGAGATATATGTTAAACATAAATTAGCTTATATAACCCCTATCTTCAAAAGTGGATCAAGACTAGAGGCAAGCAATTATAGACCTGTTAGCCTAACATCACATATTATGAAAGTGTATGAGAGGGTAATAAAAAAGAAAATAATGAACCATTTGGTCAAAAATAATTTGTTTAATATGGGTCAACACGGTTTCGTACCTGGAAAAAGTACACAGACCCAACTGATAGCTCACTATGAAAACATATACAATAATATGATAAATGAAAAAGACACAGATGTGATCTATCTAGATTTTGCAAAAGCCTTTGACAAGGTAGACCATAACATATTGGAGAAAAAAATGAGAAAGCATAATATTGTGGGAAAGATAGGAAAATGGGTAAAAGAATTCCTGCAAAACAGAAAACAGATAGTGGTTGCAAATGACGAGAAATCAGATGAAGCCCAGGTAATATCTGGTGTGCCCCAAGGTACGGTATTAGCTGCACTGCTATTTGTTATTATGATCTCAGACATAGACTGTGATGTTGAAAACTCCGTAGTGAGAAGTTTCGTCGATGACACAAGAATAAGTAGAGAAATTACTTGTGATGAAGATAGGAACTCACTACAAAGAGATCTAAACAAAATATATGAATGGGCGGAGATAAATAGGATGGTATTTAACTCCGATAAATTCGAATCAATAAATTATGGAAACAGAGAAGGAATGGTGTATGCATACAAGGGACCTAATAATGAGACAATCACAAACAAGGAAGCAATTAAAGACCTTGGTGTAATTTTAAATAGGAATATGTTATGCAACGACCAAATAGCAACACTGTTGGCTAAATGTAAAGCAAAAATGGGAATGTTATTCAGACATTTTAAAACAAGAAAAGCTGAACACATGATTATGCTTTACAAAACTTATGTGCGTAGTACACTCGAGTACTGCAATGTGATATGGTACCCACACTACCAAAAGGATATTGCGCAAATAGAGAGTGTACAAAGGTCCTATACTGCTAGAATAGAAGAAGTTAAGGACCTTGATTACTGGGAAAGACTGCAATTTTTAAAACTATACAGTCTAGAAAGGAGAAGAGAACGCTGCATGATAATACAAGCATGGAAGCAAATAGAAGGAATTGCTGAAAACATCATGGAGCTTAAAGTATCAGAAAGAGCAAGCCGAGGTAGATTAATAGTACCAAAAAGCATTCCAGGTAAACTGAGAAAGGCGCACAGGACATTAATCCACTACGCACCAGCATCGATAATGCAGCGACTATTTAATGTGCTGCCAGCTCATCTAAGAAACATATCAGGAGTGAGCGTAGATGCGTTTAAAAAGCAGCTCGATAAATACCTAAGATGCATCCCAGACCATCCAAGACTGGAAGATGCAAAATACACCGGAAGATGTATTAGCAACTCTCTGGTGGATATACGAGGTGCCTCACACTGAGGGACCTGGGGGAACCCAAACAAAAAAAAATAAGGTAAGGCTCTCTCTCTCTGTGGGCTACTTTTCACTACCTCCCATTCCTTACCTCTCCCTATCTCTCTAACAAATGATATCTTTGTTGCTCCTCAAAGTTTCATTTATATTGAAAATCAATCATGATTCAATTTTCCTTACTTTCTCCAATCTCGCACTGTCGGTCACATCGCGGTATTTTCGAAATTTCCGGAAAATCCGCAATATATGTATATACATGGGTTATGAAAAAAATCTGCGAAGTGGTGAATCCGCGATGGTCGAACCGCGAAGTAGCGAGGGCTCACTGTAGTCCTGTCATACATCGGTGAATATTATTACTGTACACTCCCATTGGCTAAAACCTAATTGTAAATCCTCATTCTTGCTGTGTGTTTACATCTATTTGAGGTATTTATGTATGTAGATGATTTTTCATTCCTTTTATCAGGCTCTTGGTGGTAGTGTTATTCTATCAAATTTTTAGATTCACAATCAAGATACGTATGGGAATATACAGTACATGGTTTCTTATCACATTGATATGGCTCTTAAGGTATTTACATTTACACAGGATAATCGTATTCCAATTAATCTTTTTCCTGCATCTTTTCTTGGAATCTCCTTTCTGAGCAAAGAAATAATTAATTTACTTAATCCTCCCTTTATAATGGAGCTCAACATCAATAATCCGATTTTTTATGATGTCTGATGTCACACTATATTGAAGTTACAGGGTAATTTAGGGCATATGCACTAACCGGTAGTACCGCACCTAATCTCACCTAACTTGTCATGTTAGGATATATTCAAAATTTCTTAATATCAGATAACTCGTATTTACTAGGGTAAAATTGTGTCCTTTACTTAGAAAAACTCTTTTTGACATACCATAAAACAATAGAATTAAATCCATTCAACCCTTGTAGACTTTCTATTTTTATTTAGGTTGGAATCTAAAAGATAATTTTCCTTGACTTTAAAACCACAAGTCTAACAATGGGGAAAGGGAGAGTGAGAGTAAATTACATTTTTTTTTGTAACAAGGATAATTTTCTGGAAAAGTTGCCGGAAAAAGTAGATTGGAAAGAATAAGATTGTGTAAATAAAGATATCTAAATAATCATGTTAACATATAACATTTCAGGAAAAAAAATAATGAATTTATAATATCCGATAATTGATCATTTCTTATTTTTCTCAATATCAAAACATAACATATGTTCCACTCTTCTTAACATTCCTTTTTCATATTTGTAATAGATCTGAAAATATATATACCAGTGTCTTTAAAACCAAAGTTCCCATGGTGGAGCCCAGAAACAGGCTACAACTGATAAGACAAACACTAACACCTGTGCCACAAACAAAACTCAGGCTTGACATACAAGATTATTATTATCTCTCTCTCTCTCTCTCTCTCTCTCTCTCTCTCTCTCTCTCTCTCTCTCTCTCTCTCTCTCTCTCTCTCTCTCTCTCTCTCTCTCCCTGTGTTCTTATTTTATCATGAAATTTTATTTGCATCCTTTATTGAAAATGTGATTGTAAATTAAAAGATATAGTTATGATTTATGCAAAATTTATAAGGTAAAATGTGTACAGGTACTTAAAAAAACCTCCTTAGATATATCATAATACGTTAACATTAAATACAGTCACCCCAACTATAAGCCCAAGGGCTCCAACAGGGAAATTAGCCCAGTGAGAAAGGAAACAGATTTGTGTGTCTGAGTGTACCCTTATTTTCATCTAGGGGAGAGAACTAAAAGATAATTTTCCTTGCCTTTAAAACCAAGTATCACAATGGGGAAAGGGACTCTCCTTTGGCTCTGGGAGATTTTATAATAATCCTTGTCTCTGGAATTATTTTTTTAATTTATTGACCACCTTTTTGGGGGAACGTGCATAAATTGATTTCTTTGTGTAATTTAGAACCAAATGGTCTATCGTGTATAATTGAATTTGCAGTTGCCAAATTCGAGGATAAGGAGGGTTAACTGTATATAAACTAGTATATCTTCTAAAATAAGTTTCTATTGTTTGTAATGATTTTTTATGATATGCATAGCCTGTTAAAGAGCAAAACTCAGCCTTATTAAAACAATGTTAGTTCATGGTTACTTCAAACTCTATTTACTTTTTTGTTTCTTGACTTGATTTTTTTTTGTTTAAAAGCCTTTTGAGATAATTTTTATATAAAAAGCTGTAAATAGAAAATTCTCTTAGCATTTTTAAGTATTTTATATGTATTATTTTATCAATGTTTATATGGAAGACTGGGATTGCGTAGAATATGTTTTCCAGGAAAACCTCCCTGCAGGAGGCAACAAAGCTCTTTCCCTGGGCATATGAGTACAACCACTCGAGCACACCATTTCGGTTAATACATCAAAAGTTGCAGTTAACAAGCCTTCACACTAATGTTCTGCCTTATGAGTTAATTCCAAATGAAATCTTTGAATATCTACTTTGCTTTGTCAGTACCAAAGCCACCTCAAACTTGTGCTATTTTGACTCCGTCCAAGAAGTTCTCGTGAGATGCTAAGCAGGTAATTAATTTACAGACGATAAAGATGAAAGCAGGAGCAAAGTAGTTGCGCAAGAATTCATTTATTTACTCTAAATTCTGCTTGGTGGCTTTAATTCCAAAATATAGATCTTCACCTTTGAAGCACTCAGGAAAAGGACATTCGCTACTATCATTCTTACCTTTGTTACTTTTAATTTACCCTCATCACTAAGACATCTGGTATAATCAGCACTTTTGAATTCACTTCCAGGGAACTATTTCAAGCAGGAGTTAACTCAGTCTGCAAGTTTTTAGCGATACATATCAATTCATCAATGAAAGGAACAAGAGGGCATGAATTGGTCTTGCCTTTATTCTGTAAAAGTTACAACAATGATTAACTGGACACCTTAATATCAAAGGCAATAAAGATAAAAAGATCAATTCAAATTACAATACGTACAGTACACAAATCAAAATAAATGCAAACTGAAAATATAAAGCAATTGCCTCAAATGAAATAAGCTCCATGCGCATAGCCTGAAAGACAAAGCTATAATGCATGATCCAAGCTAAAGGGGGATTGTGTGGCCACACATTTCTGTAACTCAATTTATTGCAGTGTTATCGCTGTAGCACTTTACAAACTGACCCTTTCCTATGCCCCTGTTTTGTTTGGCTGATTTAGTTCACTGGATCTGGCATAAACTTCTGTCCTCTCCTCTAAGGTCACTGGTCCAAAGATTTTGGGTTAACGAACACTTTTATCCTCTTCTGGACAATCAATGGGCCAAACAGATGCAAGTTGTCAGGTAGAATAATCAGGGTAGAATAATCAGTAGGCTGAAGTCCACCCAAAACTGCAGGATGATGTAAGTGGCACCCAGATGACCTCAAACAGCATGGTTCATAGACCTTCTCATGTTACTGATCGAGACTCGGGGAATTACCCCATTGGCCCAACTTTCTATGTCAATCCCACCTGTAGAAATACCACAGCTCTGTGGCATCTCTTCCACTTCATGGGTGGAAGTTTTTCAGTAGTTCCTCAGAGCAAGAAGTTTATCACAAGGCACTGCACAGATGTCTGGCTGCATACCAGGCCAAGTTAGCAGTCTTTTTACAGTTGGTGTTGTTGAAGGGGTACCTCTCCTTTCGGAGCCCCTATTTTTCAGACTTCCTCATTTTCCTGCAAAGGGACAAACTATTTTCAGTCTAGGCAGCAAAAGGATATCACTCAGTTTTGAGCTAAGATTTTAGATTGATGGGTGTAGACTTCTTCTCTTGTGGGAACTTTCAATACTAATGAGTTTGAGCAGTCCTGACCTCACCGGGAAATCAAACCTCCCACTTGGAATGTAACCAAGGTTCTCAGGTCTCTGAAAAGGGCTCCCTATGAATCATTAAAATGTGTCAAATAAGGAACAGACACTGAAGACAGTGTTCATGCTCTCTTTGGCTTCGACTTAACGTGTGGGCCCTGTATGGGAACTACACAGCTTGTCTGATTTCGTTACTCAATTAGAGCACTTGGGGGCAGATCTCTCTCTCTCTCTTTTGCTCAAGCATTTTTGGAGAAAACTCAGAACCTTGCTATACATGTAGGAAGATTTGACTCTTTTACTGTTTCTCCCTTTAAGGAGATGACTGTCAGTCCTTAAAATTTGCTTCTTTGCCTAGTGGGGATACTAAGATGCTATCCCAATAGGACCCAGCCTTCTAGATCAAGGATACAGAACTTATTCATCACCTCAGGGAGGCAAAAGAAGAAAATCCCAAAAATACCATCTTTTCTTGGCTTTGTGAGGTCATCAATAAAGTGAACCTGAGGGACTGGCCAAACATGAGCTCATGAGGTCAGAGGAGTTGGAACAACTCTAGCCTTTTAGAAGAACTTGTCAATGGGTCAAGTATTAAAAGGTGTCTGGAAATGTCAAACATTCACAGCCCACAACTCTCAGGAATGCATATGCAAGTCACTGTCCATTACATTTACCATAGGACCTGTGCCAGTAGTTTAGCAAACCTATCTCCCACACATGACAGCGCATCCAAGGTAGAAGTTGTGCCATCAGTGTAGGATGATAATGAGAATATCTGGCCTTTCTTCCTCTTCTTCCTTAACCTTCCTTGGAGTGCAGCAGTAGCACCGTTATGTTGCTGGAATGGATGTTGTTGCAGGTAAACTTCACTAATGAGTATATTTTCTTTTGTAAGTAAAATAGAAGTATTCATTCCGCCATCCTTCTAATAAAGGAAAGGATTGATTGAAATGTAAACCCAACCATTTACAATTGCTTTACATTACAGAAACAGTATCCTACAAGGGTACGAGTTCTTCCATGACTGGCTGTCATTAGACATTACCTAGCCTATAGCCTACAAATAGTCCTAAGATGTCTGACTGCATAAAGTAGACATCCCAGTATTTTAGGAAGCCAATTTGATGATGGAGACTTCCTCCAACTTAAGGATAAGTCTCGTATTAAAGGACAAAGATTTATATTTGTCTAGAAACAAATTAGAAATTTTACAAGTAATTTGTATTTTGGGAAAATTGTTATAATTTTAACGACTGAATTTCCAGCTTTGTAAAAATCACACTCCTTTAGAAGAACTCATGTTTGTATAATTATGAAAAATGGAAATCACTTTTAAAATTTTGTGATAGTTTTTTTTACTCTAATGATTCCATATCATAAAGTACAGTATTGTTATGCCTTAGTGTATAACTTTACTGCATTAGCATAGGGCTTTGACTTCAGTACCTATGTACAGTACAGTATTTAGGCGAGTTATGACTTACTCTGAAATTTAACTTACACTACGACATAGAAACAGACGTCCATCGTAAACTGAGAACCTATTATACAGTACCTAGAATTAGCCCTCTTCCATGGTCTTCAAATACCCGAGATGCTTCAATTGTAGTTGTACTCAAGCTTCCATTGGCATTTAGTGGTTAATTACTTCTTTTTTCATATGTGCATGATACTACATATTCCGGTTTGTTCCTGCACAAATACATATCCTTTGCTATTTATCGGGGTATTACTATCAGCGAAGCTGAGAGACGAGCCATGATAATTTTTAGTGAGAAATAACTACCCCAACTGCTAGTTAGCGAGGGGTTGAGTGCGCTACCCCGCCCACTCACACACCTGGGCTGAGCAACCACTTTGCCTTCTGGCTCGGTAGAGAATGGACACACTGTCGCTCTCTTCCGCTTTGACTTGCTTTGATATAATTCTTTTTCTTTTTCTTTTTAGATTGTGTGCGCATGTGGTAGTTCCATGTGTACTTGTCCTGGTCCTGAAGGCCGTTCTTGTAGTACTGTCATGTCTTCTGTAGAGATGGATCCTCACTAGCTGTGTCTGGGTTGCTGGGGCCACCAATGTTTCAGGGACGACCCTTGTGATAAGTGCTGGAAGTGGTCTGCCACCCAGAGAGGTTTTGCTAATGGAAGAAGAAGGCCAAGCGTGATTCTTCTCCTTCGGGGTCTTCCTTGAAGTCGAAGAAACTGCGGTCTTCTTCTTCTACCCCCTGATCTCTTTCTGAAGCTGCTCATCTGCCAATCCCTTCCGGGGATCATCCAATTAGCAACGCAGATCGTGCTACTCCAGGTCAACCTTGTGGGCAAGGTGTCGGCGCTGCCCCCCTAGTGAATCAGCTCCGCCCCTTCCCCCAGGGAGTTCCTGCTCTATTTCTAACATTGTCTTTTTGGCCATCACTGGGTATTGATGGTCCCCTTTTGAAGGACATTCTCCTTGAACTCCTTCAATTGGGAGTGGACAGGAGGCGGTCATCTCTTTCCTCTGTGGAGGTCGATTCTCCTGTGGACGCAGGCGCTGCAGCCGGTCATCTGATTTCTGGTCTCCTGAGTTCGACGCCGAGGACTTTTGTTGACTCCCCAGGGGCGGTGAAGGAACAGAGTTCAAGGCGGGGAACACATCTCTCTCGAGAGAGAGGACTGCTAGCGGGTAGCAGAAACGTTGTGATGTCGCTTCTCCTCCAAGGGTGGAGGCAGAGCATTGCTGTAAACTTAGTTCTCCTTCAGGTGAACCAACTTCCCCCTCGAGAGAGGTAGAGCTTGGGCAAACTCCCCCTCGGGCGGTCTCTGCAAGACGGTCCCCTTTGGGGGTCGGTCAGGTAGATGAGTTTGTATCCCCCTCTCCATCTGGGACGTGCTCCTCCTCAGTCTGTTAGGAGACATCTTTTTGAACCTGCTGGTTCTAGTCATGATGTCCCTTCGGGGTCTCATGACAGTCGTGTTTACCCTTCGGGATCTCACGGGAACTTTTCGAGTTCTAGTTGTGTTTAGCTGGCTAATTATCTCAACCGTGGTTATGCTGAACCTTCAGGCTTTCGTACCAACCGTCAGTTAAAGACTTCGGTTTCTCGTGACCTGGAGATCCAGGTCTTCCGTTGCGTTGATCCTTTAGGATCTCGCAACAAGGGTTGCGCTGAGTCTTCGGGCTCTCATGCCCTTTGTCACATAGAGCCTTCGGGCTCTCGTGGCAGGGAGTCCTTGGTCTCAGGTTATGTAGAACCTTCACATTCTTGTGATTGTGGTTATGTTGAGTCCATGGGCTCTTTGTGACCTCCGTTATGCTGAGTCTGCTGGCTCTCATAACGTAGTTCCTTTGGGTTCTCGTCATCTATGGCGTCGCATAAATCTTGTGGGTTCACACTTCACACAACAGGTTTCCTAAGGGATTCCATCTCCCTCCAGTCGACAATGACGTAGTTCTTTTGGGTTCTCTTCATGCTCCTTGTCGCGTGAAACCAGTGGTCTCACGCGACGCGATACTTGGGGTATCCCATCTCCCTTCAGGTATCAATGACATAGATCCTTTGGGTTCTCGTCATGACGTTTCCCTATGGTGGCGCGACCTGGACTCATGATCCCGGCTAACTCCTCCCTTGGGTTTTCGTTTTATTGCTCATGCTCAGTCTCTTGCTGTGTCGCGTGATTTAGCATCATCGCGTAACAGAGCAACATCGCATGACGTGGCTGCACCACGTGACGCACCAATGTTTCATAGCAGAGATGTCTCAAATTCCATCCTTGCAAGACGTGTCTCCTCCCGCTTTGGTGGTCTCTTCGTACTCGAACGAGATTCCATCACCCTTTTTAACTGCAGGAGGTTTTCCTTCCCAGGGCAAACCTCATATTAGGAGAAAATGACATCAGTGATTCTCCAGTCTCATGGGGTTCCACCTGCCCCGAGACAATTGTCGCCCACACGACAATGCCCAGATTTTTCCTCTAAGGGAAGGCCTGTGCCGATCTAGCCACCAGGTAAGAGGACTAAGAATCCTCCAGAGGTTTCGAAGCCCTGTGATCCATGCCGACCCAAGGACCTCCCTCCCAGCACACCGGGGGCCAACAACCCCCCCATTATTATTATTATTGTTATTATTATTATTATTATTGTTATTATTATTATTATTATTATTATTATTATTATTATTATTATTATTATTATTATTTTCAAAGCTACAGTCCTAGTTGGAAAAGCAGGATGTTATAAGCCCAGGGGCTCCAACAGAGAAAATTGCTCAGTGACGAAAGGAAACTAATAAAAATAAAATATTTTAAGAAGAACAACATCATTGAAATAAATATCTTCTATGTAAACTATAAAAACTTTAACAAAACAAGGGGAAGAGAATTAAGATAGAATAGTGTGCCCAAGTGCACCCTCAAGCAAGAAAGCTCTAACCCAAGACTGTGGAAGACCATGGTACAGAGGTTATGGCACTACCCAAGATTAGAGAACAATGGTTCGATTTTTGAGTGTCCCTCTCCTAGAAGAGCTGCTTACCATAGCTAAAGAGTCTCTTCTACCCTTACAAAGAGGAAAGTGGCCACTGAACAATTACAGTGCAGTAAGAAGAATTGTTAGGTAATCTCAGTGTTGTCAGGTATATGAGGCAGAGGAGAATATGTAAAGAATAGGCCAAACTATTCGGTGTGTGTGTGTGTGTGTGTAGGCAAAAGGAAAATGAACCGCAACCAGAAAGAAGGATCCAATGTACTACTGTCTGGCCAGTCAAAAGACCCCATGGCTGCAGGCACTATTTAACGTAGTGCGGCAAGCTTTGACAGTGGCCATTCCCTGTTCCAAGTCCATGGGCAGCATTCCCAGGATTCCTCTGTCGCCTCTCGTCCTAGTCTCCTCTCCTCCTACTGATCCTAGGGGTTAGTTCAGCGGACTCCGCTCCATCGGAGCTGCGCAAGAAGAAACCCATCTCTCACAAGAGGGTCAAGGAAGAGAGTGCTCCAGAACCACAGGGTAGTCCCGTGCATTTCAAGCTACCACAGGCCAGACCCAAAGGGAGGAGGAAGAGAATACATCCATCCCATAAAGACTTGTTCTACCTTACTCTTGTTGAGATAGAACTAAGGGAGGCACATCTTCCAGCATGGTGCGACGTGGTTTCTTCTGCGTAGTCCCATCTCCCTCGCAGATCAGTAGAGGCCGTCAGGCAGACACTGATGGAAGAACTTCTGCCTCAGCGCAGAGCCGAAAAATCCGTTCACTATTACCAAATCTTTGGCCAGACCTCCCTTACCTCAACCTGATAGGCAAAGGGAGCCCAGCACATCCATGAGGATTGCCCCGTCCTCGGTCTATCCTGATAATGATCTTGACCCACTCTGGGCTCCTATGGATGAAAGCTCGGAAGTGGATGAGTGAAACTTCGTTTTTGCCAGCTTCCACTAGCCTTAAGATAATGGCATTCTGGCAGCTTTTAGCCTGCACCCATGCCATCAATGGGCTGCCAAATCTATTAGCAGCCCCTCTTGAAAGTAAGGATGCAGTCCTTGACCACTTCTATGGTACTCGGAAACCCTGAGGGCCAGCACAGCTCTTCCCTGGTCAAAGGGGTTGAAGGGTGCCAAGTAGAAGGATATGTCTCAGGCCACAGGTTCTTTTGCTTCTCTACGTTCATATAACTCCTCCAAACTCCTCCTGCCTCCTTTTGTGTTGCAGAAGAGGTACTACAAGATCCTCAGTGAGCCTCTCCCAACACTGCCTCTTGACCACTCTACAGAGGTACTCTGAGAAGGCTCGACCTTTGAGAAGTTGACGGGACTGCCATTCTTGTTTTTGGCCTCCGAGATCCTCAATCAAGAGAAAGTTGCCAAGTATGCCATGCAGGCTACTTCGGGGCTTGACTTCTGGTTGGGGTCTGTAGGACAACTGGTTCGGTCTCATGACTGGTCCCGGGAGTCCACTAAGAAGTCTATAGAGACTTTCTTATTGTCCGGCGCTCGGGCAGTCGAGTTCCTTCCTCATCATACGGTGAGCCTTTGGGCCAACACCATTTTGAAAAGAAGGGATGCTGTCATAGGAAGGTTCCATAGACAACTCCCTTAGAACAAAGTGACAAGGCTTAGGAACTCTCCTCTCAAGAAGAGCTCACTGTTCAACCCTGAGGATGTGAAGCGGGTGGCTGAGAAATGGAGAAAGTCCAATTACCACTCTCTTATTCTGAAAGCTGTAACTTCTAGGCCTTACCTACTTAACCACAGCGCAGACCAACAGTTATACCACCGACAAAGAGGGCTAGAGACCCAAAACAGCAGGGTCCTAAGGTGTCCAAACAGTCCTTTCAAGGCAATGTCCTTCTATGTAGGCAGAGGGAAGAGGGGATATGGCTGTGGCTGACCCCGCCAGGACAGGCAATCCTCCTATGCACCCACCTGTGGAGGGATGCCTGGAGAGCCGCTGGCAGAGGTGGCTTCTTTTCGGGGCTGAACCCTGGACAGTCGGAGTGATTCGTTCAGAGTATCGCATCCCGTTCACTCTATCTCTCCCTCCACTGATTTGAGTGCCATTTCCATCAAACTCCTACGTGAAGGGATCCGCACATGAGTTAGCCCTTTCGTCAGAAGTCCAGATCTTGTTGGAGAAGATTGCTCTCCCAGAGGTTCTCAATGGGTCACCAGGCTTTTACAGTCTAATCTTTTTTGTGAGAAAGGCGTCTAGAGGCCGGAGACCAGTCATCGACTTCTCTACTCTGAACAAGTTTGTCGAACAAACTCCATTTAGGAGGGAGACAGCCAACACGGTCAGACAAGTAATAAGACCTCAGGACTTCATGTGCACTCTAGATTTGAAGGTCACATGCTTCCAGATCCCAATCCATCCGTCTTCCAGGAAGTATCTAAGATTCATGCTAGACCAGAAGCATTACCAGTTCAAGGTACTGTACTGTGGTTCGATCTTTCCACAGCACCTCAAGTGTTCACGAGAGTGTTCACTGTCATGTTCTTTTGGGGACATAGAATCGGTATCTGTCTCCTAAGATACCTGAACTACTGGCTGATTCTAGAAGACTTGGAGCAACCCTTATTCACCACCAAGACGAGCTTCTAAGGTTTTGCGAGGATCTAGGGATCATGGTAAACCTCGAGAAGTCTCATCTGGCTCCCTTTCACAGACTGGTATATCTGGATATGCAATTATATACCTTAAGGCACAAAGCATTTCCATCAGACGAAAGGCTTCAGAGGCTGAGGAAGGTATTACAACCCTTTCTCTGGCGAGAAGAGCTCCCAGCACAGAGCTGGCTGCGCCTGCTCGGTTGCTTCTTATCTCTGGCCCGTCTAGTTCCCAACAGCTGCTTCAGGATGAGATGCATCCAGTGGCAAAATGCTAATGGAATCAGTCCATCGACTCCATGGGTTGTCTTGTCCACATAGGACAAGAGGAGCAGACGGACCTCAAGTGGTAGCTAGCAGATCTGAACCTCTGCAAAGGGGTCGATCTTATTGTTCCTCAGTAGGAATTGATCCTCTTTTCAGATGCGGCAAAAGAAGGGTGGGCGCCCACATACTGCACCACATCATCTCCGGCCAATGGTCCAAATCTGAAAGGTATCAGCACATAAATCTCTTGAAGATGAGGGCAACCTTCTTTGCCCTCCAACAGTTACACCAGTTCCTGGCAGGGCACTCCTTGGTATTGATGAGCGACAATACTACAGTGGTTGCTTAACTAAACAAACAAGGCGGTACCTTTACGCAGCCTCTGTGTCATCTAGCAGTTTTACTGCTAGATACACAGATGGGCAGAAGACAACTCGGTGACCCTATCAGCTCACTTCATTCCAGGCAACCAGAATGTGCTAGCGGACATTCTGAGCAGAGCGACTCACATAGTGGGCTCCGAGTGGTCTTTAAATTATCTAATAGCCAACAAAGTCCTGACTTTATGGTGTTCCCCGACTGTGGATCTGTTCGCAACGGCTCTGAACTTCAGGCTCCTGTTGTACTTACCCTTAGTTCCGGATACTCAAGCTCTTTGGCAAGATGCATTCCTAAATCGGTGGGTGAATGTGGATGTGTAAGCGTTCCCCCTGTTTTGTCTGATGAGATAAGTCATCAGCCAGGTTCTGTTAAGCAAGAACTTACAAATGACTCTCATAGCTCTGCTATGGCATCATGCAGAATGGTTTCCGGACCTTCTGCAACTCCTCACGATCTCGAGAGAACTCCCTCCACGTCACGACCTACTCAAATATCCACATGCCAAAATCTACCACAAAGCCGTAGCATCGCTTCGAATTCACGCCTGGAGACTGTCCAGCACCTTCTTATACAAAGAGGCTTTTCGCAAAAGGTTGCGAAGAGGATGGCTGTACACCATAGACGTTCCACTGCTTCAGTCTACCAGGTGAATTGGTCAGTTTTATGTGGTTGGTGTCTTGAAAGAGGTATCTTTCCCCACGATGCCACTGTCTCAACGATAGTGGAGTTCCTTGGACAGTATACCTCAGGGAGGAAATTCTTCTTTCGGTTTCGGCAGTCAAAGGCTACTGCTCAGTCTTGAGTCTGGCCTTTATACTGAAAGGAGTTAATATTTCCACCTCATTGGAACTTTCCTTATTCATACGAAGTTATGAGATTACTTGTCCCCAGTCGGAACTTAGACCTCTTACTTGGAACGTAATTCGGGTCTTTCAGTCCCTGAAGGGTCCTCCCTACGAACCATTTTGCCAGGCAGCAGATCGCCAGTAGGTTGGCCTGGGCACCAACCGCCCGTTGAGATACTACCGCTAGAGAGTTATAGGGTCCTTTGACTGGCCAGACAGTACTACATAGGACCCTTCTCTCTGGTTACGGTTCTTTCCCTTTGCCTACACAGACACCGAATAGTCTGGCCTATTCTTTACAGATTCTCCTCTGTCCTCATACACCTGACAACACTTAGATTGCCAAACAAATCTTCTTCACCCCTAGGGGTTAACTACTACACTGTAATTGTTCAGTGGCTACTTTCCTCTTGGTAAGGGTAGAAGAGACTCTTCAGCTATGGTAAGCAGCTCTTCTAGGAGAAGGACACTCCAAAATCAAACCGTTGTTCTCTAGTCTTGGGTAGTGCCATAACCTCTGTACCATGGTCTTCCACTGTCTTGGGTTAGAGTTCTCTTGCTTGAGGGTACACTCGGGCACACTCCTATCCAGTTTCTTTTCCTCTTGTTTTGTTAAAAAAAAATTTATAGTTTTTTTTAGGAAATATTTGTTTTAATGTTATTATACTTAAAATATTTTATTTTTCTTTATTTCCTTTCTTCACTGGGCTATTTTCCCTGTTGGAGCCCCTGGGCTTATAGCATCCTGCTTTTCCAACTAGGGTTGTAGCTTAGCATTTAATAATAATAATCACGTAGAAGACAGTGTTCTTACTCGCTCTAGCCTTGGCCAAGAGAGTTAGTGAACTGCATGGTCCATCTTCTGATGTCTCCCACTGTAGATGGGGAGAAGTAGTCCTTAGCTACATCCCTGAGTTCATTTCTAATACTCAAAATCCGAGTGTGCTGGACACTAGGTTTGGCCCATTTCGGATAGAGAGCCTTCGTTCTGTAACCAAAGATCCAGACCAACTGGTACTTTGCCCAGTCAGGAGTCTGAGGTGTTACCTAAAGATAACGTCAGCAGGCCCCACCCCCCGTGAATCAGCTCTGTTATTTTAGCACAGGTAAGGTCAAGAGGAGGATCACCAGGATTACCATTTCCTTATGGATTTGGAAAGCAATTGACTGTGCCCTTAATCCAGATCCTCCTCCTTCCAAACAACCAAGAGCTCATGACGTCAGAGGCATTGCAACGTCTCTGGCTTTCAAAATGAACTACTCTGTGGTGCTGATACTACAAGCGAGTGTGTGGAAGCGTCAGACGACCTTCACCGCCTAGTTCTTGCAAGACATAACCCACAGTAACATGGATATGTTCTCCATTGATCCTGTTGTGGCTGCTCAACAAGTGGTCTAAAACACCTCAAGTTCTTTGCTGGACAAGTAGCAGAGGGTTGAGGGCTGAGGTTACCCGGGTTAGTCTGGGGTGAACGAGTAGAATGACTGGGGAAAATAGCAACACAGTCCTCAGCACAGCTGACATCACCTCTCTGCAGGTAAGACTCATTTCTCGTGTGCATCCTGAGTATAGGAATAACATTAATTGTACCCGCAATACCTCTCTGAGGTATGGTGTTGGGCAAGTCTAGAAAGAACTCTTCTGTGATATCGAGTTTGAACGTTAAAGACAAACCACATTGCTAGTCACATAAACACATATGCTTCTGCAGGCCGCTAATAGTGCATACACTAATTGCAGCACTTAATTTTAGCGAGGGTAGGGTTCCTACTACACTCGACCATACATTGAGGAAGAGAGGACCCCAGGTCAAACCAAGGCCAGGTGGTAAGGACTTCCTCTCTCCCAAGAGTGAGTCGCCCCTATAAATAGTGAAGGGTTTGTATTTGTGCAGGAACAAATGACAAATTTGTTAAATAATATGTATTTTTCCTAGCATTAAAACCTGGTGCTATTTATACAAAGTGGCCCGCCACCCGGTCCCCCAAGAAGTCCTGCCAGAAAGCAAAAGTGGTTGCTCAGCCCAGGTGTGTGAGTGAGCGTGGTAGCTGTGCTAATCCCCCCCCCTAACTAACAAATGGTTGAGTTAGTTATCCCTCACTAAAAATTATCATGGCTTGTCTTTCAGCTTTGCTGAAAGTAATACCCCTAAAAATTACTACAGGTTTGTATGCTATGAAAAATACAAATTATTTAATAAATTTGTCTTACAGTATTTCTCAGGACTGGACCCAGGTATTTTCTCGGTTTAATTCATTTCATCACTAGTTCCTTCTTATTCTGTTTAATGTGATAAACTGCATGAATAATAACTTTATCCAGTAGATATCATAAAGGGTTTTGCTGCCCTTAACAAGAGCATTGTAAATTTATTCCAGGTATCTGTTATTAATTGTGTACCGATTTAGGACTACAGTAGTACAGTATGTTGTATTTACTGAACTACCATTAGTTTTGCCTTTGTTTTGAGGTATTTTTGGGTTAAGAACTGATGGCCCCTAAGAAATTAAATCTTAGGCTGGAACAAAAAATCCAATATACAGTACCAGGACATGTCAGAAATACTATCTTCCCTGCTTAAGGGCCAGTGTTTCAACATGCAAGTGCATACTCAGTCTGTAAAACTAAGACCCAAAGGTTCTAGGTTTTTTTAGAAACCCACCACAGCACCTCTAATTCTATGTTCATTTGCTAGCAAGTGACATCTCCCACTCACTTTCACTATTCCATACACTTTTAAAATAGAGAGAGGTTCAAGAATTACATGTTAACCCTTTTACCCCCAAAGGACGTACTGGTATGTTTCACAAAACTCATCCCTTTACCCCCATGGACGTACCGGTACGTCCTTGCAAAAAACTGCTATTTAAATTTTTTTTGCACATTTTTTATAATTTTTTGAGAAACTTCGGGCATTTTCCAAGAGAATGAGACCAACCTGACCTCTCTATGACAAAAATTAAGCCTCCTGGCTAGTACAGTGGTAACGTGTTTGCCTCGCATTCGCGTGGCAAGAGATCGATCCCCGCCCAGGGCCGTGAGTTTAAGCTGTTTACTGGGGAGGCTACTGCTGTGGTAGGGCACCACAGTGGGGGGTTGGACTTGCCTGGCCGACGTTCCGGTGAGCATCTATTCTGATGGAACTGGAACTGAAACCAGACACCTTTAGAGCAATTTAAAAAATATATACTGCAAAATGTGCTTGAAAAAAAATGACCCCTGAGGGTTAAGGGTTGGAAATTTTCAAATAGCCTAGGGGTAAAAGGGTTAATAGAATGTCAGTGTAAAATTGTTGAATTATTTGTTGGATCAGCCTCAACTTTTAATCAAATGTAATGGGTTAGGATATGCACTGTTTTTTAGTCCTTGGTGTTATTTTGATAAATTCTTTGTGTGTCTTAATATCTATACTATTGTGAAGGTGCTGTTCATGTCTCAGTATGCCTTTTTCTAATGGGAAATGTTCCTGTGGTATAGTGATAGCTTAGAATTCAATTTGTGTACAAATTATGTTGCATAGGGTTGGACTGGGCTGCTGTTACTATAGCGTTATCCAGGTTTTTATGTTACTCCATAAATGATTTTATTGGAGCCCTTTTTATTTTTTCTCTGCTGCTTTTTTTATGAATTCTGTAGCTAATTTTTATCTTTAAATTTATAATAGAATACTACAAGAAAGGCATTTTAATTTAGCTCTATTAGTGGGAAGGGGAGGGTACTTGTCCAGTATAGTTTCTCATTCAAAGAGTATAGTATAGTTCAGGTTACTACTTTTTAATAAGCCTATTTATAGCATTAGGGGTCAGGGTTCCACTATGCAGGTCGCACCAGTCCGACTAGATTTAGTACGCTTGCGTCCCCTGTGGACACCTCACTGATAGCTGGAATAGTAAAGGCATCGATCCTCTCACTCTATAGTTAGCTCACTCATGGTACGGTGTAGGCCAGGTCCTTTTGACTTGTCTTCTGACTCTTTCACACTCCAACCTATGGATCTGTCTGTGGCTGGGCCTTCAAGATACCAGATTCCAAGGAAGGCTCCTATGGGAGTTTTTTCTTCTGGCCCTTTGGATTCAACCTTTGCTGGGCCTTCAAATTACCAGCATCTGAGGGAATCTCCAGTAGGGCCACTTTCTTCTGTTCCTGCAGATTTGGTTGTGAATGCAACCTGATTTACCAAAGAAATAATGTTTCTCCTGGTCTATGGCAGGTGTATTGCCGCACGAACTCAGTGTATATAAGGGAGACCTGCTAGCTGAGGCTCATTTGAACTTACCACAGCAATTTGGTAGCTGAACATCATCTGCTATGAGTAAGGTCATGCGTGGTGTCTTAAATAACAATCCTTTCAGTTACAGCTAGAGTACCTGTCAGAACCAGCACATAGTGTATGCTGAAATGTATATTTCATATACTGAAGATTGCTTTTTATTTTGTAGGCTTACTTTTAGTATTGTACCACTATATAAGGGTAAGAGAGATGTGCATGAGTGTTGTAATTCAAGGGGTATTAGTTTGTTGAGTGTGGTTGGAAAAGTGTATGGTAGAGTACTGATTAATAGGATTAAGGATAAAACAGAGAATGCAATCTTAGAAGTACAGGGTGGTTTTAGAAGAGGTAGTGGATGTATGAATCAGATTTTTACAGTTAGGTGGATATGCGAGAAATATTTAGCAAAAGGTAAGGAGGTGTATGTTGCGTTTGTGGATCTGGAGAAAGCGTATGATAGAGTTGATAGGAAAGCCATGTGGAATGTGATGTTATATGAAATTGGTGGAAGGTTGTTGCAAGCAGTGAAAAGTTTCTACTAAGGTAGTAAAGCGTGTGTTAGGATAGGAAATGAAGTGAGCTATTGGTTTCCGGTGAGAGTGGGGCTGAGACAGGGATGTGTGATGTCACCATGGTTGTTTAACTTGTATGTTGATGGAGTGGTGAGAGAGGTGAATGCTTGAGTGCTTGGATGAGGATTGAAAATTATAGACAAGAATGATCATGACTGGGAGGTAAATCAGTTGTTGTTTGCCGATGATACTATAATGGTTGCGGACTCGGAAGAGAAGCTTGGCCAATTAGTGACAGAATTTGGAAGGGTATGTGCGAGAAGGAAGTTGAGAGTTAGTGTGGGTAAGAGTAAGGTTATGAAATGTACGAGAAGGGAAGGTGGCGCGAGGCTGAATGTCATGTTGAATGGAGAGTTACTTGAGGAAGTGGACCAGTTTAAGTATTAGGGGTTGTTGTAACAAATGGTGGAGTGGAAGCAGATGTACGTCAGAGTGAGTGAAGGATGCAAAGTGTTAGGGTCAGTGAAGGGAGTGGTGAAGAATAGAGGGTTGGGCATGAATGTAAAGAGAGTACTGTATGAGAAAGTGATTGTACCAACTGCGATGTATGGATCGGAGTTGTGGGGAATGAAAGCTATGGAGAGACAGAAAGTGAATGTGTTTGAGATGCAGTGTCTGGGGAGTATGGCTGGTGTATCGTGGGTAGATGGGGTTAGGAACGAAGTAGTGAGGGTGCGAACAGGTGTAAGAAATGAGTTAGCAGCTAGAGTGGATATGAATGTGTTTAGGTGGTTTGGCCATGTTGAGAGAATTGAAAGGGGATGAATGCAAGAGTTGATGGGAAAAGTACAAGAGGAAGGCCAAGGTTTGGGTGGATGGATGGAGTGAAGAAAGTTCTGGGTGATGGGATAGATGTGAGAGAAGCAAGAGAGCGTGCTAGAAATAGGAATAAATGGTGAGCGATTGTGACGCATTTCCAGTAGGCCCTGCTGCTTCCTCCAGTCGCCTTGGATGACCGCGGAGGTAGCAACAGTTGGGGATTCAGCGTTATGAAGCTTCATCTGTTGTGGATAAGAGGGGAGGGTGGGCTGTGGCACCCTAGCAGTACCAGCCGAACTCGGTTGATTCCCTCGTCAGGCTGGGAGGAGCATAGAGAGGGAAGGTCCCTTTTTTTTTCATTTGTTTGATGTCGGCTACCCCCCCAAAATTGGGGAAAGGGCCTTGGTATATGGATGGAATTTTAGTACAAATAACTGGCCTTTGGTAGCAAAGATTCAGCAATAATAATAAAGTGTGTTTAATTGTTTTTTCTTCATAACATTGGTTTTACATTATGATTTTAATTACAATGCATTTCATGTAAATGGATATGTTCACTTGTAAAGACATGAAGTAGTGCAATTACTGCTTTTAAGCCTATTTATTTATTTGTATATTTACTTTTTAAATCTATGGTTTTTGCAGTGATGCTTATTCATACTTTACTGCCAGTAAAGCAGTCATTCAGAATATTAAAATATTTTTATGTTGGTAGTGTAATAATAATAATGATAATGATTTTTTTTCAAGAAAATCTGATGATTTTTCTTTTGAAGTTTTCCCCAATGGTTGTAATGTACTGTAGTTTTAACTCCTTCACTACAAGGCAGTGGATTCGCCCTCAGTACCTGCTATATACAAGATTTGTCACCATCAGACTTATTCTATGATAACTTAATTTCCATGTTTGTTTGTTTTACTACTGATTACAGAATAAATGTTTCAAAAGTTTGCTTTATTTTCTATTGTATTTCACTCTAAACAACCAAAATATTCTTTCCATTTATTGTAGTGATTATAGAATAATTTTTAAGATTTTTTTTGTCATTTTTTCTAGATATGGTAAAGCACTATGATTTTGTGTAAAAAAAAAAACTTTTTATTCACTAAAGTAACTTATTTTATTTCGTAATAATTCCATGATAAATAGCCATTGAAAGATATAAAACTACTTGTCAGTAATAATGGAGAGAGAGAGAGAGAGAGAGAGAGAGAGAGAGAGAGAGAGAGAGAGAGAGAGAGAGAGAGAGAGAGAGAGAGAGATTATAGATTTAGTTTATTAGACAAAAGGTTCATTTATTCTTGTATAGTTCCACCTTGCATGTGACTGACACTATGAACTAGGTATTCCAGTTTGGGGTATTTCACAAGCTTGGAAATGAGGAGTGTGAATGTAAAAACATGACAAATACTGCGTAGAATGTCAATAAGTAGAAATAATGACAGTAGGCTAACTTTTACCCATGAAAACAATGAACAATACTAATCTGATTTACTGTTTATATCTAAGCATGAAAATTATATTTGTAGAAATGATAGTTGAGAAAAAAAGGAATAGAATACAAATAAACAAATCTTGTCATGTGTCATTATGTTTGCTGCTATCAGGGTTACAAATGTAATAAGTGATACGATACTGAAGGAATTGTGAAATGCAAATAAATGTAGGATATCAGAAATTTATAAATAATAAGGGGAAGATGTATATGGATTAAGACATTTTCAGGTAATTATTTATAGTATCGAGATAATTAGGTGTGATTTTAGATATAAGAGTGATGGAATTTGACTAAACAGAGCTTTCAACAACTTGCATTACTCATGTTTTGATGGCGTTGTGGGTGGAAAGCAGAAGGGGAGAACCAATGACAGAATATTGAATATGTATGCCAACATAGAGATACACAAAAATAGACCTTACATAACCATGAATAAGGACTAGAATTGCAATTGTTTCACTAGGTTGTGGGATGAGATGTGAGGATCCCCATGTCTAAGCTTAGGGGTGTCAGGTGGGCTTTGCATAAAGAATGTCGCCAGTGGCTAGAGTGGTGTGATTCGACACGGTAGCATAAAAAAAAGACTAAAATAGCACTAACACAATAAAAAATAAAGGCGAGAATCCCAAAGACTTCGTTGGTTGGCTGAAGAAAGGTGGAGGGGCTGATATCAGGGAGGAGAGTTTTTAGTAAAATTTCCTAAATGTTAACTGTGTGATATACAACTATGTGCTGTACTCTCCTAAGATATACTGTAATAGTAATTTTAACTTCCATTGGGTTTATATTTGTAAATGATGTATCCGAGATGTAATCGCCCGTATCACTGGGCATGTTTTGACGTCATCGTAGTAAAGGGGTTAAAGTTGGATAATCTATTATAAGAAAATATTTCCTTATTTTCAAGTTTTCAAGTTAAAAAAAAAATATGCAATGTACAAATAGGTAATTTTGCATTGGATTATTCCAGGAGATGACGCAACTCAAAACTCAACAATTTGGGATCAGTATGAAGACCCATGCCGAGAACGTGCAGGAGAAGATAAACCTTGGACAATCGGCACAGAGCATAGACAACCAAAGATGAATCATCCATTTGTCAATGATTGTCATGAGTTCCGCAAAATTTTATTGGATGATGTCCAACGTAGACATTTCATTCTTGATGCAGATGTTTTGGTAAGGTTTAACACAGCACTGCTTTCAGTCTTTTGAATTTAGAAAATTATTAACATCATATAAATTTAGATTATAGTACATTCATTTGGTACAAGTACAGTAAGGCATGTACCTCCTGTATGTCAGTTTATCATACTTCTGTTCCGAATTTACATCGCTAATCCTTACTTGAGGTTAGGCTGAAGGTGAATAGAAGAAGGCAGAGATGACGAGAACGGAATATGCAATGGAAGATGAAATATCTTTGGAAGGAGAAAGGATTAATTAGGTGGAGTCATTTAAATATTTGGGAACTATGATCTCTAATGCAGGATCTTTAGAATTTGAGTTTAATAAAAATTTTAAGAAATTAAATAAAATCGCCTGAAATTACATCAGGGTATACAGTATATCAGTTTAGTGAAATTGGTATTACTGTATGGACATGTCGTGGTATGACAATGAAACAATATACAACAGACTTTGTAGATTTGAGAACAAAGCCCTCAGAAGAATATTGGGAGTTAAATGGCAGGACAGGATTATAAATGAAACTATAAGAGAGATTACCCATGGGCCAAATGTGGATGAGATCATGGTGAGGGGTAGATGGAGATGGTTTGGGCATACTCTTTGCACTCCCCAAGAGAGATTAGTTCACCAAACTTTCAACTGGGCTCCACAGGGCACTAGAAGAGTTGGAAGACTCAGGCCTACATGGCTAAGGACTATGAAGCATGAAGTAGCAGATAATGAATGGAGAAGTATTGATTAAAAGTTCAAAATAGAGACGACTGGCGAAATCTAACCGAGGCCCTTTGCGTCAATAGGCATAGTAGGAGATGATGATGATGATGATGATGATAATCCTTAAATATTAAATCCGTAAATAGAATACTGTACATGTTACACTTTTACACGATATTATGTTGGTCTCTACATTGTACAATAATAATAAAATACTATACGGTATAGTGCCCTATATATCATTGAATGATTGGAGGATGTAAGTAGTTCTTAGTGGTCAGTATTTGCATAGAGAATTTATAAAGTCGCTTTGTAGGGTGAAAGTCTGTTCTCTGTCAAAAATTGACCTCGTTCCAACGTGATATACAAACCTCGTAATCATTTAATATAGGAATTCTCTTCAGCGCATCTGAAACAGCCGAAGAGATAGAAAACCAGGCAGTTGTGCTTATTGGTTGGCTGGCGGTCACTTTCCCCATTCACTCGCTTTGGCTTAACGGGGATGGTTGTGCTACACTCCGCTCTCTACGCTGCAGCCCTTTGCCTTCTCATGTGCTTGTGTACTAGTGATTGTGTGATTGCTGTGGAGGAGAATGTTACTCGTAAGATGCGATGTTGTGCAGGCCGTGGCGGGCACTGTAGTAGGTGGCTTTCATCACCTTCTGTAGACCCACACACGCTCTGCCTGACATGCAGGGAAAAACCTTGCTATTAAGGTTCTCCCTGCCGTGAGTGTGAATCTTGGCCGCCCTTGCAGTGGCAAGCTTTCGAGAATCAACGCAAATATCGCCGGACCCCTAAAGCTTCTTCTGCTTCGGAGATCTCGCCTCTCTCGAAGAAGAAGAAGGGGTGCCGGTGGTATGTGTGTTGTCTCAAGAGACTGGCACAGCGAAGTCTACTCACGCCCTCTCCGAGTCTGAGGAGGGTGTGCGTATGATTTTGGGAATCTTGTAATCACAGCTTGTCTGGGATTTCTCGGGTTTCGCCGGGGGAGCGGGTGACCTTAGCGCTCCCACTACTTCGGCGATCTTGAGGGACACCCGACAGATTGTTGGACCATCTGTTACTGACGACGACTCGTTACCTTGTAAGATGGGGAAACTTTGGGCGTCTCGGATTATCAGGTAAGCCTGAATTGAATTTGTTAAAACGCCATTTAACTCTGGCGGACGAGCTTGAATGTCATTTGAATAATCCGATTGTTGATAAACACATGAATGTAACTGATTTTGTAACTTTATCGACACCCATGTTCCCTGATGCCCCTGTTGTTGTTGACCATGTACCTGATAAAGCATTTGTTCCTGGCAAAATACAATCTTTTTCCAAGGGTAATATAACTGCAGGACTCCTTGTTAAAACCAGGGAAAGTAATATTTTAAACACTGAGATTTCATTAAAGACTGCTGGTAAACCCTTTACAGCTTCGCTCGTAAGTCATTTAAAATTAAATCTGCTAAAACTCCTGCTGATACAAGGTGTTTTTCAGGTTCACCACGTTCACTGAGCATGGCTCTTCCCACGAACATGGCACGGGTATCTCCTACGGCTTTGAAGCAGAGATTCAGTGCACCCTCTACTTGATTTTAGCTGAAGATTCATTTGTTCATCCTCGTCCAGTGTCGTCTGCTGTTGCCTCGACCACCGTTCCAGTACCTCGTAGGGGGCACAAGAAGAGGAAGCGTGGGTGGTATTCCTCTCCTAGTTCCTCCTCCTCTCTCTCCTCCTCTTTGTCTTCATCTTCTGACTCTGATTCTTCTTCCCCAAGGAGAAAGAGGAAGGGGAAGAAGAGGAAAGCGAACAGGGCCAGGAAGGCCAGTTGCAGTTGAAGGGACATAGCGCCCCGAGACACCTCTTCTCTTCCGGATGATGAGGGCAACGCGAGAGATTCCCGTGTTCCCCGCGCTCGTGGGATTGTTCACAGCGAATCTCGCGCAAGGCCTCCATGCACGACAATCATGCTAGAGAGCGTAGGAATTGTCTCCCAGAGCATGGTGACGGGGTCCTCGGACCCCTAAGCTGGTGTTCAGACTCGAGTTGAACCGCTCATGAGCGGGGAAATGAGAGTCCCGGCTTCGGCACGAGAAATCACAGCTGTGGTATCTTGTGAAGAATCCGCAGTACACAGGACTACCTTCACGCGGGTAGCCACACGGATGGACTCCGCGATTTGTGTGAGCAGGGAGCAGGCCCAGACAGCGACGCACTCGACCCGCGCGACTCGGGCCCGGCACGGAGGTGGCTCAGCCCGCACGGTTGTGCGCAACCAGGCTAGTTCTCGCTGTGCAGCCAACCCCCATGCTTTCTGGCCGTGTAACAGGTGAGGGCGCGCACACTACTCGTGCACCTAATCTGTCTACACCTCCTGGTGTGAGCGCTGCAGTTCCCAGCAACCCCGCTCACGCTTGAGCTCCTTCGGGAGCTTCGTGGGACTCACAGCGAGCAGTCATGCACTCGGTCGCAGTGGGAACCTCGATGCATTCCTTCGGGGATGAACCCTGCCAGGGTCCTTCCTCAACTCTTGAATACACGCCTGGTTCAGTCTTAGGACCAGAGCAAGCGTATTCATGGGGGATGTCATCAGCCGTGCAGCATGTCGCTACCCCTATACCTTCGGATGTAGCAGGACTGAGGGATCAGCCACCCCCACAACCTTCAACTGCCATGGAGACGGAAGATCCAGAGGTGGAGTCACCGTTCCTATAGGTCATTAACCTCGTGTGAGATTAATGGCCTCAGGGCTCCTCTGCGGTAGAATCTAAGGATAAGTGTACAGCCTTGGAGATCCTATGGGGAGCTCCCGAAGGTAGTTCACGGCCCATCACGCTACCCTGGTCGAGACAGGCTGCTTGAGCATTGAGCCGAATGAGTGACCAGATTGCAGTACCTGGTGACTTGCTTGGGAGCCAAGGTTCGAACAAGCTTCTCCCTCAACCACTCCAGCGACAGAAGAGTTACTGCGTCAGAGAGTCTTCTGTGTCTTGTCCTCTCCCTCTCGACCCCGCGATCAAAGCACTTGCTGGGGGTTCCTCGGTTGAGAGTTTGAAATCTCAGAGTGTCTCTTTCTCGGCCTCTGAGATTTCAACTATGGAGTCCATCTCTGTAGGTGCTCTCCAGGCTGCTTCGTGGCTTGACCGCTGGTGTGGTATGGCCACAGTGTTCGCGCGGGACACCAAGCTCGCTACTCCCGAACACATGGAGCAGTACTGGAACCTAGCTTTGTCTGGTGGGAAAGCTGTTGCATTTCTCTTGGACCAGCTTGCTACCCAGTATTCCAATCTGATCCTCAAAATGCGCGAGGCAGTAGCCGCTCGTTTGGCGAGACAGATTGGTTCAGGAGAGGCCCTGGCACTCAGGAATGCTCCTATTAGAGCTGCAACTTCTCTCTTTCCACTAGAGGAAGTTTTGGGCCACGCGGGATAAATGGCGCCTCGACTCGAAGGCCAGGCTAAGCCTACTAGAAGTAGCAAGGGTACCGCTGGTCGTGCTCCTACTGCTCCTGTGCAGCCGAGACCTGCTCCTGTTCAGAAGGGTTCTGCTCCCAAACAGACCTTTCTGCCTCCCTCGGGAGCTCCTCTACTTCGTGGAAAGAACAGGGGCAAGCGAGGGAAAGGGAAATGTTGAGCTTGGCTTTCCCCTTCCCATGCTGCTGAAGGTAGGGGGATGCCTATCTCGCCATTGGGTGATGTGGTAGCCCCTCTGGGCCGAGGAATAGGTAGTGTTGACCCTTCGTGAAGGGTACAAGCTTCCATTCGTGCTTCATCTGCCGCCCCTATCCTCCACTCCAATAACGTTCCACACGTACGCTCCAACATCTCCGAAGGCTCTGGCCTTAGAGGAGGAAATCCAGGAAATATTAGAGAAGGATGCGCTAGAAGTTGTGCACGATCAGTCACCAGGGTTCTACTATCGTCTCTTCCTTGTCGAGAAGGCAACAGGAGGTTGGAGACCGATCATCGACCTTTCGCCATTGAACAAGTTTGTTCAGCAAACTGCATTCAAGATTCTGACAGTTCGCACTGTGCTGTTAGCCATAAGGAAGTACGACTTCATGCTTTCGATAGACTTGAAGGACGCGTACCTTCAAGTACCAGTTCATCAGTTGTCTCGAAAGTACCTACGATTCATCTTCCAGGGCACGGTGTACCAGTTCAAAGTCCTGTGCTTAGCACTGTGCATAGCTCCGCAAGTGTTCATGCGAGTGTTCACGACAGTAGCAGCTTGGGCCCACTCGAGGGGCATCCGCCTACTGATGTACCTCGACGACTGGCTGATTCTCGCTCCATCCCAGGAGCAGTTGATTCAGGACTGAGACTCACTTCTGGCAGTTTGTCGCGATCTGGGGATCGTGGTGAACTACGAGAAGTCGAACCTCATTCCTCATTCCCAATCAGCAGACTCGGATCAACAGACTCAGAGAGGTTGCTCAGCCATTCCTGTCACAGGAACAACTTCCAGCCCTCCAGTGGCAAGCTCTTCTAGGTCACCTCTCCTCGCTGGAGAAGTTTGTTCCTTTCTGGAGAATCCATCTCCGCTCCCTTCAGTGGCGTCTGAAGGAGCAGTGGTCGGCAGCCACCAATTCTCCTCTCTTCCAGTTCTCATGGAACGCGAGGTAAGGGAGAATCTCCTTTGGTGGCTAAACGAGGAGAACCTCATGAGAGGGTTTCTCATAAACCCTCCTCCACCTCAGTTCCGTATGTTCACAGACGCGTCCACGGAAGGTTGGGGTGCACACCTGGACAATCTAGTCTTGTCAGGTGTGTGGTCAGAAGAGGAGAAACACCTGCACATCAACTACCTGGAAATGATGGCAGTCTCAAGAGCACTCATTCATTTCCAGTCCTGTTTGAGAAAGCACTCGGTAGTGCTGATGAGCGACAACACGTCCATGGTCACGTACGTCAACAAGCAAGGCGGCACACTCACATCCCTTGTAGCAGTTGATGAGGCGGGTGTTCCTGTGGGCGGAGGGTCAACACGTAACCTTGCCAGCTAGGTACATTCCAAGCAAGAGAAATGTTCTGGCAGACGCCCTAAGTCGGAGAGACCAGGTAATAGGGGCAGAATGGTCTCTTCACCCATGGGTAGCAAGTTGAGTACTCAACCTCTGGGGAGAACCATGCATCGACCTATTCGCAACATGGCACAATGCCAAGCTTCCCGTTTTTTGCTCTCCAGTACCAGATCTTGCGGCTGCGTTCGAGGACGCACTGCAACATCCTTGGGATCGAGTGGATTGCTACGCGTTTCCCCCCTTTTGCTTGCTTCGAGCAGTCTTGTCCCAGGTCCTAGTAACCCTAGGACTCAGGATAACTCTCATTGTTCTACAATGGCCACACATAGAGTGGTTTCCCGATCTGTTGTCACTCCTGGTCGAGGCACCGAGAGAGCTACCACACTGGCCCAATCTCCTTCAGCAACCCTTGTCGAGCAGGTACCACCAGGCGGTGCAGTCGCTCAGACTTCACGCGTGGAGGCTATCCAGCATCTCCTCAGAACACGAGGCTTTTCGCAATTCGCTGCGAGAGAGACGTCAGGGTACCTTAGAAGATCCTCCTCCTCAGTATACCAGGGGAAGTGGTCGGTCTTCTGTGATTGGTGCTGTGGAAGGGGTATCTCTTCGGTCGGAGCCTCTCTGACTCAGATCGCAGACTTCCCAGTCTTTCTTCGCAGAGATAAGCTCCTTTTGGTTTCTGCTCTTAAAGGGTACAGGTCTGCCCTTGCAATGGTATTCCGTCTGAAGGGCATAGATATCTCCAACGCCCTCGAGATTTCTATGTCATTAAGAGCTTCGAACAGTCGTGTCCCCCGATGGAACTTCGAGTTCCCCAGTGGGATGTCACTCTAGTTCAGTGGTTCTCAAACTATGGGTTGCGACCCAAAGTTGGGTCGCGAGATCAATTTTGATGGGTCGCAGGGAAAGAGAAAGAGAAGTCTATAGTAGGAGTTGAGGCGGTGAAAGTGTTGCTCCCATTTGTAACAACATACCTTTGCGAGCAAGGTTTCTCGGCTCTGAGTCATATGAAAAATAAGTCTAGGAACAAGCTTAACCCCGAGCATGATATGAGATGCAGCCTTACGACAATGATTCCACGATTTGACAAACTGGTAAACGAGAAGCAGCACCGTGGATCCCATTAATTTAGTTTTGTGGATGAAAAACAGTGCCATGAATCCTATTAATTTAGCTTTGTGAATTAAAAGCAGTGCCATAGATTCTATTAATTTAGTTTTGTGAATTAAAAGCAGTGCCATAGATTCTATTAATTTAGTTTTGTGAATTAAAAGCAGCGCCATGGATTCTATTAATATAGTTTTGGGAACGAAAAGCAGTGCCATGAATCCTGTTCGTTTAGTTTTGTGAAAAGGAAAAGCAGTGCCATAAATCCCACTAGTTTAGTTTTGTGAATGAAAAGCTGTACACATTATTTTTTTTCCAAAATAAATTGTATATATCATTGCATGTTTTCTTTCTCTTCACTTTACTCTGGGTCGCGAAGGAATGAAATGTTTCAAATAGGGTCGCTCATGAAAAAGTTTGAGAACCACTGCTCTAGTTCTTGGGTCTCTTACTCGTGCTCCGTATGAACCCTTGAGCCATGCCTCAGACAGGCACTTGACCCTTAAGACTGTTTTTCTGCTAGCCTTAGCTTTGGCAAAGAGAGTCGGGAAGTTACACGGCCTCTCTTGTAATGTCACTCGCGCAGAGGGTTGGAAGAAGATCTCCTTGAGTTTTGTGCCAGAATTTGTGGCCAGACTCAGAACCCAGCGATCCATGATCCCAGGTTCAAGGCCTTCACTATTCCTTCCTTAACGGATGCGGCGGGTGGCGGTTCAGGTGAGAGGCTTCTCTGTCCCGTCAGATGTCTCCAGCGCTATCTTAAGCAAACTCGGCATCTCAGACCTGAATGTCGATGACTCTTTATTAGCACCGGCAGAGCCAAGAGGGAGGTGTTGAGGAACTCGATATCCATCTGGATCCGTGAAACTATCCGCAAGGCGTATGAGACTTCCTCAAGAGATAAGCTCCACCCCATACTGCCAGCCAACCAATCAGCACAACTGCCTGGTTTTTTTTCTCTTCGGCTGTTTCAGCTGCGCTGAAGCAAATTCCTGTATTAAATTATTACAGGTTTGTATAGCTGGGAAAAAATACAATTTAGGACAAATTGTCATTTTGTGGGGTCTCTTAGAAGCAATTAACAAAGTAGGACAGGATATTAATGTATGTGGAGGACAGTATATTGTACTGTACATTATCTGATTTTGCTGTGGTTTTGTTAAAAGAAAAATTTCTTATTGGTTTTAGGTATTTTTGATAAATAATACCTAGTAACATGAATTAACAGAAAAGGTGTATTACAGGCTGAGGTATTCTTTAGATACAAAGTTGTAATTCTGCTGGGAATTTTGATATACATTTTTGCAGTACTGTATAGAGGGACCAATGTCATTAGTTTTATTTCTATGAATCTTACCTGAGGTTTATATGGCTTCCTACTCGAATCTAGCTAAATTTTGACATTTATCCTAAAATCTAAACTTTCTCTTTTTTTTTTTTTTCCTTTTCAATAGCCTTACTCCCCCGAGTCTTGTATTGCTTCTGTATGACTGCAATTGGCAGTGAGCAATGCTTAGGTATACTATTGCAGTTTACTCGTAGCTTGTAAGAAGGTTAGTTTTATATCTTGCATGGCAAACCCAGTTTTATGAATTCTCATTCCATGTTATACATTTGGCCCTCCTTATTCACCGGGGCTAGGTAACAGTCACCCGTAAAGATCGAGAATCCACGAATATTTGATGTCCTAGAGTGGGTTAACTCATAACCCCCCTAAACACCGACCACTACCTATGCGCAGTTGACTAGCATACTAGGTAACCAATTGTGCTGCATTGCATTGTTTTCACGTGGTTTCTATCATCTTAGTAGGCCAGCATTTTTTAACCTGTGGTGCTATTATGAAATTAATTTCAGGGGTTGCTGGAGAAGGTCACATATGTGGCAGTTGGGAGTGGATGGGTCTTTTTTTAGCATCATTATTGAATTTTTAAATAATTGATTGCAAAGAGTTGTTGATTGTCACCATATTGATTAATAGGAATGAGATATCTTGTGTTCTTCAGGGTAGTGTTCTTGCCCCTACTTTTCATACTCTTACTTTTAGCCTAGAATAGAAGCTTGTTGCATATGCAGAGGATGCCATTTTCTTTGCATCAATTCCTTCTCCTGAACTTAGATCTGGTGTTGCTGAATTCCTTAATAGAGATCTAGGTGAAATTAGTGCATGGTGCAAATTATGGGGCATGAAGTCGAATCCTAATAAAACTCAAAGTATTATTGTAAGTAAGCCGTACATAGTGGTTCCTCAACATCTAGATCTCAGCATTGATGTTTCTTTAACTTAGTATGGCTCTTTTAAAATTTAGGGGTGATTTTTAACAGCAAATTTACTTTTGTGAAACACATCAGGTATGTTTCTTCTGTGATTGCACAAAAATTTGGCTTATTGAGAAAGTCTTGTAAGATTTTTGGTGCTCAATCTATTCTGAAGAAATTTTTAGAATTTTTCATTCTACCTTCTTTGTAGTATTGTTCTCCTGTGTGGTTTACAGCTGCTGATTCTCATCTTAATATGTTGGACAGGAATTTGCAGTCTATTGATTTTTGTTATTCCTGATCTAGATATTAATCTCTGGCACCCTCGTTCAATTAGTCCGGAGAGTACCATCCCGTTTGTAATACTAGGTATGCAGTTAATTCTAATAGTCATGTCTTCTCTACCATGAGGATAAAAAATACACAGTATTCTAGAAGTTTTATTCCAGCTGTGACCAATTTGTGGAATGATCTTGAATCGGTAGAATTTAAAAAGTTCAAACTTGTAGCAAATGTTTTTATGTTGAACAGGCTGACATAAGTCTGTTTTTATAGTTTATATATGAAAGATCTGTTTTAATATTATTACTGTTCTTAAAATATTTTATTTTAATTGTTCATTACTTCTCATATAGTTTATTTATTTCTTTATTTCCTTTTCTCGCTGGCCCATTTTTCCCTGTTGGAGCCCTTGAGGTTATAGCATCCGGCTTTTCCAACTAGGGTTGTAGCTTAGCTAATAATAATTATAATGATGATAATAATAATAATAATAATAAAAATAATAATAATAATAATAGTAATATTTGCACATCAGCAACAACAAAAATTGCATTAATGAGTATTTTTTTAGTTTATCCTATGTTCCTTTCTTTACTGTATTTTCTTATTGTTTTTGTCAATGCTAATGTCATTATGACTTTTGTTTTGGAGATTGAACAAAATATATGATCAACATGTACTGCAATTGTCTTTACTTTTTAATTGTAGGAATTATGTGTTAAGCAATGGTAGGGGGTGCTGGATTGCTTAGGCCTGACTAAAAGGGGTGCTAAGGTAAAAAAACGTTAAGAAACGGTGGAGTAGACTAACGCTACTTCTGGCAGAGGCAGTGTTTTTAAGCCTGATGTGGCCTGATTTGAACCCTGTGCTAACTCCTTATTTGTTTCAAATCAAATACAAACCCTTGTCCTTTAGATAGGAATATGACTATACTCCCATTTAAAGGACTCATTTTAAAATTACGTTAAAAATGTAAGGTTTTGTCTAACAGTTGTAGTGTACCATTCAGTAAGCGTTTTAATACAAAATGCTTTATAAAGTTGATAGCCTCTGCATGAGCCTCAATCTCTTACTTGCTTCATACCCATCTGTTGGGAAACCTCTGGAGTCTTGATCTACACATCCCTTCTCCTGCTAAAGCCAGCACATGGTCAACCTTTTCTATGTTATTGTTAATAATGTGGCTTCTCATATCACACCTATGATGAGAAGTACAGTATGCAGTTTTTCTATAAGTCATTAATAGCATCTGCTGCTACTATCTAGGCTTGAATTTCTCCTAATAGTATTGATGGTGGGACCAGCACATATAAAATAAGAGCTTGAAAACTAGTCATGAACTCCTCTAATTAGCACAGGCACAGGGAATATTTTTAGCACTTTAAAAAGGGTAAATTGAAAGTTTTTAAGAGTGAATCCTGCACATGAACCAGATCTTAACCTGTTAAGCGTCACCCATGTGAAAAACTGTTCACCACGATCTACTCGGTACCGCCTTCAACTGCATATTCCGTTCATGACTTTAATTGCCTTTTTCAAGCCGTCAGTCTCGTGATATTACGTTTACTCGTATAGTAAGTATAGGATCACCACTTGGCAACACTCTCAGCATATGGGGGCTGTAAATAGAAACTTGTATGATGTCTGGCAACTATTTTTCTGAAGGTAGCTTGATGTTAGAAAACTGGTTTCCTATCAGTGCGCTTCGGACGTTCATGCGGAAGTGGTTGTTTGTTGTTCCTTTTGTAATGAATGGTCTAAAAAGGAAGGTTATTTCTTTAGATGAAATAAATGATATTCTTGTTGATGAATTTGATAATGATAACCTGTTTGATAATTAGAGCACTAGTTCTGAATCCTCCAGTGATGAGTATATTGAAGAAACTAAGTTTTCTTTTGATGCCGAAAGCGAAAATGACTTCTCATTACCGAATGACTGGACAACAAGATTTCACTGAATAATATAGGAAATGAAATGCACAGAGAGAGAGAGAGAGAGAGAGAGAGAGAGAGAGAGAGAGAGGGGGGGAGAGATAAATAATGTACAAATGTATGAAGAAAATATTTGAAAACTATCTAGGAAACGATATGATGAGAGAGAGGGAGAAAGAGACATCCCTTTACTTTTGTTGCTTATCCAGGCATAAGATTTTCGATTGAAGATAAAAAGAACCCATTAGAATATTCAGTATTATGTAGCCATTTGAAATGGAATAATAGTAGTATTAATTGTTTTTTTTTACTCTACCATTTAATAAATATCCTTACTTTTAACTTTAAATACGAATTATAGGCATAAAGAAATTATATCAACTTTGAAAAATTATCATTAGTGAAATGACCGCTCAGGGGAAAAAAAGCGTGACGGTACGTTAGCGGCAACCTGGTCCAGGGGGGACGCTTAACAGGTTAAAGGCGAGGTAAATACTGATTTGGAAGACGGATGATTTATCCCTGTTTTTGGTTTTAGGGTAACTGCTTACTGAAATTTTCACAAAAAAATTAAAGAGCTCCTCCTTGACAGGTTCTGTTACAGTGGAGTAAATATAGAAATATATTGGATTCCTGCCCATGTTGGGGTTTTGGATAATGAAAAAGTGGATGCCACAACTAAATCATCAATCGATTTACCAAAACGAGCTTTCAAACTACCCATGAAATTATATAACACAAAGCATTTTATAGCTACAAAATGGCAAACTCAGTGGAATATCAAATCTGACGGCAATAAGTTGGAAGAAATAAAGCCAATTGTTTCTCTATGGGAATTTTCAGTACAGTACAAAGAGAAAGATTGTGTATAGGTCACACAAAACTGTTGCATGGGTATTTGATGTATGCAAATATTTTTAGTGATTATAAAGTTTTTCAGACAAAGATAATTATGTTTTGGTCAGATACATATTATTAACCTTTTATTAAACTAAGAATTTATCTGTTTTTAGAATTTTAACTTTTTTCAAGAAACAGGATTTATAGATGAGATTTAAATTTTTATTTATCGCAGATTTTTACCTCATGATTTACTTACTTTTATATCTCTTATATTTAGTTTATACAGTGATACCTCTACATAAGATCTTAATTCGTTCCAGAAACTGCTTCGTATATTAAAACGATCGTATGTTGGAGAAAATATTCCCATAAGAATACATGGTAATTTATTTAACTCGTTCCTCAGCCTAAAAACCCATAATAAATCCTTAATAAATGGCTACACATAACTACACATTCCATTAATACAATATAATAAATACATACAAACCAAAAAAAGGAATAATAATAATGAAATAATAAATAAAAAACGGGTTGTAATGTAACACTTTACCTTAGCGACAGGCCAGCGCAGGTGTAGGGACTGCTAGGCAGGAGGAGTCGGAAGATCAGCGAGGAGGTAGGGACGGTGACTTTGTACGATAACTTGCACTAACTTACACTACTACGTGAACTTTAACTTAATTTAGCTATTTTTTTTTTTCATTTTTATAATTTTATATTGTTTTTTTTTACATTTTTTGTTTTCTTATTTTTAATTTTCATCACTTTAACTCAATTCGGTCTTCCTTTTCTTTGCTTCACTTTCTTTCTTTTCATCATGATCACTAGACCGTTTTAAAGATTTTTTAAAGAAACTATCGAGTGAAAGTTGCTTGGTACGGCTTTTGAAGCTTTTTCTAAAATGCGTTAAGCAAACATCATCGAACTGCGCAACAACATGGCAAACCTGAAGTTTCTGTGGGTGATGTTTGTCGATGAAATCAACCACGTGTTGATGATATGCCAACATCTGTTTTATTTCCGCCGTACCTAAGATTTGGCCTACCTCCTCGATCTCCTCCGACTCACTCAACTGCGCTTGGAACTCATCATGCTGCATGGCTTGCAGCTCCTTGAGTTCCTCGGTGGTGAGCTCTTCATGATGCTCATCGACGAGTTCGGTGATGTCATCTTCATCCACCTCCAGACTCATGGACTTGCCAAGGGATACAATCTCAGGTTCATTCTCGGGGCCAAAACCTTCGAAATCTCTGGGAGCAACAGCATCAGGCCAAAGCTTCTTCCAAGCGGAATTCAGAGTCCGACGAGTTACTGCCTCCCAAGCCTGATCAATGATCTTTAAGCAGTGCACGATATTAAAGTGGCTCCTCCAAAATTCACGCAAAGTTAAGTTGGTGCTTTGCGTGACATTAAAGCACTGCTTGAATAAGTGCTTGGTGTACAGCTTCTTAAAATTAGAGATGACTTGCTGGTCCATGGGCTGGAGGATAGGGGTGGTATTTGGTGGAAGATACAACACCTTGATAAATTTTTTGTATTCGTCGATGATATCATCTTCGAGTCCGGGGGGGGGGGGGGGGTGAGCGGGTGCATTGTCCAAACAAAGCAGGCACTTCAAAAGCAAATTCCTCTCCTGAAGATACAGTACTTCTTGACAGCAGGGCCGAAAACTACGTTTACCCATTCCACAAAGATATGCCTAGTAACCCAAGCCTTAGAATTAGAACGCCATAGAACATGTAGCAGGTCTTTATTAATTCTATGTGCTTTAAATGCCCTAGGGTTTTTGGAATGATAAACCAATAATGGCTTTATTATGCAGTCCCCGCTGGCGTTGGCACAAAGCGCAAGATTCAACCGATCCTTCATTGGCTTATGTCCAGGCATTTTCTTCTCTTCGGCGGTAATGTACATTCGACTTGGCATCTTTTTCCAAAACAGACCGGTTTCATCATAGTTGAACACCTGCTGCTCTACGTAACCTTCCTCCGCCACGATGCTTTCAAACTTTTTAACAAAGTCTATAGCAACCTTGGTGTCCGAACTCGAAGCTTCTCTATGACGAACAACTGAATGAATCCTGGTCCGTTTCCTTAATTTCTCGAACCAACCTCGAGACGCCTTGAATTCCTCCGTCGTAGGATCGGCTGAACTCTCTCCCGCGTCACCCCGAGAGCGCACCACCTTCAAGTCACTGTAGATAGCACTGGCCTTCTCACAAATGATTGTTTCCGTGATTGTATCGCCAACAATCTCCTTGTCTTTGATCCATATTAACAAAAGTCATTCCATCTCTTCAAGGGTAGGGCTACGACGTTTGGAAATAATCGTGATCCCCTTCGAAGGTTTCACTGATTTAATGGCTGCCTTCTGTTTTATGATCGTCGAGATCGTAGACATATTCCGGCCATATTGTTTAGCCAGATCGCTAACACGTACACCTCGCTCATGCTTTTCTATTATTTCTTGCTTTAATTCTAATGAAAGCATAGACTTCCTCGTTTTCTCACCACTGCTACTACTTCCTGAATTGAAACTAAGCTTTTAAGGACCCATGATTAGGGAACACAGAAAACAACACGTGAAAAAGGAAGATAAAAAACACTGTTAAAACTGAGCGAATAGAGGACAACCACACGATGCGCACGAGATGAGAGGACTGATCAAGGTGACGCTCGATTGGCGTCCCTCCGATGTGCTGCCATCTAGCGGCGTCAACAACAAACGACGCTGGACGCTTTCGAGAAAATTCCACGTGTACGCATAATGTTTACTTCGTATGTTGAAGCAACACTTCGGGTGTCGAGATAGAAATTTGGTCGAATTTTACTTCGGATGTTGGAAAATTCGTATGTTAGGACATTCGTATGTAGAGGTTCCACTGTATTTTATTTTATTTATTTTTTAGCATTGATATAAATATTTTTCTTCCCAGATTTAATCATGACAGCTATTTAAAATCAAGCTTAACTTTTTAGGGGTAGCTGATCTCAAAAAAAAAAAAAAAAATGAATAAATTGCAAGATCATCTAGCACTCTGGTAGCAGGTGGCACTTCCTTTCCTTCAATCTACTTAGTGACAGATTTTTAGGCCACCTTGCATCCCCGGAATGCCTGGTTCCCAATAAGTGTCTTCAGATGCATTCCATTCAGTGGTAATTGAAAAACCATTGGTCTCAGATTTGTAATCTCCCGAGAAATAAGTTATGGTAGAAGAGCAAAAGCGAGAACGAGTGGTGGCTAGACAAAGCTAATCTCCTCAGGGGCTCAGCCCTTTTCTCTTCTTCTCCTAATTTGTCTTCCCAGATTCATCAAAGGTGAGTTGGAGCATACCTTATGCAGCACATAGTGTCAGGTCAGTGGGCAGACCATCATGCCCCATCAATGTATTGGAATTCAAGGCAGTTCATCTAGCCCTGCAACACTTTTGTCCTTTGTTGGCAGACCACTCGGTGGTGTTGATGAGCGACAACACCACCGTAGTGGCGTACATAAATGAAGTACCATTTCACAGCATGTTTGGCTGCTGTTAGTGGAAATCCTAGAAAGGGAGGAGATCAGCGCAACCTCTCTGTCATCCTGCTTCATTCCAGGAGGCAAATGGAATATCCTAGTTTACCAGCTGAGCAAGAAAATGCAAATAGTTGGATCCGAGTAGTCTTTGCATGTTCGGATAGCAAACAAGATCATGACTTTGTGGGGTTCGCCGACCGTAAATCTGTTTGCGACCTCACTCATCTGAAAACTACCGGTATACTGCTCACCGTTTCCTGAAGCGGCATTCAAGGATGCTGTTCAACATTATCAGGACAGCCTTTGATGCTTACCCTTTTTGGCCCTTTTGCATAAAAAGGAGAGTACTCAACAAGGTATGTACTGGTAACTCCTAATCTCAACATGACGCTAATTGCTCCAAAGTTGCCGCAGATAGAATGGTACCTGGACAGCCTACTGCTTCTCATAGAGACTCTGAGAGAGTTGCCTCCCTTTCCCAACCTGCTATTCCAACTTCATCCTATCACAATGCAGTGAGATCTGTGTCTTCACGCCTGGAAGTTATCCATACATTTATTTAGCTGAAAGCTGCAAAACAAATGTATGGATACCTGAGGAGATCCTTGGCCTCAGTGTACCAGGCTGAGAGGACCATCTTCTGTGGTGGGTGTCTTAGAAGGGGTGTTTCTCCGCTTTGAGCCAATATACCCTTGATAGCCAAATTTTTGCTTTACGTCCTAGGGGAAAAACTCTGCTCAGTATCAGCCTTGAGACAGGTCTTTAGGCGTAAAGGAGTTGATGTTTTCTCCTTGGAGGAATTGGCCATGTTCATATGAAGCTTGAAACAGTCCTGTCCTCTATTGGAAAGGAGAACACCACCTTGGGACATGACAAAGGTTCTCCATTCCTTATATGGGGCTCCATATGAACTGTTGAGGTCCACAAAAGATAGAAACTTCACCTTGAAAAGTCCTTTTCCTGGCTCTCGCCTTGGCCAAGGGTTGACGAGGCGCACGATTTTTCTTCAGACATTGCTCATTCAAGGAGATGGGGGCTGTTCTTCGGTTCTCTTCTTTTCACATCTCTAGCCTTAAAGAAGTAACCGATAATCCTGATCAGTTGCTTTTGTGCACTGTGAGAGCTCTAAGGATCTATCTCAAGTACACAAGCTCTGCTCATCCCCAGGTTAAACTTCTCTTCATATGTATGGGAAGAGTAAAGAAAAAGGCATCAGAGAGCACGATATCTGCATGGATCAGGGAAATTAGTCCTTCGTTGCCTTCCTCTGTAAGAAGGGCGTGAATCAAAGCACATGATGTTAGAGTTATCAGTAAAACTCTAGTGTTCAGAAAGAATCTCTTTGAAGCACAGGTTCTCCAAGCAGTCATCTGGGAACCCTTTGACCACAGTACTGGCTTTGTATTCTGTTGATAGCTGTAGGGGAGAAGGAACAATAATGACATTTCACGGCAGCGAGGTTAGGTGCAGTAGTATGAATGAGGTAGTCTTGGTGGTGATTGAGGTTAGTTAGAGTGATTACCGTTGTAGTGAAAGAATATGGGAAATTTTTAGTATTTTAGGATAGGCTTTAGCATTTAGCCAGCTTTGAGATAGAAGCCTTATGAAGCTCAGGGGTCTATAGAAATATCTTGTTTTATTACTGTATTAGCAATGTTGTTTCTACTGCAAAGAAATGGTTTTCTTACTCATGCTGAAGCTGTAATATTTCCACAATTTCACGATCCAATTTGTTCCTCTCATGATCTTGTCTTGATTTTAGTGCTGTATTTCCTTTTAACACTAGAAAGGTACGGTGGGTCGTCCGCGACCCCGAGCGTCAAAAAAAAAGAGGTTTTTCTCACGTGACTCACCCCTGTGACTGAATTTGTGGGTGATCGACCTGCAGTAGGTGTCTCCCCTACACGCTCTAGTAGTGTCCAGATGTGCATTGCTGTAGCTGTACTCCTTCCCCGATTTCTGAGACGCGTCGGGGTCGAGCGCGACCGAGTTTACCCTTCTAAGGTAATTTGCATAATTATCAAAGTTATTACGTATTATGAAATTGTCGTAGAATGGTGCAACTTGTATAGGTTATCAGTTGTGGAAAGTCTTGGTGGATTGTTTGGCTACCATGTGCATGATTTTTTTTTAGTTAAAATGTCGTTCATCACCACGAGGACCATTTTACCGCGACTGCCCCTTTTTCATTTTTTTTCATTTTTTTTGCCAAGTCATTTTTCTGTAAGATATTGCCAAATAGTGTCGTAAAACTTTTGCTTTTTTAGTGTTGGAAAGTGTGTCTAGATGATCTGGCTACCCATGCGTGACTTTGTTTTTGTCAGATACGACGTAGTTATTGGTATATTGGGTATTTAACTGCGGTTGCCAATTTCTGTTTTTTTTTCAATATTTGTAAAAATTTACTACGTAGTAAGGAATTGCCGTATATTATTGATTTTTTTTTCATGTTTATGTGTTAGAAAGTGTGCCTTGATGGTTGGGCTAACACGTGCATGTCTCTTTTTTTATCTGAGATGCCGTATATTAGAATGTTGGGCCTTTTACCGCGAGTGCCCCTTTTTCATTTTTTTTCATGTTTTTGCCAAGTAATTTTTCCGTAAGATATTGCCAAATAGTGACGTAAAACTTTTGATTTATTAGTGTTAGAAAGTGTGTCTAGATGGTCTGGCTACCCATGCGTGACTTTGTTTTTGTCAGATATGACGTAGTTATTGGTATATTGGGTATTTAACTGCGGTTGCCAATTTCTGTTTTTTTCAATATTTGTAAAAATTTACTACGTAGTAAGGAATTGCCGTATATTATTGATTTTTTTTTCATGTTTATGTGTTAGAAAGTGTGCCTTGATGGTTGGGCTAACACGTGCATGTCTTTTTTTTTATCTGAGATGCCGTATATTAGAATGTTGGCCATTTTTCCGCGAGTGCCCCTTTTTATTTGTTTTGCATTTTTTTGCTTAGTCATGTTACCGTAAGGAATTGGCAAGTAGTGTCGCAAAACTTATATTTTTATAGTGTTGGAAAGTGTTTCTAGATGATCTGGCTACCCATGCCTATCTTTTTTTTTAGCCAGATATGGCGTATATATAGGTATGTGTTCGATTTTCCTGTAATTGCCATTTTTTTGTTTTTTCCCATTTCTTTCAAAATTACTACGTACTAAGGAACTATCACAGAGTAATGATTCATTTATATGTTCATTTGTCGGAAAATGTGCCTTGATGGTTTGCCTAGCACGTGACTGAAATTTTTTTTTTTCTGAAATGCCGTATATTAGAATGGCCATTTTTCCGCGAGTGCCCCTTTTTATTTGTTTTGAATTTTTTTGCTTAGTCATGTTACTGTAAGGAATTGGCAAGTAGTGTCGCAAAACTTATATTTTTATAGTGTTGGAAAGTGTTTCTAGATGATCTGGCTACCCATGCCTATCTTTTTTTTTAGCCAGATATGGCGTATATATATATATATATATATGTATGTATATATATATATATATTATATAATATATATATATATATATAATATTATATAATGATATATTTATATTTTATTTAATTAATTTTTTTTTATAATGAATATTATATTTTATTTTTTTTATATTATTTGTTTTTTTTTTTTTATATTTATTTATATTAATTTTTATATTTATATTATTATAAGTATGTAAAATTGTATTATATTATATATTATATTTATATTATATATATATGGCGTATATATAGGTATGTGTTCGATTTTCCTGCGATTGCCACTTTTTCGTTTTTTCCCATTTCTTTCAAAATTACTACGTACTAAGGAACTATCACAGAGTAATGATTCCTCTAGATGTTTATTTGTCGGAAAATTTTGTTTACTTCTTTTTTGATTGAATATCATCAAATTTTTTTAGCTAAAATATTATATTGTTTCACATTTTTTTTTTTTCGATTTTATTTCCCTTCAAAAAATTTTTTTTGGGTCAGAATTTTAATTTTATAGTGGTAAAATAATCGACAATTATCCAGCAACCCACCATACAATTTTTATGCATATCCAAGAATAATTAGATTAGTAAATAACACCTTGAAATTGACATACCCTTCCTACATTTCAAGTGGCAGATTAGGGAGTCTGAGTCAGTGTGGTTGGCGGCCATTTTGTGGACATATCCGAAGCGTAAGTTGCCCTATCTATATAAATTCTTGTTCCCTATAGAATTTGTGATATTTTGGTATATTTTTACCTACATAAATATCATATTATATATTAAATATATGTATTTTTTTTTTTTTTACGAAAATTCTAAGTACTCAAAAAATTACCTTTAGATATGGCCCCTGATATAAATGTAATTTACAAAATAATGAAGATTTTTTTACATATTTCTATTTTAGGATAACATATGTTTATTCCCTAGAAAAATTAGCCACTTCCTATTTCATTTGGGTACCCAAAAAAATGAATGAAATTTGGACAAATTTTTTTGGCCAAAAAAAGTTACCCTTTTTTCTCATTTCAGATCTTCACCTCCATGGGTCTGACTTCATCCAAAATACATCAAGATGTGTCCTAAACATTCAAGAATCAATTCCTAAAAGGATTTGTGTATATATGTATAAACTATTTTTTATGAATTTTTATGTAAGGTCTTTTTTTTTCTTCTTAATTTTTTAAAATATTCATAATAAATAGTTTTCTGGGCTCGAACCTGTGCCGCCCAGTGAATAAGCTCCATTTAGCACTTATTCTTAGGTAATTTACTGCTAAATATACCAGAGAAAAAATGTAAAGGAGTGCTAGGTTAACTAGCTCGCTCACCTATTGGTGTCGGTATAAAATTGGGCGTATATTCCAGAGGTCCCGCACTATTTAGATTAATCCACGACAGAGAACCCCAATAGAGGAGAGCCGTTCAACCTCACTCGGTACTACTAACAATGCATCCGCTCAGAACCCAACTCCTTTTAGCACGACGAGTAAAGTAACCCGCATTTTTGCTTGTGCTCTCGATTTTTGGTTATTTTCCATTTAATTATGGCTTCTTCGTCGGTTTCCCAGGAGACACCGTCTAAGTTAAGTACCAAGCTGGGTTTTACTGTGTTTTGAGCAACCTAGATCGTTTAATATTTATATTATAGGAGTTTATTCTCTTCGTTCATACCGATCTTGCTTGATTTCACTACAGTTGGTACTCCTGTTTTTGAGAGCTTTTAATTTTCTCTTGCGGTGTTACTATGTGTATTATTTTTATTATCAAATATTATTTGTTATTGTGAATATTCATTATTTAGCGTTTAGAATCCTCGTGGTTCAATTTTTGGGCCGATATCATTTACGTATCGTTATGGCTGCCGACCTTCGTGCTAAGGCGGCAATGTTATTTTTAGCCATCAGGTGTGTCTTTTGTGATTTAATTATTATGTTGCATGCCTTGCCCAAAACTTTTCTGTGTGTTTATTCATATAATTTAACGCTATTATTATTATTATAATGAATATTTGTGCCATTACTCCGTTTGATCTGTCTGGTTGGGGATCGTCAGTTGGTAGCCCTGCTGCCTCGTATCACGTGATCCTCCCCCACGCTCCCCCTCTAGCTAGGTGGGAGGCTAGGCTTCTCCCCCCTCCACTAAGGGACCGTTGCCTTCCCTCCTTTTAGAGGGGGTAGTTAAGTGTTTATGGACTTTGTCCTCCGGGTGGCCCGGCGGGTTCGTCTCTGTCTAGTCTGGTTGGCCACCGGTCAACAGAGTTGGATCCCGGTGCACCCTATTTTATATTCACTTTTCATTCTGGCTTATGTTATACGAAACCCTCCGGGTTCGATTGGCAGTTCTTAGCTACAGTTCCCCCCCCCCACTATTATTTTATAACATTTCCTATGATGATTATATATGACAGATCACTACCCCGGAGTCCCTAAAGACATTGGTATTGGATATACCTTTATTTCCCGGCCCGGGGTCTACCCCGCCCCGGGAAATCAGACACTATGTGTCTTAATTCCTTGTTATTGCATCCTTTTTTATGCTCCCGGCTTGACCGGAATGGATGGCTAATACTTTAGTTTCAAGTTAGACTTATGTTTAGGCCCGGGACCTCCGGTCCCGCCCCTATGTAAGAATATTACAATTAAGCTCTAACCTTGTGTTAGACATATGTTTAGGCCCGGGACCTCCGGTCCCGCCCCTATGTAAGAATATTACAGTTAAGCTCTAACCTTGTGTTAGACATATGTTAGGCCCGGGTCCTCCGGACCCGCCCCTACTTAAAGAATATTACAGTTAAGCTCTAATCTTGTGTTAGACCTATGTTAGGCCCGGGTCCTCCGGACCCGCCCCTACTTAAAGAATAGTACAGTTAAGCTCTAATCTTGTGTTAGACCTATGTTAGGCCCGGGTCCTCCAGACCCGCCCCTACTTAAGAGAATTACAGTTTCTCATATACTGTTCTTTTTATAGATGGTGCATTGTCTGACGCCGGCCTGTGCAGCTGTTCTGCACCAGCCTTGTGGCCACTCCGTCTGCCGATCTCACGCCCCTTGTGGGGTTCAACTGGAAGACGTTGTGGTATGGCACCCGGATAACTGTGTGATTTGCTTCGACCTCATCACTACCCTTGGATCTGACTCGGTGAGTCCCGTTGGCTATATTGCCTTCTTATTTTATTTACTATTAGTAAGATATCTATGGTCTTGAAGGACCATTGGGAGTCTCCCTTTTATAATTCCCACCATTATTTCAGGCATCCCCGGAGCAAAAGTCGGCGGCTCGGGCCACACTGAAGGTGTGGGTTGGTGGGTTTGCCCGGAATGTGAAGTCTAAGCGGCCGTACGTCCTATCTGAGGACTACTGCACCATGGTTTACCCCAACGCCAAGTCTTCATCTGCTGTGGCTAGGCATGTGGCAGCTCCCATCATTGCCCACATTGATGCCACTATAACGGGTCTCATCGACCCAGAGCAAGATCCATCGGACAACCCCCGGAGGTCTGGAGGACAATGTTGCCTCCATGAACCTGGACGTCGAACCAATGTTGCTAGACGAGCTGGATACAGGTAGGGTGGTAAGTGAGGCAGGTGTGTCCGGCGCTGAGATTCCTATCCTCAGCCCCGCTCTTTCTTCTTCTTCTGATCGCTCTTCTTTTCTTGGATTGTCTGGGGACCGTGATTCGTCTCAACGTTCATACCCGGTTCCCCCTAAGGATAAGTCTACTTCAAGGACCTTACCCAAAGCTCGCAAGCCTCACAAGTCTTCTCATGGCTCTAAGCATTGTTCGAACCCGTCTTCAAAGACCTCTGGTTCCTCCTCTAAGTCTCACGACCCGGGAGTTCCTTCCGCCCCTCCTGCTGCTAGCCCGGGCCTTTCCGAATCAGCCATGCTTCGCATCGTGTCGGAGATGCAGGCAAAGTTGGTTTCGGAGATGCAGTCGAGGATGGACACGATGTTCTCTAACTTCGGTCAGAGAATTGGGGCTTTAGAGCAAGGAGCTCCGGAGAGAGTCCAAAGCTCTCTCATCCCGGATGCCTCTAAGCTCCCGCCGTTTGCCAAGAACAACCCCTGGCGGATGGCTCTTCATTCCCCGTTCTCAGACGGAATGTTGACTCTGGAGGGCCTTGGCACTCGTCCTCTAGAGGACTTTGAATTCTTTCCTCCGGGTCTGGCATTTCCATTTCATGGTTATGCCAGACTTACCGAGGAAGCTTTAGTCCGATTAGACAAGGTCCCCAAAGAGACGGTCATCTTCCCGAAGGAGCAAGCCCAATCTGTTTGGGCCAGATTTTTGAATGACATCGGCTTCACTAACACCATGCTGACGCCTTATAAAAGCTCCTTTACGATGTTCTTAATGGACAAGAACACCTTGACTCCATGCGTCAATAAGGTGGCAGAGCTTGCCTTTCAATATGCTCTGGAGGAGAAGCCCTTGCCTCCCATCCGAGAGGTGGATCCAATCTCCCTCCTTCTTCCCTCAGGTATTGAGTGTTGGGACAACGTCCATACCACCTTTACCTCCGGCAAGCTTGCAGCAGACTGTGCCTCAGTCTTGTTTAGTGAGAAGCTTCCCCGTCTCCCGGAATCCCTCATTAAACAGGAATATGATTCCCGCCTACGTGTGGGCCGTACTCTAAACCTGGTCACATCCACGGAGTCGATAGCCTTGACTTACGATACGGAGAGTATTTTTAAGTCTCTCAACAAGGCTACATTACAGTCTTTATATTATGACTTGTATGACTTCGCTACTGCTAAACGCAGATGTCGCAAGCATGTTCTAGCTGAGGCGACGATTAGGCATGAACCTAATAAACTCCTCCGGTCCTCCTGTTGGGGTTCAAATCTCTTCCCCGAGGATCTCGTAGAGGAAGTCTTGGCGGAGGCCACTAGGGTTAATCAGAGCCTTAAAGCCCGTTGGGGTTTGACCCCTAAACGCAAGTATGACCCCGCAAATTATCAAGCCCGGGGTAGGAAGAAGCTTAGACCATATACCTCCACCCAGTTCAGGCAACAACAGAGTGCTTCATCCAACTTCCGGCTGCCTCTTCCTCCATCTTCTGTTGTCCCTGCACAGCCTTCTACCTCTCGGGCTCCTTCGGATGACTATGTCACCGTTCTGCTACCTATGAGCCAGCTTTCTGGTGCCTCCGCCACTTCCCCTGCCTTTAACCAGTCCTACGAGGCTCATAGCTCTTCACAGAGTTATGGTAGAGGTAGAGGCTACCACCGTGGCTCTAACCAGAACAAAGGCAGGGGAAGAGCCTTTCGCAGAGGAAAGAACTTCCGAGGCGGACGTGGAGGCAACTCCTCAAACCAATACTGAGGTGCAGCAGGTAGGGGGGAGGCTCTATGCCTTCCGCAACAAATGGAGGTTCAGTCCCTGGGCGTTCAGTATCATCTCCAAGGGACTGGGGTGGAGTTGGATTTAAGGACCTCCTCCTCCGAACAAATTTCGTCAACATTCCACTCCGGACCTGGTCGAATTTGTCCAGGATCTTTTACAAAAGAACGCCATACAAGAAACGAAACATCTGAAGTTTCAAGGTCGGCTGTTCAGTGTCCCGAAGAAGGATTCAGACAAGAGAAGAGTGATTCTAGACCTATCCCTTCTCAACTTGTCCATTCAATGCGACAAGTTTCGAATGCTTACCGTCTCGCAGGTGCGGACCTTACTTCCCCGTGGGGCCGTCACCACCTCTATCGATCTTACAGACGCCTACTATCACGTCCCGATAGCGAGACACTTCCGTCCGTACCTAGGCTTTCGCTTAGGGGACAAAAGTTACTCCTTCAAGGTGATGCCTTTCGGGCTCAACATTGCCCCAAGGATCTTCACAAAGCTAGCAGAAGTCGCTGTTCAGGAACTCAGGAATCAAGGGATTCAAGTAGTAGCCTATCTGGACGACTGGCTCATTTGGTCAGACACCTCCCAAAATTGCCTAAAAGCCACTCACAAAGCCATCCATTATCTTCAATCTCTAGGCTTCCAGATCAACTTCAAGAAGTCCCGTCTTCTTCCAAAATCGAAGTTCCAATGGCTCGGCCTGCAATGGGATCTTATATCTCATACTCTGTGTCTTCCCAGACCCAAGAGGTTAGAGATTGCAAGGAACACCAAACGCTTTCTCAAAGACAAAGTAAGTTCCAGACGACTCCAAGAGAAGATTCTGGGGTCCCTTCAGTTTGCCTCAGTGACGGATCTTCTTCTGAAGGCAAAATTGAAAGATATCAATCGTGTCTGGCGTTCGAGGGCGAACCTGAAGCTCCGGGACAGGAAAGTCTGCCTTCCTCCCATTCTACGGGAAAGACTTCTTCCTTGGACAAGAGCAAACAGTCTGTCAAAGTCAGTTCCCCTTGGATTTCCGCCTCCGGAATTAATCATTCACACAGACGCATCCTTATCAGGTTGGGGCGGCTATTCTCAGCTCAAGAAAGTTCAAGGTCTTTGGACTCCCTTGTTCCGCCATTTTCACATCAATGTGCTAGAGGCCATGGCAGTTCTTCTAACCCTGAAACGTCTCGCTCTTCCCAAGAAACAACACCTTCGTCTGGTCCTCGACAGCGAAGTGGTGGTCCGCTGCCTCAACAGAGGCGGGTCAAAGTCAGGGCCTCTGAACCATGTTCTAGTAGCCATATTCTCCCTAGCAGCCTCGAACCGTTGGCATCTTTCAGCTGTCCACCTGGCGGGAGTCCGGAATGTAGTGGCAGACGCCCTGTCCCGGACCTCCCCTCTAGAATCAGAATGGTCACTCGATCTAAAGTCATTTCGATGGATTCTCTCTCAGGTTCCCGGTCTCCAAGTGGACCTCTTCGCCACGGAATCCAACCACAAATTGAGAGTATATGTGGCTCCCAATCTAGACCCTCAGGCTTACGCCACAGACGCCATGTCACAGAATTGGGACAACTGGGAAAAGATTTATCTCTTTCCCCCGGTGAATCTTTTGCTGAAAGTTCTAGACAAACTGAGATCCTTCAAGGGACAAGTAGCCTTGGTCGCACCCAACTGGCCCAAGAGCAACCGGTATCCTCTCCTGCGGGAGTTGAGACTATACCCTCACCCGATACCCAATCCGGTTCTGTCTCAGATAGTACAAACACGCGTTGTGTACGCTTTCTCAAACATTCAGAGCGCCCTAACTTTATGGACTTTATGAAGTTTGCGGCTATGCATGGTGCCAATATTGATCCTCAAAACACCTTGTTCCTAGAATCGGATAAACGGGATTCCACCATCCGACAGTATGACTCTGCAGTTAAAAAGTTGGCAAAATTTTTAATAGACTCAGACGTGAACTGTATGAACTTGAACCTTACAGTCACTTTCTTTAGATCTTTATTAGAATCAGGTCTGGCAGCCAATACTATCACCACTATTAAATCGGCTCTTAAAAAGATCTTCCTAGTGGGTTTTAACGTAGACTTAACCGACTCTTTGTTAGCTCCAATTCCGAAAGCTTGTGCCAGACTGAAACCGGTTACTCGTCCTACCCCGGTGACCTGGTTCCTTAATGACGTACTCAAATTGGCTTCTGATACCATTAACAGTTCTTGTGATTACATGCCCCTTCTCAGGAAAACACTTTTCCTAGTGAGCTTGGCTTCCGGGGCAAGAATTTCTGAATTGGCAGCCTTGTCGAGAGACCCAGGTCATATTGACTTTCTGCCTTCAGGAGAGGTCCTTCTTTCTCCTAACAAATTCTTTTTGGCTAAGAATGAAGACCCTCAAAACAGATGGACCTCCTGGAAAATTGTTCCCCTCACGCAAGATCCGTCGCTGTGCCCTGTCACTACTCTTAGGTCTTATTTATCCCGGACCTCCTCTAACTCCTCGGGGCCTCTATTCGTTAGAGAACAAGGCGGTACCATTACTATTAAAGGGATCAGGCAACAAATTTTGTATTTTATTAAACAAGCTAACCCTGACTCTTTTCCTCTTGCACATGATATCAGGGCGGTTGCCACCTCGGTGAACTTCTTTCACCACATGAATTTTACAGACCTTTCCAGGTATACAGGGTGGAAATCACCGTCAGTGTTCAAGAAACACTACCTTAAACATTTGGAAGCCCTAAAATTTTCTACAGTAGCCGCAGGGAGCGTAGTTACTCACGAGTAACTCACAGGTTAATGCCTTGACACTTTATCTCTCCCTCTTACCTGCCTCATTTATACCCTATTGTATTCGTTGGTCTCGCACCTGAATACTGTTATTATATTTGTAAATTTTATGCTCCTGAGTATCTGTATATATTATCACTCACGGCATTATTATACCTACCTTATTGGATTTATGTTCATATTTAAGATACCCTTATAATTGTTTTTTGGTACTCATCTCTGATTAAAGCATCCTGTATTTCTCTTACGCTTATGTTTTTTCCTTTATTTTGCAAGTTTGGTGACATTTTTCTCTTGTATAGATTCACTGGGCGGCACAGGTTCGAGCCCAGAAAAGGGATTTTGACGTAGGAAAAATCTATTTCTGGGCGAAGGACCTGTGCCGCCCAGTGAACCCTCCCAGCTCCTCTCCCTTGGAGTCCCCAAACTTTGGGTGCTAAGGAGTTGGGTTCTGAACGGATGCATTGTTAGTAGTACCGAGTGAGGTTGAACGGCTCTCCTCTATTGGGGTTCTCTGTCGTGGATTAATCTAAATAGTGCGGGACCTCTGGAATATACGCCCAATTTTATACCGACACCAATAGGTGAGCGAGCTAGTTAACCTAGCACTCCTTTACATTTTTTCTCTGGTATATTTAGCAGTAAATTACCTAAGAATAAGTGCTAAATGGAGCTTATTCACTGGGCGGCACAGGTCCTTCGCCCAGAAATAGATTTTTCCTACGTCAAAATCCCTTTTTTCTGCAGATGAGTAGTATTTATCTTTACAGTTGTTTTAAGCATTCATTGAAGTTTTTTTGGCAAAAGAAAAAAGGAGGTTACTGCAAAAACTGATTTTTCAAGAATTTTTTTGGCGTCGGGGTCGAGCGCGTCCGAGTATACCCTTAAAGGGGTGTCCGAGGAGCGTACCTATCCAGGGTTAATTTTTTCCTCTATATTGTAGAAAATCTACTTGTTTTTCAAAAAAATAAGTGTGAAGTACAATACAGCCACCATTACTCGCAGTGTAGCGAATTATCATTAGCTGTCAACTACAGAGAAAATATTTGTTGATTCCTCCCTTTTTCAGTTATGAATAATTGCTTTATTAAAGAGGACCATTATCTCATAATAATGTTGTTTATTTTTCATATATGACATTTGATGCCTTTAAAAAAAATCAGTGATATACTTTGTGATATTCCCTTTGACATTGATTTAGAAACTCTTTAGACCAGCATTAGCAAGCCACAACATACTGTAGTTGCTTACTGCCATGTTCGTGTCTTAAAATAATTGCAGGTTTTATTTGAAATTGAAATAGATGTCACACAGTAAAGGCAGGCCAAAATGTCAGCTTTAAAATGGTGCTCAAGGTCTTTATAAAGTACTTGGATGACTTTAATATATGACTAAGCCAACACAACTAGAGGTATTGTGGCACTATACTGTATGTGATTGGAAATAATATTTCCCAGGCATTTATAAAATATACACCATAAAGAGCTTGCCTCTGGGTAAAAAATCCATTATTTAATGGAATCACATAGCATTAATTAAGAGAAAATAGATTATTTATAAAAGTGTCTAACCAAAATTTTTGTCTAAATTTTACTAAATTTTTCCAGGAGCAAACCTTGGAGCTTATGACTTGCAGCCCAAAACCAGATAGGAATGGCCACGTGACTGCTACAAAGTGGGGTGGACGGCGAAGAATTGATCATCTCCTTTCTCATAAAGAAAGTTTACTCTCGCCTACAGGATTTTGGTTTAGCACAGCTATTGCAGGATTATCAGACCACATACCAGTAATACTTATGCTAGAATTAACCAAAGAACATTATGATTAAACCTGGAAATTATTTTATGAGTAGTTTCCATTTATGTTGTTAATGTTTAACATATTTATAGCTGTAGTCTATATTTTCAAGTACAGTGAATAGACTTGTTATTCAAGGGAAGTAACTTGATTGATCTCCAGGCTTTCCAGTAGTATTCAGAAAAACCTAATGAATTGATATGTATAGCTACAAATTGATTAAAAAAATACATGGTCACATATCCTACTTCTATGAAGTATTCTCGTGATTGAATTTATATTAACACTAATTGGTTACACACTACTGCCAAAATATATACTCAGTGGAGTTCCTGCCTATTGGCTTTACAGTATTTATCTGTACTGTATTATCAAAGAAAACTTATGTTTACTGTATTTTGTTAACAGAATTTTAATAGTCAAATTTCTTATTCTTATACACCCCTGATATTCATATTGCTTTCATCTCGGGAACCTTGGAATGTTGGCGGTTCAGTACTCCTCAAGATTAAGAAATTTTTTGTTTTATTTTCTTCCAATACACTAATACCTCTAATTAAGCAATGATACCAGTGTCTAACAATAACATGCTAAGCATGTCATATTGTTGTTTTATTCCTAAAGTCGACAGAGAACTGTAGGCCTACAGACGTGTGTTCTGCAGCTTCAGATGTCAGGTTTTGAAGTCGACAGACAACCGTAGGCCTACAGACGTGTGTTCTGCAGCTTCAGAGGTCAGGTTTTTTTGACAGTTTTTAGTTATTGTAGTGATCTTGCAATGTCTTCTGTGGATTTGTTAGCAATCACTGCAGTGTTGTGTATACAGTTATTTTTGAGTGATTGGGATCTGCATTCTCTGTTTTATGCAGGGGAAATTTTTTTAATTTAGAGATTCTTGTGAGGAATCCCTTTATGGGAAGTATGTTTTATGATCAAATTAAAAGAAGCTTATTTTTATTTCAAGGGAAATCCAAAGAAGGCTAGTCTGTTTATAGAATAGAGGGAATGACGATATGGCACTCCAGGATTTGACTTTGCTACAGACCAAAGAGTAACTTTTGATTGTCATGGTCCTGTTGCCGGATTCGTTGATTTGGACAATATGAGGCTCGTCTTCAATTAAGTAGATCTATTAATTTGGCTACCATGGTGGAGATGTCTTCATTAGTTTATGCTGATGAATCTCTCTTTAAGATCCTTGCAAAGTCTCTGCTTCACACGCTTCAGTGTGATGTTTACGACTTTGCCGTTGCTCGTCGTGCATGCCGTAAACACGTCTTAGCGGAGGCTTCCATCCGTCATGAACCTAACAGGTTGATAAAAGCCTCGGTCTGGGGGGCAGACCTTTTCCCTGAGGATGTGGTCAATGCCATCCTCAGTGAGACAGCCAGAGTCAAACAGACCCTTCGTGTTAGGTGGGGTCTTGTTCCTAAAAGGAAGTTTGAATCCGGTAGCACACAGTTACGGGGTAGGAAGAAGGCGAGACGGTTTTTTCCTTTCCAGGGTTCCTAACCCCAACCTGTGGTTCAGGCAGTGCCGGTGTCTCAGATGCGACATTCATCCCCCTCTAAGTCTCAACCCCAACAGCAGTTTGCGCTGGTAAGCCAGCCACCTCAGCCTTCGACTTCCTTCTCGACTTCGCCTGCTTTTAATCCTGCCTATGAATTGCAAGGCTGGTTCAAGGGTGTAGTAGGCAACCGAGAGGGAGTAGGTCTAGAGAACCTTTTCGCTACCGGGGAGGTGGTTAAGTTTCCGGGAGGGGCAGAGGATCCCGAGGGAGCCGTGGTAGCAGGCCATCGGCAACCCAATGAGGATCCGCAGGTAGGGGGAGGCTATATCTGTTTCGTCAGAGGTGGACGTTCAATAAATGGGGGCACAGCATCGTGTCCAACGGTCTAGGGTGGAGTTGGATTCAAGGACCCCCTCCACCGGTCGGCTTTTATTTGGAATACCTTCATTCAATGCGACAAGTTCCATATGCTGGCCGTTTCGCAGGTACGGACCTTACTTCCTTGTGGGGCCGTCACCACCTCTATTGATCTTACAGACGCTTACTATCATGTTCCGATAGCGCGTCATTTTCATCCTTTCCTGGGATTCAAACTGGGCAAACGGGCATTCGCCTTCAAGGTGATGCCGTTCGGTCTAAATATCGCTCCCAGGGTATTCACGAAGTTAGCGGAAGCAGTAGTCCAGGAGTTGAGAACTCAAGGCATACAGTTGGTGGCCTATCTAGACGATTGGCTTATTTGGGCCAGCGGCGACAAGGAGTGTCGCGAAGCAACGGACAAGGTCATAAAGTTTCTGGAACATTTAGGGTTCCGAGTCAATTTAAAAAAGTACTGCCTGATTCCGGCGTCGTGCTTCCAGTGGTTAGGTCTCCAATGGGATTTGAACACCTACAAACTGTCGATTCCCCCGAGGAAGAGGAAAGAGATCGCAAGGGGCACGAGACAATATCTCGAGGCCAAATTTACATCTCGGCAGGGCCAAGACAGGGTCTTGGGTTCCCTCCAGTATGCTTCCATCACGGACGTTCTACTGAAAGCCAAATTGAAGGACATCAGTCGAGTTTGGCGGTCCAGGGCAAACGACAAATTTTAAGACAAGGTGTCAACGATTTCATCTATCCTCAGGAAAAGACTTCTCCCATGGACGAAGGTCAAGAACTTGGCGAAGTCGGTACCTCTTCATTTTCCTCCGCCGACGTTAATAGTCCATACGAACGCCTCCCTAAGCGGTTGGGGGGGGGAAGTTATTCTCCATTCAAGAAAGTCCAAGGTTTGTGGTCGGTGACTTTTCGTCAAATGCACATCAATATTTTAGAGGCCATGGCGGTATTCTTGACTGAAGAAGCTCTCCCCGTCGCAGAATCAGCATATCAGGTTGGTTCTGGACAGCGCGGTGGTAGTTCATTGCATCAACAGGGGAGGTTCCAAGTCGGGTCACATCAGTCAGGTGATGATTGCCATCTTTTCCTTGGCAACAAGGAACCACTGGCATTTGACAGCAGTTCACCTGGAGGGTGTCAGGAACGTAGTAGCCGATGATTTATCCCGGACGGCTCCCCTGGAGTCGGAATGGTCTCTGGATCAAGCATCATTCTGTTGGATCTGCCAACAGGTTCCGGATCTTCGAGTGGATCTCTTTGCCACTGACTCAAACCACAAACTCCAATGTTACGTGGTCCCCAACGTGGACCCTCTGGCCTACGCCACAGATGCCATGTCCCTCGACTGGAACACCTGGCAGAGGATCTGCCTTTTCCCCTCCGGTCAACATGCTGATGAAAGTCCTGGACGGGCTCCGGTCCTTCTGAGGACAGATTGCTCTCGTGGCTCCCAACTGTCCGAAAAGCAATTGGTTTCCCTTCTTGGCAGAACTCTGTCTCCATCCTCGACGGATTCCCAACCCAATGTTGTCTCAAATAGTACAAACTCCCAATGTGTCAGCTTCCTCAAGGATTCTGAGTGCCCTAACTTTATGGACTTCATGAAATTTGTGGCTCAGAAGGATGCTGATATAGATCCCCCTTAACACATTGTTCCTGGAATCGGATAAGAGGGATTCCACCCTTCGGCAATATGATTCTGCTGTTAAGAAGTTAGCGAGGTTTCTGAAGGACTCGGATGTTCAGACAATGACTGCCAATCTGGCTGTTACCTTTTTCAGAACTTTGTTTGAAGGGTGCTAGCTGCTGGTACTATTACCACGATTAAGTCCGCCTTGAAGAAAATTTTTCAATTCAGGTTTAATATTGATCTTACGGATTCATATTTCTCATCTATTCCCAAGGCTTGTGCTAGACTAAAACCGGCAACCCATCCACACGCGGTCTCTTGGTTTCTCAATGATGTCCTTAAATTGGCTTCTGACACTGATAATGACTCATGCTCCTACATAACGCTTCTTAGGAAAACTTTATTTTTGATACGCTTAGCTTCTGGATCCAGAATATCTGAACTCTCGGCCTTATCTAGAGAACCGGGTCACATTGACTTTCTTTCGTCTGGTGAGGTCCTGCTATCACCAGATAGGCATTTTTTAGGAAAGAATGAGGATCCTCAGTCTCGATGGACTCTGTGGAAGATTGTTTCACTTACTCAGGATCTCTCCCTATGCCCTGTCTACACTGAAAGCTTACTTAAGTAGAACTTCTGATACGTCTTCAGGCCCTTTGTTTGTTCGAGAACATGGAGGAACATTTTCCCTGAAGGGGATTAGGCAGCAGATTCTTTACTTTATTAAACAGGCCAATCCTCATTCAGTCCCCCATGCCCATGATGTCCGGGCAGTGGCAACCTCGGTTAATTATTTCCATCACATGAACTTTGAAGACTTGAAACGATATACCGGTTGGAAATCACCTAGTCTTTAAACGCCACTATTTGAAATCTTTGGAGGCCCTTAAATTTGCAGCAGTGGTGGCTGGGAATATAGTTCCTCCGGATATAGAAGAACCATTATAATTAGGTCCTGTCTTTTTTACTCCCCTTTTTTCTTTTTTGCCTTTTCTCCCTTTATAGAGGGGGCCATAACCTTCCTAGCCTACTCTTCCTACCGTCCCTTTGTTATTCATTGGTTTACACCTTACCCTCTGTTTATGATGTGTATTATGTTTTTATGCATTTGTTTGTTATATTTAAATTTTTTATTCTTGAGAGTTTCACCAGTATATCTGGCTGTTTATTTTGAGAAGTTCCCTGTCTTCTGTACTTTTTGTTTTTTATAGTTTCTGTTTGGTTATTAAACTCTCTTAATTACATGTTCTGTTTTTATTTTCAGTTCCTTATTTTTTAGTGTTCTCAAGCTTGGGACCATTTCTCTTTTATGATTTCATGGAGCGACAGAGATCGAGCCCAGAAAAGGGATATTGACGAAAGAAAAATCTATTTCTGGGCGAGGAACCTGTGTCGCCCAGTGAACCCACCCTTCTCCTTTTCCCTCACCCTGGCTGGTCTAAGCTTGGGGTGCTAGGAGGAATAAAGGTAGGGGGGTGGGGAGGTGTAGGGGTGAAGAGAGGATAGTCATAGTAGGGGATGATGATGGAGTGGTCTAACTGGTGAGGGACCTATGGTCGTGGTTCTATCACGGCCCAGTAACTATACTGACACTCATTGAGCGAGCGAGCTGGGTTAATTCCTGGCATTCCTTTTTTCTCTGGTATATTTAGCATTATTTGCCTTAGAAATTGTGCTTTAAGGAGCATTTCACGGAGCGACACAGGTTGAGCCCAGAAATAGATTTTTCCTTCGTCAAAATCCCTTTTTTTGGAAATATCAAAAGGCAATTTATTTATTGATTCAAGATATTTCATACCTAACCTGACCCTGTTTCAAACCCTAGCCTAACTCTGTAAGTGGTAGCTAGTTATTCTAGTGCACTATTCAGTAAGGGTTCTGATGACATGTGACACCTCCCGGATTAGAGATCCTCTCATAGGACTTCTAATTCTTTATTTACTTTAAACCCTTCTCGCTAAAGTTAGTGCCTTCATGCACAGCTTATCCCTTATTTACCTAGATAGTAGTCTAGATATCTTATCAACCCTATAAATGAAATAAGTGCCCTTTAACTCTCTCTTTACTATGTTGGTGGCATGACAAATCATAGAATTCCCTCTGGACAAATGTCTACCTTTTGAATTTCTGTTAAAGTTTCTCTAAATTTGTTAATTGCTTCATGTTTGAATGGCTGTCATTGGTTGCGAGCTTGATCACCAGTTTGATGGATTGATGTTTGCCATCTAAATAATCAGGATATATATTTCAAGAAAGCAGGTGCTCTATGGGGGAAAAGGTAAGGAACTGTTTTTATGGTTACTAGTTTGAAGTCCAAGAATGCAATTTTTATTATTATTATTATTATAGTTACTTACACTTACTTAATGAATCTTTCCCCATGTTTAAAGTAAAGGACACATGATATTGTAGGGGTGGCCAGAATAAGTTTGATCAAGAACTTATCTTTAGGTAAAATTGCCTTGGTAAAAGTAATTCAGTTTTATTCATTTTAATTGAGACCTTTATTTTATGAATATGTAAACATCTGGACTTGAGTTCCATTGGTTCAACATGGATGGTTTGTGTTAATCTGATCTTTATGATATTAGTTTGGTTTTCTTTTATAATGTTTTGTAGTCTTTGGGTAGTTTAATGTTAATCTTTTGTTTGGATACTTCACAATTGTGTTCAGTTTCCCATGTTGTATATGATTACCAGTTGAGGCATCATCTTTAATCTTCTGCATTGTTTGTAAAAATTGAACAAGGCATGTTGATAGTAACATACTGTCTATTAGCAAAGTCTAGATCAGTTCAATTCTACTTTTAAACCTTCAACTTAAAAATTGGATTTTAACAAGATACCAGGAGAGAATGCTTTTCTCTTTGATGTCTATATCTAGGTTATAACGTTGTACTGCAAGCTATGTGGTAGTCACTAATGTAAATCCCAAGATTCCCTTTATCTCCCCCCTCTGATGTAATTCTGGGTCACAGAAAGCTTTTGTGTTGCTGGTAGAACAAATCAGCGTTTATACGGGCATCTGACGTCTCTGGCTATACAGACCTTTACAGTATATTATTTTTTTATATTAACCAGATGCTCTCATTTCAAGATAATAGCAATGTGAACTACACGTATTGAAATGATCAATTTCACACAGGAAAAAAGTTAATACAGAAATTTTTTGCTCAGGTTTTAAAATCTCCAGTGCAATATCCTGTTAAGGGATTTGCGGTTAACAATTACAATGACTGTTCTACCGTACAGTATATTGCTTTTGGCGTCTTGACAGCTAACATGTTAGAAATTTCAATTTTTTTCTTTCAAAAACTTTTGGTTGTACAGTGGGTTATTTCATTCCCCTTGGTATATAGCGCTACATTTTAATGATTCAATTATCTGGAATTCAAATGCATAAGAAAAATATTTGATGAAAAATAGACTTATATTCAATTTTCTAACAGGCATCACTTGGGTATCATCAATAATTACTGTATATTGCTAGCAATTCAATAAATCTTTTTTCAGTGTAAAACCACAAATTTTAAGTAATTTGTATTTTTCCTAACAGTACTTAGCTCGAACTACTTTCTTAGGCATATCTGGGATCTCCTTCCCATCTGACCAGAGTTTTGTGTAGTTTACCCTAAACCCATTTTCTATGAGGGGTAACCTCAGGCGGAGTGATACGCACCGAGGCTAACCCCGGGTCAGAGAGCATGCTTGCTCAGGTCTCGACCTCCAGTAAGTTCCCGGTCTCATCGCGATATCATCTCGCCGCTCTCCTAATCCCAGTGTGACTTTGTGTGTCCTCGACCCCTTTGTGTTTCACGCGGTACCCACGTGGTCTCCTTGTGCTTTCCCTGTGCGTGCTTGTGTATCGTAGTGCTTTCTCCTACATCATGGAGCATCCAAGCCATTGTCCTGGGCCTATGGCCGGCAAATCGTGTGGAGCGTTCCTCTCGAAGCCCGAAGTTAACCCGCACTCCTTGTGTTCCTCGTGCAGGGGCAGCGTTTGTTCCCATTCCGCCACGTGTCCGGAGTGCGAGTCGTGGAATGAGGTGCAGTGGGTGCGGTATAGCACCAAAAAGGCGGCAGCGGCGAAGAAGTCGCCTAAGATGCCGAGCGTCCCTTATGTTCAAGTTCGTCCCTTACTTCGTAGCTAAGACCCAGAATCCTGCCGTGTGGGACCCCAAGTTTGAAAGTTTCTCAAATCCGGCAATCCCCTGGTCGGACGACGCGAGGGATCTGCGCCTGTGCCCCGTCAGGGCAGTGAGGAAATACTTGGAGAGGACAGCCAAGCTCCGGCCCGAGATCAAAAGCCTTTGTTTCCACAGGCCTCGTGAAGAAGCCAGTCTCGAAAAATACCATCTCCTTCTGGTTGCGGCAGGTCATCATCAGGGCCTACAGTAAGGCAGGAATCTCCCTGCCGGGAAAACCCAGGCCCCATGACATTGGCTTTCGAGAAGAATATGACAGTGGGCCAGATCCTAAGGGCAGGCACCTGGGCCAACCAGGTCTACCTTCACGGCTCACTATTTGAAGGACTATTCAAGAAAATCCCTGGACGGGTTCTCGATAGATACCGTCGTTTCCGCGCTCCAAACGGTTTAAAGGTATAGCCTCAGTGATAACCGGGGGTGACAAGCACAAGAGAGATAGGTTCGTTCCTTAAACCCCCTTGTACTTTTTTTCCGTTTTTTCCGCTTCAAGTGTGCTCTGAGAGGGCCCTGAGCCGGAGACAAGTACCTCAACGGGGGGAAGACATGTCCCCTAGGATTTCTTGCACAGGTGAGTTTCTTAGACACTAAGATGGGTTTTTGTGTAGTTTCCTCTCAATCGATTTTCTATGGGGTCAACACAACCTAGCCTCCTTTCTAGGTCTCTGGATATTCCTCAGCACGGTCTCAGAACTTTTTAGGACCATGCCCACCTCCTAAAGTATAAGTCTCCTAAGAAAGTAGTTCGAGGTAAGTACTTCATGTTGGAACAAAATACAAATTTTAAGTAATTTGTATTTTTCCTAACAGTACTTACCTCGAACTACTTTCGGGTAATGGCCCACCCTGCCTTCCCCGAGTGTCCCCTGGTATTCTTAGAGACCTTAGCTACCAAGAACTTACTAGAGGTCAAGACCTGAGCAAGCATGCTCTCTGACCCGGGGTTAGCCTCAGGGCGCGTATCACTCCGCCTGAGGTTACCCCTCATAGAAAATGGGTTTAGGGTAAACTACACAAAACTCCGGTCGGATGGGAAGGAGATCCAAGATACTCTACCATTTCAAAGGAATAAGTAAAAAAAACTTGACAAAGGTAATTTTAATACCAACTTTATGTACAATATAACATGGAATAGATCTCTGTACATTAAAACACCTATGGCCCCATAAAGAACTTTACTTCTGTGGCTTAAAAGGAACAATATTTCTGAATTCAAAACCCATATTCCCAACATTTATGCATTTAGTATTTAAATGGCTTGATATTAATATTCCAATATCTTCACATGGAACTGACAAAATAATAATTTCCATGAAGTATAGTTTAATATTTTTTCATTCGTATCACACTTATTTGCTTGACCAAAATTCAAAGCTTACCGGTGTCTGCCTCTAGATAACTGCTTATGTAATACAGTTATAACAATTTTCAAGCTGCTACTGTGCTTTGTCATTGTATTCTATTAACTTAGTAACACTAGCCTTCTTGTCCCAAAGTACAAGCCTTTAACACACAAGGTCTACGCAATTATTAAGATTTAAAAGATAATAATCAAACAATACTTGACAAGGTAAATATAACTTTTAAATATGCTACACACCTGCACATTGGTAAATGGGTATTTCAGGATTGCTAGAAGAAACTATTTTAAATTTGATTTAAAAAACTGATGAATTTTCTTTCTAGTTCCTTGACAAAAGCATCTCTACAATAAAGGAAGGCAGTTTTGATTTATCCTTTATCCCTCTTGAATTCTTCTGATTGTTTTGTATCTTGGGCAGCATCCTCAACATCATCTGCAACCTTCTTACAAACAAGCTCTTGGATATCTCCTCCAAGTATGGAACGGATCCTCTTCAGAATTTCACTTTCCTCAACTGCAACATGCTTTCCTGTTGTCAAAATAATACATTAAAAACAAAAATTAATCCAATTTCATTACTTATAAAATTTGTGAATTATCATAAAACATTACTAGTAATTAAATTATTTACATAAAACCAGTACTTTTTAATTTGATGGCAAATGGAAATAAACTGTAATATTGAAAGGCTATTATGGACTTGAAAAGTCTCAAAATGGAAGCTTTATACAAAAGTTGAAGTGGGTGCAAAACCAGAAACCAAAAGTACATTAGAGTATACACAAACTAATTGAACCTTACAATGTAATATAGATATTTTTGTTTATCATAGCAATGGGTTATTATGGAGGGCTTCTTCTATATGTAAATGTTATTGAGTCTGTTCATGAGAATAGCCAGTGCAAAATTAATATTGGTGAAGTCTTATTTAATGAATTTCAGGTGAGCAAAGGAGTACTCAAAGAGAATGTGTTTATCACCTATGTTTATCCTTGTCATGGATTTTGTAATGCATAGAACAGGATTGTTAGGAAATCAGCGGACCTAAAGTGTGCCGAGGATGCTATCCTTATTAGTAGAACACCATAGGATTTGCTATGTTTGCTTACCAGTATACTTGAAATATCACAAGGATTGGACTCGAGATAAATAAAAGAAAGACAGAGATGATAATGGAATTTGCAATGGAAGATGAAATATCATTAGAAGGAGAAAGGATTAAAGAGGTAGAAAATCATTTAAATATTTAGGAGCTGTGATCTCTGATATAGGGTTTTTAGATTCTGAGTTTAATGAGGAATTGAAAAAGAAATTATACAATGGCTAGGTTAAGTAAAATTTGGAAATTAAATGACCTGAAGTTACATATAAATATCAGGTTATATATCAGTTTAGATCTTGCAGAATGGACATGAGCTGTGGTATGAAACAATATCCAACAGATTTTGTAGATTTGAGAACAAAGCCCTCCGAAGAATATTAGGAGTTGAATGAAAGGATGGGATTAGAAATAAGACTATAAGTGATTGTTGCAACATTGATGAAGTGGAGAGATTGCAGTTTTAATGACCAATAAAAATGTGCTTTGTATAGAGCCAAGACTTATGATGATTAAATAAGGTCTGGAATACTCTGCAGCAAAACAAAAATCAAACAGAAAAAGGGGGAAGGGATTTTGTAAATTATGACCTAAAGATGGTAGTATTCATGGCTGGAGTACCGAAGGATGATTGTACTATAAATAAGTCTTGGTGGAGAGATATCACACCCAGCACACCCAGATATTGGGAAAAAGATGGCACCACAAACATGGTCTGGATACGTGATAAGAGAGGATGAAAATTGATTGATTGACCTTAAGTTTTCTGATATTGAAGGTCATTGATGCTAATATCATTTGTCATAAATAATAAAAGGAAATTCAATTAAAAGCATAAAAGCAGATATGTTCTTTTTAAAATTGAATAGCTTTCAGAAGGCCTGCTTCTGAAATAAATCTAAAAACATCCCTAGCATTGCATCCTGTGCAAGGATCTTGACAAGGATGAACCTGCCATCCGATTTACCTCGAACAGATATCTATTTCTTAAGGTGCAAAAACTTGGGCATTCAAGCAATTGCACCACTGTAAGGGATACCAAACAGTTGTTGCAATATGACTGGTGTTGGCCAGTCATCAAAAACTCGTGTCGACCGAGTGTAACCAATGCAAAGACAGAGTAGTCTCCCGCTTTCGGGTATCCTGTAATACCATTAAAGTAATATAACATTTATTATTTGTCATCTTATTTCCATCTACTGTAGGCTATCCCAATGCTGTTGCCAATTATTATAAAACAAACGTAATATTTGGTAATAAATCATTACAGAGGATGGGATATCATCTTGGCAGTAATTCAGCTGCGGCATTCTTTGCCAGTAAGTTTTCTCTCAACCATTACCATTCTAGCTCCAGTAAATACAGAAAGATTATCTACAATGTTGAGAGAATATCTTTGGGAATGACAAAGGATATCCCATTTACGGCTAATCCCAATGGGGTTACACTATGCACACTACCCTGGGGAATTCCTTCCTGACATTTCCTCTACATTTTCACCTATTTCAACTTGAGAAAATCTATGAGAAACAAATTCTTGAATGAACAATCCTCTAAATTCCTAACTATGAATGGTTTTAAGCATACCATATCTCCATGCAGCATCATATGCTTTTTCAAGGTCAATGAACACTGTTACATGGTGTAGTTTGGAAGCAAAAGCTTCACAAATAGATAAGCTAAGTCGTACCAGCACATCAGCCATGGGTGCATCTTTTTAAAACCACACTGGAGAAGTGATAAATATGTCTTGCATTGACCATTTTCTCCATGATCTTAAAAAAATAAGATGTCAATGCAATTGGACAATAGTTTGTTGCTAAAAAGATCCTTACCGGGTTTTGAAAATGCTAAAATAATAGTTAGTTCCCAAACACTTGGATAATTATCATCATCACATTTTGAAAATGCTAAAATAATAGTTCCTAAACACTTGGATAACTATCATCATCCCCATATTCTGTTAATAATGTTTAAAATAAAAGACTTAGTATTAACAGGTACACGTTTCATCATTACAAGTAGGATTCCATCCAGGCAAGGGGCTGTTACATTGCAAGTAGCAAGTGCAGAATCAAATTCACTTTCAGTAAAAGGAGCATTACAAGATTCTTCCTTTTATGTTGTAAAAAATCAACAGCAGGATTTCAATGCTTTTATAGTGGTGACCAGGAGCTGGTTCACACTTACATGACACATTGGAGAAATGTTCAGTATAAGCATTGCTAACCCTAGGTACCCCAGTCACATACTGACCATTCACCTTCAACTCTGGTGGTGCGTTGGGAGTAAATTTGCCCATCTTTTTTACTTTCCTCCATACAGAAGATGGGTGTTCTATTGCTGATTGAGGAATCAAAAGATATCCAAGACTGGTGCTTATCTTCTTTTATATCATGATTTAACTGTGCTCTACATTCTGCATTTCTTTTACACTACTAAATTCTCCTCTGTACAGCAATAGTGATGGAGTGGCTGTCAATACTTTGGTTGGAAGACCAGTGTCAATGGCCTCCCTCAGTGATGAGTAAAGCTTTCATTTTATCATTTCATATTTATGTGCGCCATATATTTTTCCAAATCCTACGTATGTTCTCATGTCATAAAGTGTGTTTTCATGTCCTAAACAATGACTTAACTATTGCATTAGCAAAGACATGTGGCTTCAGTGCTTACGTATTTAGATGTGTTCCGACTTGCATCAAAATTTGACTTTGGCATCAAAACTTGTGTTACAACACGTTGCAAGAAAATAAATTAACCATAACCCAAGAACTTACTGTAAACAGTACTGTTTATTTAACTAAAAAGAACACTTGCCGAATCTGAAAATGTAAGCGATTCTTTAAAAAGTACTGAATGTGATTGATCAGTGTGGAATTGTTCTATATGCCAAGGAGCAGCCGCAAAAACCGAAACACTGTATTCTTTAGGGTAAAGTGGGGTAATGTGATATGGCACATTATTATCAATCTAGGGGCAAAAGGTAAATCCTGAGTGCTTGGTTCAGATACTGAGGTCGAGGAACTGGGAAATGCACCAGCAATTAGGATTCAAATTTCTGCAATGAATCCTTAGTCCAATTACCCACAACAGGCGCTACAGCATAAGCTTAAATCATGAGAATCATACCCATGTTAAGGGCAAATGAAAGTTCTACTGTACCGTACTGCATAAGGATTGTGAATACTGTACAAGAAAGGAATCAATGTTGTTAAATTCCATGAACAGATGGAAAAATAAGTACAGTATAAAACTTTGACATAATCTAAGCTAGGTTAACACAGGCTTGAATGGAAGGAATTTCGATTGAAGATATGCAATCTTTACTATATTTTTCTGACATGTCATTAGAATAACTTGTGTTCCTTAAAAGCCATGTTACTGGCATTGCTCATCTTTTTATACTAATGTTCACTTCAGATGGCAAATTATATTTTTTCACAGATGGTACACAATTTCATGCATGCTGTATATAGAAAAAATTAATTAGCTATAAGAAATGTTCTAGACACTGGATATGAATTTTTTAGGATACAACAATCCTAAAACTGAAAATACACAAGGTAAATTATGCTTACCTTTTAATGTTTTCTCTTGTTGACTTTTTAAATCCTATTTGTTCTATGTAACTTTAATCAGTTTCAATTAGCCAATATATAAATATCAAAAGATGGATGGACAAAACTAGCCCACCTCGAACTTCAGTAAACGGAATGTCTACATACATCAATTTCCAAAGGCAAATTTTGTAATCATACTAAAACAATGCCTGCATGGCATACAAATAAGGCCAGAGTTACAACATTGGACATGGATAAAGCCTTACTATAGCTAAAAGTTGTGGGCTTGCCCATTGCTAATTATCATTTCCCTAATCTAAAAAGTTCAATCCTTCACTGGCTGTATGTCGATTAGCATTGTGGAGTTTGTATTTTGTATATGAAAATGCATTTTATGCAATATCACAAAGCAGATGCACTTATATTTCATCACAAATAGAATATAAAAATATAAGATTAAAGCATCATATGAGAATTATTCAAAAGATAAATTACAATAAAATACTTTTAGCAATTATGTAATTGAACTAGCAAAAATGTTAATGGCCACTAACACGTGTCAAACAACAAAAACTTTCTCATACACACCCTAACCAAAAATGGCTCGTTTTATCTTAGATAAGAGACCCTGGCTTGCTGTATCTGAGGAATAAGAATCTGACTTGTCAGAGGGCTTAGAGCTGTCCCATGAACTTGTTTTAGATGGCTGATCTTCATAAGCTTTCTTCCTTCCTGAAGAAAACAGGAGGAATACTTTAATAGGTTGGCTAACAATTATTTTTTTTTTTAATTTTTTACGATTTCTAACAATTTTACATCTGCCTTAGCATTAGGTCAGGCAGTTAGCAGTACAAACCAAATTAGAATTTTAATAAAACTTATTTCTATACTCACCTGATGTAGATAATGCTTCATCTACAGAAGCCTGGTTTAATCGACACTTTTCTCGTTACAATGTAAAATTTTAAATTTTCCCCTTTTCTTTTCCTTCTGCAATTACATGCTCTTAACAAAGAAATAGAGACCTCCAGCAGTAATTGGTAAGGAGCCCAGGTTGCTTCTTTAGGTAGTGTAGTCTTCAGTTTCAAAGTCAAAATCCCTTCTCTTGATACTATGAATCAGTGGGAAAGAGGCTAGGCATGTATATGAACATCGAGTAAAGAAATAAGAAATTTTATAATAATAATTCTATTTGTTTTTATGAAATCTCCTCAATGTTCATAATGCTTACTCTCACACACTGTTGGCGGTGGGGTGCAATTGAAGGAAAGAAAGGGATAAGTCTCAGGGCAAGTAATGAAACAAGGTTAAGGATTACTAACCTCCATTAGATTACCTGTCTAGCTTACTTTGATGAAATTTTTAAACCACAGTTTGAAAAACAGGATTCCATTTAGTTTATTAAAGTTATAAAAATTACAGTAGTGTACTGTACATTGCCTTTAAGAGATAACGTTTTGCAAACATTGAATTGGTACGCCACTGAGGTGCTGCTAAAACTTCTTCAAAAAAAGATCTCTATAAAAATCAAGGAAGTATACTGTAACTGCAATCCTAATACCATGTACCTTTACTCTCAAGCATTTTCTGATTCTTGGATCTAGTTCTTTGTGCACTTCTGTGACTGAATTTTCAACATGGAATAGCAGAGCATTTTTGGTTAGTGAGGAAATATGGACCATTAGCCAACAGAAATAAATTGGGAAACTACCTAACCTATCTTTCGTTTTGTCTAAATACAACTGTGCAGCTCTTACTGGAAAAAGAAAACTACAGTACAGTATTCTCTACTGAACTGATTTCATCCAGTAATTGGTAAGGAGCCCAGGTTGCTTCTTTGGGTAGAATAGTCTTCCGTTTTGAAGTTGACATCCCTTCTCTTGATATGAATCAGTGGGGAAAAGGCTAGGCATGTAGGCTATATGAACATCAGGCAAGTACAGTATAGAAATAAGAAATTGGACTATTAAAATTCTAATTGTTTCGAAATAAGAAATTGGACTATTAAAATTCTAATTGTTTCTATGAATCTCCTCTGATGTTCATACTGCTGACTCTCACACACTGTTGGAGGCGAGGTGCAACTGAAGGAAAGAGAGGGATAAATTTCACGGTAAGTAATGCAACAAGGTTAAGGATTACTAACCTGTTTTAGATTACTTGTCTAGCTTACTTTGATGAAGTGCTTAAATCATGGTTTGAAATACGGGGATTCCAATTAGTTTAATAAAGTTATAAAAACTACAGTACTGTACTGTAGATTGCCTTTATAAGATAACATTTTGCAAACACTGACTTGGTACACCACTGAGCTAAAACTTTTTCAAAGAAAGATCTCTATAAAAATCAAAGAAGTACTGTAGCTGCAATCCTGATACCGTGTACATACACTCTCCAGCATTTCATGATTTATGGATCTAATTCCTTGTGCACTTCTGTGACCAAATTTTTAACGGAATACCAGAGCATTTATGGTGAGGGAAAATGGATCATCAGCCCAGTAAAAAAAAAATAGGGAAACTACCTATACAGGGTACTATCTTTCGTTTGTCCAAGTACAACTGTATAGCTCTTACTGGACAAAGTAAACTCTAGTAAACTGATTTCATCCCGTTTTAGTTGAGGGAAGTGAAAAAATTGAAGCAGACTCTTAGTAGACATGATTATATTGTGTCCCCATAACAACACTAAAAGCCTACAAAACTTATTCTTCACCACAAAATTAAGAAATTATGGGAGATATGCTGTACAGTTAAAAAACCGCTGTCTGAATTCTTTCATGAAAAGAACCCATCAGAACATAAATTAAAACCATGAAGTTACATTATCTTAAAATTTCTAGCGCACTAAATCCTAAGACTCATTTTGTTTACAGCTGGAATGTTAAGTATTCGCACATGCTGAGGCTTATGACCGAAATGTGAACCATATATATCAGCATCTGAGGGATATACTGTCAGCCCTTGTTAATCGTGGGTTCTATCTTCTTGGATTCAGTCATTCGTGATACAGAGAACCATATAACCTATAGAATAAAAATTCATGTATTCATGGTTTCGCGGTAAGTACTCTTGCAGCCTGACAATTTCGAACAGAATATGCTCCTTTGCATCTGGTATGTTTTGCGTCTTTACCCTTTCCACAGAGCAAAACATTCCCTTTTCTCTCTGTCTCGGCATCAGTCTTGCATCGTTTCTCCTCGTCTGCTCATCTTCCGCTTTAGTCCTTTTTGTGCAGAATCATACAGTAGTATATAACAGTAATATACACAGCAGTATCAACAGGTGTTGTACAGTATTACTAAATAGGAACAACTATATTGTGATAGAAAAGATGTAAAAAGAATATCTAGACAGTCCTTAGTGCGTTAATTATCCGAACGCAGGTAAGAGGCAGCGAGTTGTTAGGTAAAGTTATCCCACCCTATGGCACCAAGTATTCATGAATTCACGCTTTTCTCGCCTGTCTCTGTTACCTACCCCTCCCGATGAATGAGGACTGACTGTATGTATGAACTTCTTTTACTTTTAATCATTTTTATTACTATATTAGAATTACTATACAAAGGGTTTATCACTGAATAGTTTATGTGTTAGCTAGAAAGTGGGCCTATACTGCTTTGTGCGGTTGGTTTAAAAACATCGACCTGCGAGATACTTATTGCAAAATAGAAAATAGGTGATTTTTTATTCAATAAGTTATACAGTTCTCTGTATTGCATATGACTGACTCTGCAAAGATAGAACCCATGAATATAAAGGGCCAACTGTATCAGGGATTTGAACTGTGTCACAGAGTAAAAACAAGGATACTGTAAACATTTGACTAAGCCAATCTGGCCTTAGAGGGATAATGTTGATTCCACCTTTGCTGTATTCAATCCAGTTTAAATTCAGGATTTGCACTTAGATTTGAAATTAACATATCTCCATTATCACAGATGATGAGTATGTAACACATGGCAGTTTTGGAATTATATCACTAACACTCTTAATTTAAATTTTTTCAAATAAGCTACAAATACCCTTAAATATTGAATTTGCTCTGCCACTAAATAACAGACCCAAAACAAAATTAATTTTTTGATAAGTACTTCTAAGCAGTCAAGGATTCGAACCTTAACGCAGAGTAGAATAAGGGTAAACACTTGATTTAGCCCATTCAGCTTAAAGAAAGATAAGAGTGGATTTTTATACTACTTTATTCAATCCTGGTGAATTCAGGTTTGTACCTAGAATTGAAATTATTTTACCTCACAATTACAGCTGAATGGGATAAGTCAAATATTTAATATTACTTGTAATTGCCGCTGTCTTAAATTACAAATAATCTCAGGGTTTACTGTCACAAATGATAAGGCATTTATAGAATAACATCACTAAAGAACATTTGTCAATCGCTTTCTATAGTCATTTTTTATATAAGAAAGTTACAGAGACAAAGGAATTTAAAAGAATTTCAACAGTTCCAAAAAGCTATTGTCACAAGTTAAAAAGCACCCTCAAAATTAACTCAGAATCAAAAGGTTCTGTTAGTAATGCTGGAGGCAATAATATTCATGGTTAGCAAATTCTAACAATGAAGGGATGAGAGTACTTTTTAGTTGCTAATTGGCTGACTTTATGCATTTTACAAACATCTTTCATTGTCTCAAGTTTTTTTTTTTTTTTTTTTTAATTACTGTACTGTATTTGGGTAGTAGGTTGGACATGGCACCAGCAACCATGGTAGTAGGTTGGACATGGCACCAGCAACCATGGTAGTAGGTTGGACATAGCACCAGCAACCATGGTAGTAGGTTGGACATGGCACCAGCAATCAATTGAGATACTACCGCTAGAGTTATTGGGTCCTTTGACTGGTCAGACAGTACTACATTGGATCCCCCTTCTCTGGTTTTGGCTCATTCTGTCTTTGCCTACACACTGAATAGTCTGGCATATTCTTTCCACATTTTCCTCTGTCATACACCTGATAACACTGATATTACCAAACAATTCTTTACTCAACTTTACTCAAGAGGTTATCTACTGCACTGTAATTGTTCAGTGGTTACTTTCCTCTTAGTAAGGGTAGATGAGGCTCTTTGGCTATAGTAAGCAGCTCTCCTAGGAGGACACTCCAAAATCAAACCATTGTTCCCTAGTGTTGGGTAGTGACATAGCCTCTGAACCATGGCCTTCCACTGTCTTGGATTTGAGTTCTCTTGCCTTAGGGCACACAGGCAAGCTGTTCTATCTTATTCATCTTCTTGTTTTTAAAGTTTTTATAGTTTATATATCCAAGATCTAATTAATGTTGTTACTATTCTTAAAACATTTGATTTTGATTGTATTCTTCTCTTGTAATAGATTTATTTCCTTGTTTCATTTACATACTGGGCTTTTTCCTGTTGGAGAAGTTGGGTTTATAGCATCTTGCTTTTCCAACTTCGGTTGTAGTTTAGCTTCTAATAACATAATAATAATAACTTGGTTACACAGCATTCCTACTGTATTAACAATTGTACTGTATGCAGGTTCTGATACTGAGCTCATTTACTATTTTTGATAACAAACAATGATGGAGATGAACGGTGACATTAACAGGCAAGTGGTAATTCAAAATCTAGATTATCAAATAAATTTTTGAAACATAAAATATGATTTACTTGGTGACATGACAAACAATCCTCTTGATAGCAAAATCTTATTTTTTACCCTAGTTTTAATTTTGGGTGGGTAAATTGCTTCTAACGTTTAAAAATCTTAGAAAAGGACAAATTTGGAAGTAATTTGCATTTTACCTAACAATACAAAGGTGGTGTTCTTTACACACGAGAAGAAATCAGCACAAGCTGGAATACAGCTATAAAACTTTTAACGAAGTGTAAACAACCATTACGATTTTTACCAGTAGTAGGAGGGAGAAGCACCACTCCCTCCACGTCACTTACACCGTCTTCACTTTGATCTTAGATGAAACTTTTTTCTAGGGGTTAGATGATGACAGGTAAAGTATGTGTAAAGAACTCCAGGTTTGTATTGTTAGGAAAAATACAAATTACTTCCAAATTTGTCATTTGTTCCTACACAGAATACAAATCTTATGTTTCTTATATAAGAAACTCACTTTGGTGGGTGAAAGTCCCTTTAACTGGCTGAAACTTTAAACTAGGGATTGCTGTATACAAGAATGATAATGTGGAGGATGAGCATCCTGGCACCTTGTATATCTGTCGATACCAACCAACTGATGGCCAGGGTGAAAGGGAATATGAGCGTAAGAACGTAACTGTGACTGTCAAAGTTATACTGTATATAAAGAACAGATCTGTGAGTATACACGCTGAAAGCAGACATCCCAACTCCTCCTCGTAAGGAAATTATGGACGTGACCTGAATACAGAACAAATATAGTCTAGCTACAAGCTAAAATGGGGCTTACCTGCAGTTGTAGTTGTAGACTACAGTCTCCCCAGATCCCATGCCCAAAGAGAAGAAAATAAAAGACCAGTCATTCATTATTCCTTCATCCTAGACTAACACCATAACCTATGCCCTCGCATAACTGCTAATAGTCCTGTGAGGAGCTAAGACAGTTAAACCACTTGCTGTGCAGCTACCACATCTATCAAAAAGGTATCCAAGGACCTGTGTGTCACATCTTGCACGTATTATACAATGAAGGTTATTTGTCTTCTCTACACCCAAGTGATTCTCCTTGAATGCCAGGGACGTACTTATGCCACTGAATTTGTGAGCTCTGGGTCGTGTACATTGCTGACGCGGAGTGAAAGGATTGATGGCCCAGTCAATAACCTGCTTAATCCATGAGGTGATGGTGTTCCTCGTTACCCTCTTCTTGACCTTGCCCGCGTTGACTTTACAGATACTTGATCTGTGGGCAAGCTCTTCAAGTTCGTTAGAGAAAGTGCCTTAGTGCTCTCACGGGACACAAAAGAAGTTGCTCAGGAGCCTCAGTTACTACCCAAAGACTTGAAATCTGAAAGGAACTGAACCTTGAGTCGGAAACCAGCGGACTTTGAGTCTTAGGAATGAACTTGGGGACAAACCTGAACATATCTATTCTGTTCCCAACCCACTGAATGGGCATATCATATTTGAGAACATGCAACTCGCTTACCCTCATACCGGAGGCTAATGTAAGAAGAATGACTATTTTCAACGTGATCACAATCTGAAACCCGATTTAAAGGCT